>NC_045738.1:29595653-29963153 GCF_008692095.1 Etheostoma spectabile | reverse complement strand
AGCTGTTTGGGAAAGGACCCATACAGGGCAACTATCTGTCACTCCTCACATACAGGGGCCCTCGCTGGACCCCTCGGCCCCGCCTGGCATGCCACGCTCCAAAGATGACCCTGAGACAGATCTGTCGCATGCTGATGATAATGAAGCAGGTCAGGAAGAGAGAGGCTGCAGCTGCTGCTGCTGCTAGGTGAGAAACAACTCTACATAGAAAATGTTAATACAAAGTGCTTAGTGTCGTCATAAAATCCCACTGTCTCCATGCTGTACCGTCATTCACTGCTGATTCTCCCCTCTCTTGTGTCTAACAACCATGTGTTTCGCCACTGTCGCCTTTTTGTCACTAAACAAGACTAATGCTGCATTTCCACAGCTCTACTCCACTCGACTTGCTCATTGTTTGGTTTTCCACGGGCAAAAACTGTGGACAGCAATTGGTACTTTTTTGGTACCATCGCCGTCAAGGTCCCAGACAACTGGGCCGATACTAGAAGGTGGAATTAAATCACTTGGCACTTGCGCGACTTCCTGCCCTAACCCGGCATTTTGAAATAGCCAAGCTACCGTCAATAGCGACCGCAATTCTTTTATTTGAGCCAGATTTTTTTAAATGACAGAATGGAAAAACCATACAATTGACAATGTTTCCTCTTTTTAGTTGCTGATGAAATGATTCAGCAAGTGTTGCATTAAGATGATTTCACGACTTCACGCTTCTTAGCTATAGCGATCAGCTGAGACTCTCGGCCTACACTGTGGGGGTACCATCTGCAGTGGAAACAGAGTGAGAAAAGTAACTAATACCAAAAAACGTGACTTGAGTCAAGTCAAGCCGAACCATGCAGTGGAAATGAGGCATAAGAGTCTTCCTTCATGCTAGCAGCTCTGTGAGGCTGTTCTTAGGCCCAGCAGTGCTTTGAGCTAAATATAAAAGTAAGCATGCCAACATGCTCATAATGACAATGCTAACATGCTAATTTTTAGCAGGTGTAATGTTTACCGTGTTGACCAAATTAACGTAGAATGTTAGCATGCTAAGATTTGTTTATTAGTGCTAAACACAAAGCACAGCTGAAGCTGATGGTAATGTCGTTAGTTTGGCAGGTCTCTGGTCCCAAACGTACTCAAATGTGAACCTGCTGGTGGTGCTGCAGGAAAAGTCTTTGCAGAACATGAATGTCTGGAATAAGATTTGAGGTAATTCTTCATGTAGATGTTGAGATATTTTTTACTGGACAAGTGAACATTTTGATCTGCTGTCAGCGCCAGTAGGTGATCACCAAAGTCATTTGGCTTCATCCTCTAAAATTAATTATCCCAGGGCATTTTTCATATAGACTCTTATTATGTTTAGTCAATGAGCAACGCTAAAGTGACCTTCCCACTCTGGAGTTATGGGCTCATAGCTGGTGCTTGGTAACGTTACTGGCCTTTCATTGTCACTGTTAGCAACAAGACTAGTGGCTGCTGCTGTTCGTTTAGCAAGACCGCTAGCATCCTGCACTGCTCCTAACTGGCTTAGCTTACCCATCTCATCGTCTTCATTTGGCGTCTCACACGCGCCAGTTTTAATGAAAAAGTTAATCTGGCCGTGTCACTTTCTAGATCTCTTTTTTATAAATTGTCCCCTTTTTTGAGAGGTCACACAAGATGGCAACCGTGGTGATTTACATGTTCTAAGCTCTGCAACACTAGCTAAGTACTTATGTTATATGTAGGGGTGATCCGAGTACCCGGCTGAAACGAGTATCTGGTACGAGTACAAGCATTATACGAGTAATATGAGTCAATATCAGTGCTCGGATTAAATACAACTCCTCAACTGGCCGCGCAGCGCTCTGTGATAATCACAGCGCCCCCCAACCCCCGTTTAGGGTTTCTTCAGCTTCAGGTTTGTTTTCAACTTCGGTTTGTAGTACGTACATAGTAACCAGTAGATTTCTGGTGAACGTGGGGTTTGTAGTCCTTACATAGTAACCAGTAGATTTCTGGTGAACGTGGGTTTCAGACATGCTGCTTGGTTTAAATGTGACTCCCGTTGCGTCTCTGCCATCGGAGATTTTTTTTTTTACTGTCAGCTGACCCCCGCCCCCTCTCTCTCTGTGTCTTTCTCTTACTCACACACACACACACACACACACACACACACACACACACACACACACACACACCTTGTGTGGAAATAAAAGAAATAAAAAAAATCACACTGATCATAAGAAAATTAAATGTTAAAAAAAGAAAGTTATACTGAGTATGAAAACTCTTGTTCATTACATTTTACTTCATAATTGCAACCGCATGTGTTGTATTCATTGTTGCAAAACGTTCTGTATATAGTTTGTTTGTTACCATGACAACACCATTGATCTGAAGCTCGATGCTGTCATGTAAATAGTTTTCTAATCAGCAATAAATATAACAATTTTTGGATCAACTCATATCAATTGCATGCTTAAATAACATACCGGTTAAAGCCCCGCCCATTTCAAGACAACCTGACTCACTTCCGGGTTAAATCTGTCCACTTCCGGTTTAGGCCCCGCCCAGTCCCAGTACGGATCCGGATACAGATAATTCATGTGGTAAACAGATACAGATAATGCTGTACTCGCTCATCCCTAGCTATATAATAAGGACATCTATTATGCAACTTGCTGGACTATTTTGAGAGACGCACCGACAAGTAAGGGTTAACTACCAATTTAAGAACTTTGACGGCCAAAAATCACCCTTGCAAAGACCGATCAGGTACCTAGCATACCAAGCTAATAACACGGGGCTTGTGGACCACAATGACAAAGAAAGATACAAAAAAGGCATAAAAGGGGGACTGATAATGGAGGTGGACCCAGAAGACGCCTTTTTAGGTTTGCGTTCGCCTCTTCCTGATTCTCCGGTTGATAGTCCAAACCCAAAGAAAGTATGTGCCAACAAAGTTAAGAGCAAGGTTTCTAACGCTGACATGCTCAAAGCCATTTTTGAGCTGAAGGAGCGCTTCTCTGTCTTTGAACAGCGGATATATAAAAACTCTGAAGATATCACTGTGGTAAAAGAAGAGATGAAAGCCTTGGTTTTCAAGCAAAGGAGACGGAAGACAAGGTGAAAAGGCAAGATAAGAGCACTGAAGAACTAAAAGAGAAAACCGAAGAAGGCAAACGCTACAGTAGAAGATGGAATATGCATCTCATCAACCTCCCTGAAAGAGTCAACGAAGCTGTAAGAGAAGAAGTCATAAAGATAATGAGTCCGATTGTACCTGCTGATTCTTGGTTGACACAGTACACAGAGATGGGTGTCCCAGAGTAGCAAGACACCATGTCCGATCATAATAAATTCTAACATGTGTACCTTAAGGTTCAAGATTTGGAAGTACTCATGCAATTCTGAAGTGATGAAGAAGCTGAATCTGTGTAACACCGAGGACCTGACACACTCTGAGAGAATGCAGGAACAAACTGTGGCCCCTGGTCGAGCAGGCTCATAAGAAAAGAAAGAAGACCAGAAGGTCCGGTCGCCTTATTATTCTGGTTCTTAGAGTGAATAATGTGATTCTGGTGTTAAATAATATACATGGACATAATAAAAAAACCTCATGTTTACCCAACTAGCAGTAGAGTTAAAAAAAGATGAAGGAGAAATACAAAGATGCTCATTGAGTTATGGGTGGTGACTTAAATGACAGCAGATGACCATCTGGATAGATTACAATACATAACAAAAGGAAAATCACTCCATGGGGGGAATTTGAGCGGGTTAAAAATCTGTTAAACTGACCTTTGTAATGAAGATAGATTCACCAACTGCATGGTCTATTTCTCGCTTAAAAGGTTTTCAGAAACACGTTTTGGTTAACTGTTTTCCTAAAATACGACTTTGTAGTTCCGAACGATGGCCGGTTTTGAAATTCTGTATAGTATTTTGAAATACTATGATTTTAATCCAGAGCCTGAACTAGACCGGCCCACCCGGAATTCTCCCAGTGCTCCTGATTAGCCAATCTGGACCTGTATGTATCAACAATGCATGAATGAGATGAAAATATCCAGTTGTTCTTCGTTCCCTTTTGCTCAGCACCGGTAAATTGTATGTAGGCCTAGGAGATGCAGGAGCTTTCTACCGGGAAGTTATTAACAAACTCTGTGTTTGGGACTAATTATGAACGTACAATAGAGATCAGTAGACGTAATGTACACTATGTATTGTGCTATGTATGTACTGTGTTTTAATCTGTCTTGCAGTGTGACCAAGAATTGATTCTTCAGGAGTAATGGCTTGAGTTGACAAGCGTGGCGAGTTATGCATCCATCCATCCATCAAGCTGATTACTGTTTTTACATTATTGATGTATTGAGGAAGGATAATAACCAGCCTGTTTGTGCTGGTCTTGGCTGGCCCAGACCATGTGATCACAGCAGGTGGTTCCATCACAGAGGCCACAGGAGTCTGCAGTTAATTATTGAATACTGTCATGTCACTGCCAGAACCAACACTCAATCCCACTTCCTCCTCTCATTTCTATGCCTCTGTGTCTGGTTTCTCTCTCTGCACAGGAAGCAGGGTTCTGCAGCTCCGGCCCCTGCGTCGCCTGGCACCAAGTCGGAGAAGAAATGCGCCCCAAGCTGTCTCAGACAAAAACGCAGTATAAAACGTGTTAGCTGACCCACACATCCTGGCAGACTGCAAACTACCCACCAATTTACAACTCTCACAGTGACATGGGAGATCATCAAACCCTCCAATGAAAAGTTCATTCAGACAATAACAATTTGGACATTTAGCCGTATGACTGGATGTTGGAGGACGATGTTCGCTTGATTTGATCAGGACAGGGCGAGATTTTTTTGAAAGACGGTGTTTTTTGTGGTTGCTCACCAGAGTGGGACTTTTATAAACTCCTGTCATTGTTTGTATTTAACTTTTTGGCCCCCTTCAGTCTCCAAATCCAGGACTGACATCACTTTACCCTCGCATCCTCTTGCGGAATTGAGAAGTGAAATTCTGTCCGCCTGCCTGCTCCTCTTATCCTCCTCCTCTCCACGAGACTTTGTTTATTTTATTGCACGTTTGCTGCGTTTTAATGTCTTGTATTGATAAAACCAAGACTACTTTAGTAGTTTAGAGTTTTTAGTAGTTATTATAATTTATTTATTAAACATACTGAACAGGTATTACCAATTAATTAGAAAATTAACTACCAAATTATTTCTAAATAAAGGAAATGGCAGCTGTTCCCTTTATTTTTTGCATGCAGTGATGTTTTTGTGAATTTTTTTCTCAAAAGTGCAATAAAGCTGTATGAATCAATGTTAAAAAGTTTTTACTTCAAACTAAACTTAACATTCAATATTCATCAATAAAAATCAACAGTTTTAAAAAGTATGCAGGCATTATTCATTAAGAGTTTAACGCTTTCTTTTAAGATTCCCTTTACAAAAAATACCCAAGTTTTTTTCATAATTTTGATATGTTACCTTCAAACATTCTAACAAAAATATTTTACACAGCAAAAGGAGCTGAAATGTATCAATATATTGACTCATGCCACAGGCGGAAGAGTGCAGAATAAAACAGCTCATGTCGTTTTTCACCTGTTTTTTGGATTTAGTTCAAATTTCGCTAATAGTGCCCTGATGCCCTATCCCTCAAAGCAAAATGAATGTTAAAAAATGCATTTGTTATAAATCTAGAGCCCTAAGACTTTCAAAATACAAAGTTGTCACAGAGGGTTCAAAATTAACACCAACATGCCAAATGCTGGTAAAATATGCACGTGGCTGGTAGATTTCACTCACCAGCCAAGAAAACCCCAATGCTTATCTGCTCAGGGCTGGTAAAATTAGAACATTCCACAGCCATTTGGCTTAGGGACAAAAAAGATTTGAAAAAAAATGTTTTTTTTCTTTAACATTATTATTTTAGGGAAATTTAAGCCTTTATTGGTATAGGACAGCTGAGGACATGAAAGGGGGAATGACATGCAGCAAGGGCGGAGTCAACCTGCAGCCGCTGCGTCAAGAAGTAAACCTCTGTATGTGGGCACCTGCTCTACCAGGTGAGCTTCCCAGGCATCCACAGACACCTTTTTAAAAGAAAGTTACTCATACGCAAAGTTAAATATAGTAGTATGTTGGCACAGTTTAAGCAATCACATTGATCTATGTCCTGTAAGGTAAACTCAGAGATAGAAACCATGTGAAATAATTGTGTAGATTGACTGTTTAACACTAAAGTTGGTGCAATGAAGTTTGTAAAGTGTGAAGTAAAATGCATTCTTTCATGTTTACATGTTACAAAGTATAAACTAGCTGTATGTGTAAACGCAAATGATGTACGTGTATATTTGCATAGAAGTGAGATCTGATCACAAGTGGTCTCTCAAGTTTCATTTGGAGACACATTCTCCTGCCAGGTGTGAAGACACATACTCATATCAGGTAGAAATGGGGCCAATGTGTCCTCAATGTGTCTTGGGTGTAATTAGAGCTGTCCACTTGTGATTAGACAACCCTGTCTCACGCCACTCACCCAAGGTCTGAACAGGACCATTCACGCTCCTGTATGGCTTTGCACTGTGGGAAGAAGAACTCAGCAAGCAAAACCAACTTTATTTTTAATCATCATATACAACTGACTGTACAATGCAGTGAAATTCAATCCCTGCATTTAAACCATCTTAAGTGGACACATACAAACACAGCACCCTGGGAACACATTGGGGTTGAGTGTCTTGCTCAAAGACACTTTGACATGTGCCCAGAGAAGGTCGGGACAGAACCGCCCGTCTTGTGGTTGAGGGCCGACTCTTACTTCAGTCTGAGCCACATGCCACTCAAACTCCACACAGAAGGGCCCGAGCTGGCCAGCGGATTTGAACCCAGAACCCTCTTGCTGTGGGGCAACACCACCTTGCTGCCAAGTTTAATTTCTGTCACCAAGAAGGAATGCACTACAGATTTTTAACCACACAAAGATAATTTTCCCTTCTTTAATTTGATCCAAACATTTGATACAATACAGAATAATTGTACTTCATGGCTATGAAGGTGACTTGGCTTGACTAGTCACGCACGACACCAGCAGCCTGTTGCACCAGCTGTGCGTAAGTTCTATCTTAAGTTTGGGTGTAAAGTCCACACTAAACAATACGTTAAAACTAGTTAGTGTGATACTAAAGTTCTGTCGATGTTGGGTTTCCCCACAGAGACGTAAGGTTCATCATAGTTACACTGGTGTAAAGTCCACACTAACTAGAATTTTTTTGTAAAAAATTATGTTTTACTTTTTTGTGGCTAATCAGTGAAACACACTATTCTTGATGTAGTATTTTATTAATATTAATATTATTATATTATTATTATCGTGTTATCTTTCCTGCCATTTGAATTTGAACACTTAACGTTAGCTTTGCAATAGCGAAGAATCTAATGGCTAAAAATGGCTAACGTTTATAACGTTAATCACCAAACAGTCTCAGAAAGGTAAGTACATAAACCAGAACAACGTATGATTAGGTGATAACTATACAAAAATAACCTACAGCTAACGTTACTGCAAAATAACAACGGTGCTATTCAGTGGTGAAAAGTCAACTACAACTTGGGGTAGCCCATGACGTTATGGGCAGATTCAATTTGGATGTTTAAATAACAAATAAATAATGATAGCCTAAACTGATAACTGCAAACTGTTTTGATTAACGTTAGTAGCTGTTAATCAAGGTAATCAGACCTAAGTCTGCTGCCAGCAGGTCGGTCATCTGCTGTACATCCACCCGTGGAAAACAAAAGCGTGAGTGTTAATCAAAATGGTAACACGTTACAATAAGGTACACATAAAAGGGTAGTTAATGAATATTTACTGTTTTTGAAAGAGTAACAAATGATTAGTTACCCTTTGTCAGAAGGGTAACAAATGATTAGTTACCCCTTTTCAGAAGGGTGGTTACCCTTTTTCAACAAACGATTAGATTATTGTTGATGATGAAATCCTGTTGGCCTTCTTCCTGCACCGCTGGGTGTAGTAGTACTCCATGGATGGCAGCTCCATCCTAGTAGAGCCTTGCGATTGAGGGCGGTGCAACTGCCATACCAGGCGGTGATGCAGCCGGTCAGGATACTCTCAACAGATGTACATTGCTGGAATAAAGCCTGACATCTGGTATGTGCCTGCAATGCAAGACTGGGATACTCTCAGTGGTGCACCTGTAGAAGATGCAGAGTATCCTGGAGTGCATGGTGAACTTCCTCAGCCTGTTAAGGAAGAAGAGCCCTTGTCTCACTGTCTTAGGGATAGTGTCCATGTGGTGAGTCCAGTTGAGGTCCTCACTGATGTGCACTCAGAGGTAACAGCTGACTCTCTCCACTGTAGTCCCGTTAATGGAGATGGGGGTGTGTCCTTCTACCTAATGCTTTCTGTAGTCCACTATATGCTCCTTAGTTTTGCGGACTTTGAGATCGATGTTTTTGTCCTGTCTCGTCGCTATCAGGGATCAGGCCGATGACGGTCGTGTCATCAAACATAATGATAGTGTTGGAACCGTGGGTGGCCACACAGACTGGAGAGGGCTAAGGACTCAGCCCTGAGAGGCACAGGGATTGTGTTGGTGCCTATCAACCCTTTTGGGGTGGCAGTAGCTCAGTCCATAGGGAGTTGAGTTGGGAACCAGAGGGTTGCTGGTTCAAGTCCCCATACAGACCAAATGATAAAGTGTGGAGCGGTAGCTGGAGAGATGCCAGTTCACCTCCTGGGCACTGCCAGGGGCTCTTGAGCAAGGAACTTTACCCTCCCCCAACTGCTGAGGGCACTGGTCCAGCTGGCAGCCCACTCACTCTGATATCTCTCCATTTGTGCATGAATAGGTCCTGATTGTGTGTGTGTATTGGGTGTAAGTGGCAATTACTAACAAACAGGGTGTAAATTGTAATTTTCCCCACTGGGGATCAAAAAATAGCTTTGCGTTTGTCCGTCAGAAAGCTCAGGAGCCAATCACAGAGGGCTGAGTTCAGAGTGCCAGGTCTCTGAGCTTGATGACGAACTTGGAGGGCATGACAGAGAGACCAAGTCCCTACAGGTGGACCCCATTGGACCTTATTTTAGATGTACGGTGATGAATGAGGGAGACACAACTCATTTTTTAATCCCATTTTTTGTGTGTCATATTACCACGTTTTGTGTGAAACCACTCAGTAAACTACACGTCTTACCTCGCCGAATTTACATCACCTTGCTTGCTGCTTGGCTTTGGTTTCATCCAGAGTCTTTCTATAAACTAAGAAACAAAAGAACGAGCAAGACCCGTTGCTAGTGTTAGTAATGTTATGTCACACTAAGAAACACACAGACCTCGTGGCTTCAGCAAGACGTGATGTTTGCAAATTTTTAATTCATGGTACGTTCACTACCGAACATATTTTTCTGAAATAAGGTCCCATGGTGATCCACCAGAAGGGGAGGGATTTTGCCTCTCTATGGCATGTGTTCCTCTGGTCCAGGTGGGAGAGGGCAGAGTGAAAGGCCAGGGTGATGGCATTGTCCGCTGATCTATTTGGCATGGAAGCAAATTGGAGTGGGTCCAGTGAGTCAGGGAGGGATGAGGTGATGATTTTGTCTAACCATTTGAAGCACTTTATGACAGTAGTCATTCAGGCCGACAATTTTGCTCACATATCAAACTTTGCACTCTAACTATATCTTAATATTTGAGGACCTTTAAGAGCAACATTGCAATGCAGATGAAACACCATTTTAGCAAACAATGTTGTAATAATGTACACAGAGCCATGTAAGTATAAGTATCAAGTGGGCCTAAGAAAAGGCCTACTGCTTGAAAAAGGACCACAATGTTCAGAAGTCACCGGCTTTGTTTACTGCCCACAATTACTGCCCATCTGCTGACTAAATACCGTGGAAACTATAGCTCACATGCACACACACCATTTGTGTGCATGTGGGCATGAAGTATCACCTCCTTGTATGGAAACCAGAGCTTTGGCTTCCTGTTTTCTACAACCTGACTCCTTGTTCTCTCACATACACACACACACACAGTGACCTGTTTAAGACAGCTGTTGTACATTTTAATTAATCATAACTTACACCGTATAGGTTGCAATGCTTAAATAGGCAGAGATGTGATAAAAAAAATTATTATAGTAGAATAAGAAAGTCCAAAATTTAAACATATTGGTGCTTATATGATTCAATCAAGTACAATTCAAATTAATTTGGTGTTTCTGACCACATACACTAAATAATTGAATACAAGGTTAAATTATCAAAGGTGGTACAACTAAACAGCAGCACTGCTATCTGTCACACTGGCGGGGACCATTTTCAGATATATAGATGTGCACATTGATTCATGCATTTTCCTATCGTCCCCCAAGAACTTCAATGCACCAACAAGAATCCAACCTGACAGAGCTTGTGAAGATTTATAGAGAAGAATGGCAGAAAATCTCCAAAGGTGTGTAATGCTTGTAGCAATATGCCCAAGAAGACTGAAGACTGTAATCACTGCCAAAGGTGCTTCAACAAAGTACTGAGTTAAGGGATCCTTATGTCCTTGTGATATTTCAGTTGTTTTTTTGTTTTAAAATCAATTTGCAAAAACTATTACTAGTTTCCCCTTTGTCAATATAGGGTATTTAGTGCAGATTGATGAGGCACATTTTTTATTTAAATAAGCATTTTAGCATAACAAAATGTGAAAAATTAAAGGGGTCTGAATGCACTGTATTATCACCTTTCAAAGTTGATGTAGTAAAATATTTAGCAAACAGTTGTTTACACACCCGGTAGTTACAGAGCAACATTAGTATTCATTTGGAGTTGTGGTTGTGTCTAATTTATAATAATTTATACTGTTTATTGATCCCCAGTGGGGAAATTACAATTCACACTCTGTTTGTTAGTAATCACTACACACAGACCTGAAATACACACACATGCTCAGGACCTATTCATGCACAAGTGGAGAGATGTCAGAGTCTACCTGGTGAATAAGTTCAACATTCGTGTTGTCATGTTTAAGCTTTGTTTTGGTCACCACCAACTTCTAAACAAAATGGCTGGCTCTTTTTTAGACTTACATTTGGTGTTGCTAGGTTGACTACTTATCCAGTGTCTGTGGAAGTAGCAAACAGAAAGAGCAAACATGTTGTAGCAGCTTTACACAATTAAAGCTCAGCTTTCTTACTCACACCCTCACCTACACAGTTCAGCTAATTGGTGTGTCCACCTCTCCCATTAAGGAGGATGTGTCTTATGTCATAACAGAGCGCAGGTGTTGTCTTACTGTCAGCTTGGCAGAAGTTAATGTCATGGAGCGCTTTAGTTTAAGGTTTAGTGTTCAGTGTGGGTTACCGTAGGTATGAATCAGGGTAGAGGTTACAGGTCGGCAAGACTAAAGAGCCACCGCCACCGTCTTTCTGAACCCCTGAGGGTGAATGGGCAGGCTGTGGCATTTATGTACCTGGGCATAGAGATAGACAGCCTTCTGTCTTTCTCCCAACACACTGACTCAGAATACAGGAAGGCACAAAGCCTGTTCCCGCTGAGGAAACTCACAGGATTTGATGTAAGAAAGGACATTTTAACAGGGGTGTACAAATCATACCCACTTTCAACATTTCATCCTGGTTCAATTTCATCACTGTTAAGAATAAATCTAAGCTTTCCCAGAGCATTAATCAAGCAGTTAAAATAAATGGACAAACCCAAACTCCAGTATCAGTACTTCACACCCAAGCAGTTGAAATAAAAGCCAATCACATTACAAAAGCTCCCACTCACCCCCTGCATAACTCTTTCCACTTACTTCCATCAGGCCGCTGCTATTAAGTCCTCTAGCCAAGAAAAACACAAATACTCCTTCATTCCCACTGTTATAGACATCTTAAATAAAAAGTAACTTTGCACACATCGTAATTTTTATCCTGTGTAAATTATTTGTCTGTTTTTTGAACGTTCACTGTCAAAACAGCCAAATTGGCTATTTTCTTGGGCTTTATGTATACATTCAGTTGCTTGTACAAACGTTTATTAGGTACACCTAGACTAATGCAACAGTTCTGAAATACATCCTACCTTAATGAAGGTTATAATGTTCAGTGAATGGTTCCTGTACTATTTAAAAGTGCTTAGAATAGTCTTTGAGACTAGAAAACTCTATATATAAGAACAGTACATTTACGTAGAGGTGTTTCTGTTATTGAGCCTATCCGCATTCATATAAATAGGATGGACAAAATAAAAGACACACGTCACAATAATAAACCACTCTGGGGCGTAAACTAACTAATTAGTCAGTGACTACAAATGCTTGAACTGAATAAAGTGATTCCTGATGTCCACCTCTGCAGCGGAAACAAATTGACTAAGGGTGGCACGCATCTGTGCGAGTGGGAAATATTTAAACCGAGATGGTAGAAAAAAGACACCAATGGAAAATAACAGAACAAATTGGAAGCTGCATTGAGTTTAGAAATCAGATAGAGACTATACTTCCACACAAATGCACACTTCAACTATTTAATATTGCACTTCCGTAAAGTTGGTGGACAGATTTAAAAAAAGAAAAACTGAAGCAGCAGAAGTCAACATGATTCATCTGATTTTTAGTATGGGTCAAGCTCCAAAAACACTGGACGATACATTTCCCATAATAAAAATTTAATCACAGTTTTAGTTAGAAACCGCAGCCGGATCCTGTATGACTCTTTCCACAGACTTTGTATTACTCCTAATCATAAGACACACTTTCATCACCTTCAAGATCACCTGAAATCAAAAAGATGTCCCACACTTACAGAGAAGTAACGAGCAATAATTCACTCTTGACACAGGCAGACTTCATCTAAATAAAAATCATTTATTTTTCATTAATATTATTATTATTATTATCATCATCATTCTATCTAGAGAGAGTCCACCATGCCACTTTCAGAACTGGAGTAGTGCTAAGAGATCTGTCTGTCTGTTTGGGTACATGATGGGGAAGGTGGATGGGGGATGGTGGTATGGGTATGGGGGGGGGCAGACAGACAGATGGATGATCAGGTCGGGAGGGGTGGAGGTGGTTGGGACTTGTACAGGCTCACGCTCCTGTTCATTCTCCATGCTGATGCAAACAAAGAGGGGATATGACAAAGGAAAGACGACAAAGAGAGGAGGAGCGACTGAATTGTCTTTAAAAATAGTTTGTCCATTTTTGACCTACATGACACTGAGCTGGGAGGAAAAAGACGATTTGGGGGACGATGGGGGAGCAGCTTCAAGCTCATTGGTCAGGCTGCTGGACAGGGAACCAGGACAAGCCAATCGCAGACTGATACAGAGGAGAAGGGTGTTATGTATACATGTCTGCCTGTGTGTTTGTATAGAGGTGTGCTTGCATCAATGTGTGTATGTGTGTACAGATGTGTGTAATCCATTTGCCTTATCTGTCAGTGTGTAACTGGTCAGAGTTACTTTGTTCCATTGTCACTGTACACTTGTCAAAGTTACTGTCACAACCGGGTACAAAGCTGAGGTAACAAACTTCTTCTTCCACGTCTGCAGAGAGAAAGAGAACACAAGAGACAGTATGAGGAGAAAAAAAGCAGCAAGACCGCCATCTTCAGAGTGGCACTGGCACCTCAGTGGCAAGTCTGTGCCAGGTGCCAGGACAGTGGCAAGCGAGCAGGACTTGTTCGGCACCCAGTGAGAAGCTGCCAAAGTGAGCGGCAATCTGTCAGCAACTCTGCCTTGATTCTCCGTCAACTATAAATATATCAACGTTAACTACGAGTAAAATTAAATTCTTGTTGAGACTCAAACCTCTCTTTCCAGCGTGTAAGCTGTAAATCCGACCCATTCATCCACCACGACTTATTATGTGCTATGGGAGAGAATAGCTGCTCTGTAACCATTTTCACTCGAGTGCAGATACTTCATATTTTTTTCCTTTTCGGTAGCCTATTTCGAGCTGTGTTCTAACCCAGAAAAGCTAAAACATTCTGCACGTTTCAAGTTCATTTAATTCTATGATGTCTCTACAAGTATTAACCAAGGAATATAAACCAAATTCAAGTAGGCCTGAACATTATTGTGATTTTTAGCAAAAAAACTAAAAAAGGCAGCTCTCCTGTTTACTTGTTGCCATAAAACTGACTTACGGCAGCTGACCTGTCGTAAAACAATCCATGCACACTTAATGGAAGTGTGTGTGAGACAGATACCGCCTACCACCTGTATATTGTGAAATTATTTTATCATTTAAATTATGTTGAACTTTTGTATCTTTAAAAAAATCTAAATAATCCACACACAGTACGCACCGAGTGTTTACCTGTGTTTCATCGCGCTGTAGTGGTGCCACTGGATACCATGTTGTTGTCAGAATTTGACAGAGACTGCTCCTTTATTACTGGGTCTGTAGAAGGAGAGAGGAACACTTCAGAATTCGCTATAACCTTCAGTTAATGCTAGTTAGGGTTAGCATTTAAAAGAGACGCCAAATGGGCAGTAGACCTGTTATTATGAAGGAATGATAGAATAATGGTAGGACCAAATGTTACACACTTCCTGCGTGTTTACATTCATGATGATAATGACCTGAACGCTCAGTATTCACAACCAACACATGTGTGATGTTACGCTGTATTCACCAGGGATAGAATTTGCCACAGCAACGTAGCATTTAGTGTTGACTTTACACTCCAAACTACGACCAAACTTCAGTTCAGCTAGTGCTTCAGCCAGCAAGTATGTCAATCTCACTGCATCCCAATATGTGTTGCCTGTGTGAGCTGTGTGAACTGTGTGAACTGTGTGTGTACATGTGTGGGTCATGCTTACAGAAGTAGGGGTGCTCCATGGCCTCTGTGGCAGTCAGTCTCTGTTGGTGGTCGTAGCGTAGCAGCTTGTCCAGCAGGTCCAGGGCTTCAGGACTCACCAAGTGCTGGTTCTCCGTCTGCACAAACTGTTCCCAGCGCTTCCTGCTCTGCCTGCAGGCAGACACGCACACACACACACACACATTTATTAAAACAGCTGAGCTGTGAGCAAAAGAAGCAGCAGAGGCCTTTTCTATTGACACAGCAGCAACACAGAACTGAAAGGCACACTGTGCAGTTTTTGACCAACTGTGGTGCTAGAGAGCAATGTTTTGAATAGTAGGTACCAGTATGCACCAAAAGGACCCATGTGTATGCACAGGAGCACGTTGGTGAAGAGGATACACATTTCTGCAGTCTCGCACTGAACCACTGGTCAACAGTCGGTGGCAAAAAAAAAAAAAAAGCATTAAAAAATGTAACATATAAAAAAATAGCTAGCTGAGTATCAGTAGGGAATTGCATTCAAAAGGTGTGTTAGGCTTCAAAGATGTTTTGATGAGAAGGAAAACTCAACAGTAGCTTTAAGAGTCTGTGACTGCCCTTGCCTGGTTCAAATCATACCTCTCCTACTCCCACCACTTCAAAAGCATCAACAAATCCTGCTCTAGTCTCACAGGGAGTCCTCCAAGGTAGAGTGCTGGGTCCACTCCTCTTCCTCCTGTACATGCTCCCCCCCCCTTGGTCACATCATACCCCACCAATGACCCCATTTCTACTGATGACTATGGATGCAACGACTATGGATTTTGTTGGTACAATTATAGTCTAAAGACACCTGTCACAGGGTGATTTGCAGCTTGTTACCGTGGACGAAATGCGATGGAGAGATCATTTTGCACCCGTATGTCCAATAGGGGGGAAGAAGTTTTGCCTGGTATAAACGTTATCGCCAGTGCAACACGTCAGCTGTTAACATTGTGTAACACCCTTGTGTTGTCTTCCCGTCAAAATTGAATATCAAGACTTTTGTTGACGCTTTTTATCAATGTTTTTAACTTTTTTTTACGTTTTTGTCCCTTTTCTTTTTATTTTTGGAATTAATGGTCAATAAACTTCATTTATAGGAAATAATACCTAATGGTTGAGTTAGAAAAGCAGAAATTAGTAATTATTTAGACTAAAATTAAAGGAATGTATGTTGATGGGTAATCACCGACTGGAATATGTCAACTTTTACTCAATACTATTTCAAAACCACTTCAATTTGTTTTTCAAACGCTATAAAATTGAATATGACCCTGCGAAATTAATGAAAGTAGAGATTTGTAATTGCCAAAGAGCGTTGTGTGGAATCATTCATGTTATTTTGGGTTATTAAAAGAACATTGATATAGGAAAACAGGTCAATTTCACCCGAGGACAACATGAGGGTTAAAAAGAACACTGATATAGGAAAACGGGTAAATTTGACCCGAGGACAACATAAGGGTTAACCACTGCTTTCCTACTGATGACACCCAGCTCTACATCTCCACGAAATCCATCACTGCTGCACCTACTCCACCCTCACAAACCGCCTTGCAGAAATTAAAGCATGGATGCAGGCTAACTACCTCAAACTCAACAGCGACAAATCTGAAATCCTCATCATCAGTCCAAAAAACGCTCATCAAATCCTGCCAAAATCTCTCCCCGTGCATGCACAAACAATCTGCAACCTCATGTTATCTTTGACCAAACCCTCTCCTTCAGGTACCACATCAACCCCATTGCAAAAATCTGCATTCTTCTTCTTAAGATTGTTGCCTGCCTTGGTCCCTCCCTTTCCTTCTCATCCACGCATTGATCATATCAAGACTGGACAACTGCAACGGCATTCTGTAAGGCTCACCCACCAAATTCCTCAAAAAACTATCTCACAACACCAGAGACCACATCCCTCCAGTCCTCCTAGACCTCCACTGGTTCCCCATCCAACACAGAATCCAGTTCAAAATCCTCCTTATCAACTACAAATCTCTCAATGACCTCCTGCACTGTCATACTCTCACCCTCTCACCCACCCCAAGCAACAAACCTAGCGCCCCCTACATAGTAAAAAAAATATTAATTAAGCCCCTGCAGTATGTTTAACGTAAATTAATAAAACTGGGTACACATATGTAGAATGTCAAGACGTACAAAAAAGCTCATTGGGGCCACACCCTAAACCCAACAGGAGGTCTGCCATTTTGAGTGAAAGTTCAAAATTAGTGCGATTTTGGCCATGTCGTACTTTAACAAACTCCTCCTAGAGATTTCATCCGATCAACTTCAAATTTGGTCTGTGCCATCTTAAGACGTTAAAGATTAATATTTATCAAAAGAAAGACCTTTCGTCATAGGGCATGGCTGTGGCGTGGCGGCCATTTTGTGCGTTTTCGCCATGTAGGTGTAACTCTAGTGTACATCATCCAATTGGCTCAAAACCTTTTAGGATTCATAAGACTCCAACACTGAGGTCATACAAAGGCAGATATTGACTCAAAGTCATTACGCCACCTAGTGGCAACTGGAAGTAGACCTAAAAGTCAAGGTGCTATACTTTAATAAACTCCTCCTAGAGATTTCATCCAATGGATTTCCAAATTTGGTCTGTACCATCACAACACCTTAAAGATAAAAAGTTGTTCAAAAGGTGTGGGCGTGGCGGCCATTTTGAGTGTTTAGCAATGAAGGAGAAAGTTGCTGTAACTACAGTGTACATTGTCATATCTGCTTGAAATTTCCCACAATCAACAAGGGTCCAGGCCTGAGGACATCTACAGACCAATATTGACTTTTGGTCATGGCGCCCCCCGCTAGCAACAGGAAATCAGCGTTATATGACAAACATCATCCAATTTAAATGAACCTTAGAATATGTGGTCTATTTGTGATACTAAGCCAGCCCCTATACTTTAACCACGCCCATGTACCACGGGCCACGCCCCCTGTATGGCTTTTGAAACTTTCAAGATAGAGTCTTGTTTGAGGTATCACTGACCTCAGCAGAAACTTCTTTTTTTGTTGGTAAAGGTTTGCCCCAAACCCTATGTTTTAGCCATGTTTTTGTGTATAATTGACTGACAACAATCTCTGAAATTGGTCCAGTAATAAGCAAAATCGCTGCAGTCGGCAGAAGCCAAACAAGCTACAATGTAAGTTATTTGGCCAGAATTCTCCTTTACAATTACCCTGTAAGAATAATTTCAAATGCCATGTTGTGAGTCTTTTTTTTTATCAGCAGAGGTGTTAAATGATTTCCTGACAACTATTTTTTGGGGTTGAGTGCAAGTCAGGGGATGGCATATGCAGTACTTAAAATATAAAATATTTTAGGATTCGCACCAACTTACTTTACTGCCCCTAGGGAAATTTTTAGCATGTATTCTGATTAGCTTCTACGCTACATTTGGCTCCTGATCAGCTGCTGTACGACACTATAAGTGGAGTGTGATGGGAACCCCGGAGGCAAAGTGAGAGTGGACTTACTGTCCCAGCAGGTCTTTGAAGCGTGGGTCCAGTTCAATGTGGTATTTACGCAAATAGCCAAACAGCTCGTCTGTCCCCAGGACCTTAGCAATTCGCACCAACTAAAAAAAAAACAACACAACACACTGGGGTTCAAACTCTGTGGACCACTTTGAAATATAAAAGAAATCTTTGTCACATTATGGCTGATGCTTTTATTCATCAACCATTTGCAAAGGTCAAGACAATTGTTAGTCTCCATGTTAAATCTATGTTGTTGTTAGTTTCACTTGTTTCCCTTCCTTCTCCCTCATCAACCTGCATTTATTATCCCTCTTTCCATTTGTCACACCTTCCACTCTTTTGTGAGAAACTCTCTAAGAACAAGTTCTGTTTGTGCTGAATGGCAGAGCCCTCTTCCTGTTAACTACAGTTGACACTTTAGAGTGAGGCACCCCAGACAACATCCGATAAAGGGCTTAGGATACAAATACAGTTAGTCTCCATTACATGATCGGGACATTGTGTCAAACAGAGACACAGGAAGCTCTGTGTGTGCTGAGAAGCAAGCCAACAGACGTTTTGATCTATTTTCTTGTGTTTTTCAGTTATGCATTTATAAAATTTGCAATCAATGACTGTGACTTATCTGCCTCCTCTTGACATAAACATTCTGCGGTTTTCAATGGTGTGTAGGAGCAGCACGTGTGTCAGACGCACCTGGTCATAGTTGTCTTGTCCGTGGAAGAAGGGCTCTTTCTGAAATATCATACTGGCCAGCATACAGCCCAAGCTCCACATGTCAAGACTGTAATCATACATCTGAAACACAAAATCATCAAACAGCACTGCCGATGATGAGACACAGACATCAGAATTATCCATGTGTGCTGACAACATTTTCTCAAAGGTGTGTGACGGTCAACGTTGTACAAAATGTACGTGTTGTGTGTCTGTCTTTGTGTGTAAATGTGAGAGCGATACAAAAGGTTAAGTATGTCTAAAGGGTGTTTAAATGTGAGCTGGTTCTGTGTGTGTGTGTGGTGTGGTGTGGTGTGGTGTGGTGTGTGCGTGTTACCTGGTAGTCCACCAGGAGTTCGGGCCCTTTGAAGTACCGAGAGGCCACTCTGACGTTGTACTCCTGGGATGGGTGATAGAACTCTGCCAAACCCCAGTCTATAAGGCGTAGCTATGGAAACACACAATTTATCCTCATTGAACTTCACAGTGACCATTGAATAGGTTTAACTTCTATATAACCTGTGTGTGTGGTATAATATTCTGTGGGATTAATTCACATCAGTTTTAACCTGCTGCCCCCTGCTGGCCAGGGTCTTGTATGTATCCATCGTTGGTCTTAGAAGAAACAAAAGCCACATCTGATGTTACAGCTACTGCAATAGCCATTAGCTACAGCCACAGCAAGAGGCACGCCCACTGGCACTTGTAGTAACAGACAGCGGTTATGGCTACAGTCCTTGCTCGGCTTTCCTCTTCTTTCTTAATTGACAAACCTTCTATAGGTGGCGCTCTTTACTTTGTCTGTTCCGCCATCACAGCTAGTGCTTATTTGTGATCACATGGCATTTCTTTGTCAGAAGATCAGAATAGAGACAATTTTCATGAATTGGATACAGATTGAATTGTGTTGTAGCGATTAATAGAAAGAGAGCAACAGAACAAACATTTACTTAGACTGAAATTACATCTGCTGTTATTTTAAGGATCTCACTCCGACTGTACTCAAACATATTACTGGGACAGTAGTATCCAAACTTATTTTTAAATGTGGGAAGAGTATAAAAGAGAAGGATTGTAAGGATGGAAGAGCCAGGGAGAAAATAAACAGCGAGAGAGAGGCTGAAATAGCAGGCTGAAATAATGCTCAGTGTGTGGGAGTGTGAAGAAAATCAGAAACTGACTATATTGGGTGAACCACCTACCTTTCTCAATTGGTGGTCGATCATCACATTGTGGGGTTTGACGTCACGGTGCATGATTCCCATACTGTGACAATAGTCCAGAGCCTGGCAGACACATTCACACGCACAAGTAACATCAGAGCAGACAAAGATTTAAATATGTGTACACCGTCTTTTGAATTCCCATGAACCTTGCGAAAAATTGAAACTAAGTGGGAAAATGTCTATTTCATTAAATTCAACATTAAAAAATAAAAAAAATAAACAGTCTCACCTTCAGTAGTTCATACATATAGAATCGGATATCGTAATCTGTCAACTTCTGGTACAACTCCTGCAGGGAAAAACAAAGATCAGGATTTCAGCCTCACATTTGAAATTCAGTTCAAGGGAAAAGCTTTTGATGCCCGCTAATGATTACGACACTGACGCGTGATCACACAGCGATAGCAGAAAACACTCAATGTGACGTCAGAGACCAGAAAGCACCCCCCACCCCCCCACAAGCATGCAGAAGAGAAGGTGATCATTGTACCTTGAAGTCTGTGTTATTGATGCATTCAAAGACAAGCGCTGGAGTTCTGGACTGTACAGCCACCACAGAGACAGAGAGGGACGGGGAGTGGCAGTGAGATAAAATCAGTCAAAAACAAGAATAAAAACAGAGCAGCATATAGCTCGTTGATTCAGTCCCCTGATTAACCCTTGTGTTGTCTTTGTCCAAATTGAAAATCAAAACTTTTGTTGAGGCTTTTTAACAAAGTTTTTAACTTTTTTTTACGTTTTTGTCCATTTTTTCATCACTTTAGATGCTTTTCCCCCCCCAATGTTGGTCACTTTTTTGACATTTTAAACACTATTAACTTCCGTTTTACAGTTATTTTTGGAATTTATGGTCAATAAAAAAATAAAACTATACCTAATATTTTAGCAGAAATTAGGAATTATTTCGACTAAAATTAAAGGAATGTATGTTGATGGATAATCACAGACTGGAATATGTCAACTTTTAATCAATACTATTTTAAAACTACTTCAATTTTTTTCAAATGCTATAAAATTAAATAGGACACCCCAAAATTAATGAAAGTAGAGATTTGTACTTGCCAAAGAGCATGTGGAATCAATCATGTTATTTTGGGTAATTACAATTGGGTAGTTGAAAAAGAACACAGATATAGGAAAACAGGTCAATTTGACCCGATGAAACATGAGGATTAACCAATTACTTGCTGGAAGTGAACTGGACCCCAATTTGACATATAGTAAAATCATCACGCTTGATAGCCAGTCGCTGCAGCTTGAGTTCACGCTAACTGTCCAAAAACTGAATATAATAATACTTTTCTAACCACCTGTTTCTGTTGTCTTACTTTAGAGTTTGTGGGTTGGTAGGCAATCTCCCCCCCACCCCCTTTTAGATGTGATGTGTAGTTATATCCTCAAGTTAACTTTAAACATAAAAGAATGATCCCAGTCAGTCCCATGCAGTGAGGTTTGCATATTTTAAATTGATTACTTGTTAACTTCTACCCGTATTCCTAACATGTAAGATGTCCAACACTCCCCATTCATTTCCTTTGTTTAAAAAAAAATAAAAAAAGGACAGACACACCATTAGCGAGCCTACCACTGGGTCTTTGACTGTGTCCACTAGTCGGATGATGTTGGTTCCCCCTCGCAGGTTCTCCAGGATCTTGATCTCTCGCTTGATCTTCTTCTTCTTGACCGGCTAACTCCAGAAGGAAAAAAAAAAAGCAAGGCAAACAAAGACAGTGATTTAAAAGAGATGTCTTAGGGTACAAGACAGAAGATGAAAAGAAGTATATCAAGAGATGTCCATGTGCTATTTCTGACCCCTGATCTTGAACCTGCTGACTCTGCGTGCCGTGTCGCTGCTGCATTCCACTCTGTCAATCTTTTTATACGAAGACCTTTAGTGTGGGCGGCAGGTCGATGTTTACATTTAAATGACTGACGGATAATTTGACACTGGCTACCCTGGCGTGGCCAAACTTATTTGCACATGCGTATTAGTCTTGAACCTCTCAGTTTATTTTTCCATTTGCAACGACGCAGACCAAAATGCTGCTGGATGCAATTAGGTAGACCTACAACCAATCAGAGCAACAAAACGTGTGACGTAGCACTGAGTGACACAGAGGTTGGGGTGGTAGTAGTCTATTTCCTTAATTATTATATCCGGGATTTCAATCGTTCATTCATTCATTCTACAGGAAAGTTAAAAGTAACAATACATTACAATGTAAAACGGGCCTGACTCGGTTTAAGGACTCGGACTTAGGTTCCTGTTCTGCAGAAACATAAAACATGGGTAGAGCACGTCGGGACAGACATTTGTACGGGACATCGATATGGACTAAACAAATTTAGACAACTAAAACAACAATACACAAGGACATTTATACAAGACATCAGCCGGGCTAGACAAATACGGACAGTGCTCCGTTGCCACCGGAAAATCTGATTTCACTCATGTAAGCCTGATATGCGTTGCCTTGGGCTTCCTTTGTGTTGGAATTTAAACTGTTAATTAAAAACGGTGGATTTCTGAGGACTATAGTTAACCTTATCTCAGATCTCTGCAGGGTAAATCCAGACAGCTAGCTAGACTATCTGTCCAGTCTGAATTTTCTCTCGCACGACTAAAGCAACATTTGAACGTACACATGTTCCACCAAAACAAGTTCCTTCTGAGCCTATTTTCTCTGGTGCTTAGGACTGTCACTGCCCAATGTGAGGAGAGTCTAGATTTGAGTCGCACAGGGTCAGATTTAAAAAGGTTAACAGCTTAACGTGTCATACCCGATGAGAGTCGAGTCAGACCGGCTCTGGTCGAGTGCAGATGTGAGTAGCACATGCTCAGATTTAAACGGTTCACGGCAAAACATTCCTTACTAAAATTTGTTAAATCCAAGAACTAATAAACTTTTCTCATTACAATCAATAACAGAAGTTGCTATCTGTGGTTGTTTGATTGCTATGGCTAGCTCAAAACACCATTCAAGTGACAGCCTTTGATGTGTATGATTTAGTGCTGTCAGTTAAACGCGTTAACGACGTTAACACAAACCCATTTAAACGGCGTCCATTTTTTTATCGCGCGATTTACGTTCTTTTTGGCCTGGAAAACGTTGTTTTTTCACATGCTGTTGCACGTTTTCCTCCCATCCCTGAATCCTATGTGGAGTAGCCAGACCCTCCTCCAGAGAGCTTTGGAGGAGGGCAAAGCGTGACTAGGGCTGTAGTCATAACCTTGTCAAATGACAGCTGGACAGTACACTCAGATGTGTTTCCGAAAACACATGACACCAGCTCCAAACATTACCTGTCTTACTTTTATTAAAAGGTGCTCTAAGAAATGTTGGGTGACGTTACTTCTTGTTCACGTTCAAAGTATTTTCAAACAAAACGAGACTAGCTTGCCCCTGCCTCCTCCTCAGCTCGCGTATAGTGAGATGTTTTTTACAGTGTGTTCAGATGTTTTTTACAGTGTGTTCAGGGGACAGGCAGCTCGCGTATAGTGAGATGTTTTTTACAGTGTGTTCAGATGTTTTTTACAGTGTGTTCAGGGGACAGGCAGCTCGTGTATAGTGAGATGTTTTTTACAGTGTGTTCAGGGGACAGGCAGCTCGCGGATAGTGAGGTAATGTTTGCTGACTGTGACAACAAATGAAGCCTAAAACAGGCGTGACGTTGCTGAGAGTGCCTTTAAAGACATATGATCTCTGGTGCAACAGCTCAACAGATGCTGATGCAGCAGGAAGTCTGAGGTAAAGTCATTTTAACCACCGCATCAGAATGAGGCAAAACAATAATGGACTAATGTCTTTATTTATGAATTGATTCCTCTGCATAATCCATTATTGAATTGCCCTGTTGCTTAAATGTGCTCTACAAATAAATAAAAAATTTAATTAAATATATGATTATGATTATAACACTGGTGTTCTCTGCATGGACAGAAAGCTTTACTGTGTTCATTATGGAGGACAGAAAAATGACTAATTGATCAATAAATCCATAAATAAATCTATAAATATTTGCCAGGCAGACTGGGCAGAAGCTCAACACTAACTTTTTCATTTTCCCACTGGGTTCCAGGGCTGCAAATAACAATTATTTTCATTATGGACTGACCTCAGGTAAGGATTAGTCCATCTACAGAAAATTAAACTGCTATTAAACCATTTTGATGGTCAATTCTTTGTTCAGGTGATTTCTCTAGCAGAACATTTGATGGCTGTAGGTTGTCAAATGTGAGAATGCACTTCTTTTTTCAGTTTAATATTGAATTATATTAAATTGAACATATTTGGATTTTAGGACCAGACATCTGATGACATCACTTGGGGCTCTAGGAAAAGATGATGGAAAAGCGTCACTGTGTCCTGACGTTTTATAGACCAAACAATTAGTTGATTAATCAAAAATATAATCAGCACTCCCATGCCCCATTATACAGTGACATTTATATATTTTACTCAATTTCAAGTGGAGGCCTCTAAACCACACACTCAGGACATTGCCATTCAGCATTTAGTTTTAGGAGATCTAACTGCCCACCTTCAGGATCTTGACCACCACCTTCTCATTGTTGGTGATGTTAATGGCCTCGAACACTTCACTGTACTTCCCTCTGCCCAGTTTACGAACCAGCTGGTAGTCCTCCTGGTTGCTATAGGGGCAGACCGAGAAACAGTGCAGCTTGTGTGAGAAAGAGAAAAATATTTTTTTAGCGTCAGCATGCAATGAAGTCAGTGTAAGAGCTGTTGCTAAGTGTTCTTGTCACTGCGATGAAGCCCAGCCTTGGGGAATTAAGGGATTTCTGGTTATGATCTTTAGACAGATGTTATTCAAGTCAACAGACAGGGTGGACATAGGGACATAGATGGAGGTAAGGGGGAGGAAAGTGTCAAGACAGTGCAAAGCAGCAGGGCAATGGCTGGGAGACTGTACTATTATAGTGTCTTCATACCTTCACAGCTAGATGTAGTATGATAATAATAATAATAATAATGATAATAATGATAATAGACACCCATCTGCCACACGTTCCCTCTTCTTCTTCAACACATGCAAACAGAGACCTCTGGTCAGACATGACATGCATGCAATTAGAGCAACCTGAACAGAAATGTCCTCACTTCCAGTTGGGTACGTGGGCCTCGTAATCCCAGTACTCCCGGCTCTTCAGCGTATTGACGTCTGCGTACACACGGGACTTGCTACCGGCCACCGGACCCGGCATGACGAGACCCGTGGCTCGGGCGCTGTGGGGCGTCTGTCACGGAGATCTGCTGGGGTCGGGGGATCACGGACCAACTGGAGGGGGGGAATCTGGGGTAAACCGGTAACTGGATTTGCTGACTGTGTGGGTGTGAATTGGAATAGGTCAGCCAGCAACTTCCATGTGCAGCCGGACTGAGAGTAAAGGGAGGGAGGGAACCGTGGTTGTCCGCTGCTCGATGCAATGACGTGCCCGCCAAGCAGCGCTCCTTGGTCGGATTGTCAGAAGCAGCAGAGCCGATGTCAGTGGGGCTCGGAAGGGGGGCTGATCCGAGTCGCAGCTGAGGTTAGCTACACAAAGGGGCGGGAGGCATAGGGATGTTGAGGTAGAGAGGAAACGGACCCCTAAAAGGCCACAGTGGAAGAGGAAAGGGGGTCGGTGATCTGAATATCACGGGTTAAAACTCCAACTGTCGTTGCGGGCCCTAAATCCAAAACGTTAGGGGAGGTAACCGGTGGGCTTTTTACGCTATAGCCGAAGGACGGTCGAGGAGGGGGGGGTGCTCTCGGTGTTCTAGTGTTAGCTATCAATCAACTGTTGATGTGACGGATCGGATCCGGGGGTTGACCGGAGGGAGAGGGGGGGGGTGGAGCAGCAGAGAGATCGATGTTGTTAGCTAACGTTAGCCAGCGATGCTACTTCAGCACGGAGATGTCGCACCGACTGTGAGCGCTCGGCGCCGTGCACCACCATCGGCGGAGCCCGCGTCATGTGAGACCAGCTGTGCGGGGAAGCAGCGCCTCAGGGGCCCGGTACCAGACACCGACGGAGGGTCCGGGATTTGGAGGTTTCTTCTGCAGCCACACACCTCCCCGGTCGAGAGCGCAGGGAAGGCAAGCGGATTGCGACTGGATTGAAGAGGAGCGATAGAGCCGCCCGGATGTGAAGCCTCTGGCTGCCCGGGTGAAGATGAGGAATAACGGGATGTTCGACTGAGCAGGCCGGACACAGCGCCCCCTAGTGAAGAGGATGTGGTTAATGCAGGAGCAAATATTTGAAGGCCTTTTTTCTGGCAAAGATTTCATCCATATTTAAGAGTTTCCCCAGAACCTTATAGTATTATACGGATACCATGAAGAAAAGGGCACAATTTGTGTACACACCGTAACATTTTTCACTGCACTCCGAATTATTAATAATCACCTAAAGATATCACTATATAAGATTAATGATGAAGCCTAACATGACATCATCTATTGCCTTCATTAAAACACAGAGACCAACAGATAGTGGTCTTAAGAGGTAATCACCTGTAGTAGGCTAGATAGTAGTAAAGTAGATTTACTCAAGTACCTAAGAACAATTTTAGGTACTTGTACTTTACAGTAGTATTTCCATTTGATGGCATTACATCTCTGAAGGAAATATTGTACTTTTTACTCTATCACATTTATTTCACAGCCATAGTAAGACAATGGTAGTCTTTACCGATTATAATATATATATATATACTGTACTATAAAGATTTTTATATACTGTACATATTAGATGGTTTTGTCATGAATTACTATACATACTAATTAAATTGATCTCCTTGGCTAGACCACGTTAAACTGCTGCATAACATGTTAATGCATCCGTAATAATCCCAATGATATAAACCAGTGTCATAGAAAGAGAATTAAATTAACCATTAAAGGACTCTGATATTATACACATACTGTACAGTGGCTGGTCAGCCTTCATATTGAATAATTTTACTTCTGATCTTTACAGTGCATTTTGTAATATTCTGTTTTAGAGCCACTGTCTGTTTTTTTTCACCTTTAATATAATGCATCATTCAGAACAAAACAAAAAAAATAAATGTCAACAAGAACACTCTTGAATCAAGACTGTATTTCCTGCTTAAATTATTTCATGATTCATGTAAGTTTGTAGATGAAAAAGTTTTATTTGTTAGTGCTGTGTAATTGAATGCTACATACATACAGATAATCTTAGCATGAATGTACATATACTGTACGTCGCCACAAGGGTTTTTGTCTTTTTTTCCCCCCCAACATCATTCACATAAACTACAATACAATTTGAAAAAGCTGTAAGAGGGAACAGTGCTGCGTGGAATGGGGGAGCAGTTCGCAGGGAGAGAACACAGGAACTATCACAGCAAGCATGCAGAGAGCTAGAGACACCAGGGTCTGACGGGTTCACGTTTTAGAACTGAGGAAAAAAAAAAAAAAAGTAGCAGCAGGGAAGGGGGGGGGTTGATAATATGCAGAAGGGTGGATTTATTTCATTTGTGCTTAGACTGGAGATTTTCCTCTCCTTTTACTGACTGTGTGTTGGATATGGAGTTTTTAAACCCAGAATTGATCGAGATGTAATAAGTGCAGTTCTTGTTTTCACTTTGCAAGATTCCTCACTGTCTGATAATGTTGTACCTATACCTGATCAGCACTCTATACCCCACACACATGAGTAACACACTACCAATACAAGCAACTAAACCAGTGCCACTGGCTTGGAAGTATTCTTAGGCTTTGAGTGTACACTTGTATTATTATTAACACATACTAAGTGTATTGTCTGCACTATATGGTAGTATGTGAGGTCCTTGTCCTGCATCTGAAGTGACTATCTTTATCATCAAAGTCCTCCAGAAATTGGCAAATAGGAACTTGCGTGTATGGACTCCTGATGTGTTTGTGTTGTATTAATCAACTTTTACACCACCCCCCTACCAAATTCTTTGTGCAGAGATGGTTTCTTCTGTGATTTGGCGTTTGGGACAAATCCACATTGGGAAAAGCTTGCGTACAACTCTGACAGACATGTTAAAAAAATACAGCCATCTCTATCCCAAACCAACCCAAGGCCCTGGTCTCTCCATCGAGGAATATAGATTTTACTATAAAATTAAAGATTAATACAAAAAAAATACAAACATGTGAAACTATTAAAAAAAATAAAAAAACACATTACTAATTTAAGTCCAAGTTGTTTCAGTCTTACGCCAAATTCAGAAAATAAAAATGATGGCCAATGAAACCAACCATCTGATGTTGATGATGATGATGGTGATGATGGACAGAGACAGAAAGCAGAAGAGGAGGAAGAGGCCGAGAGGCACCATGACCATGTTTTAAGGCTAAAACAAAAAGGAAAGAATTGCAAGCCAGAATAAAATAAAAAATGTTACTTCCATGTTCTTGGTCTCCTCCGTTTGTTTTCAATACTGCACTCAAACCATGACTCAACAGTGAGCTCCTGTCCAGAGCGGCTCCCTCTCACAGGAAAAGGAAAACCAACTTGTTCGCTGGGCTTCTTAAGCACACTAGAATCTCATAGCATTCAAAGACGTGGAAAGTGTCATTCACTCTGGTAGAAACCCACTCTGTCAGACACAGCTACCACCTCAACTCAACATGTAACAGGAAAACTAAGTATTAAAATTTCTTTTAAAATATGGAAAATATTTAATACAAAGTGCAGGTTCATCCTACAAAAACAGCTCGGACAGACCAGTAAGATTAGTACATAAAAAAAAAAAAAAAAGTGGCAAAGGTCTGCTGAAATATTTCTAATACTATTCTCTAAAGTCTAAATTTTCGTTTGACAGAATAAAATGCACACGCACGCACGCACGCAATTGCAACATACTGATACAATCACCACATGGACTACAAAAAGAACAAAAGAGCATTTCTCCAAACAGTTTACATAGTAAAAAGTAGCAAGAATACGAAAACAGTTCTTACATATTGTTTTTAAGAAAGACAAGTTCTGACATTTTCAACTTACCTGGCTAAGTACACTCACAGATCCATAGTATGTACAGGCTGAGAGGAAGTGTAATGTTCAAACTTGGACATTTCCAGTACAAATAAGTCTAACAGCACTGATGTATGCAGGAATATGACTATTATATATTGGTGAGAAAGATATACTTCTATAGTTGTCTATACTGGAGTGTGAGGTTGGTATCAATCATCAGTTTTTTTCCTATAATGATGGTTCACTTCAGCTGGTTGGTTAGTCTACACACCTTTGGGATCGGGTGCTGCTTCATACTGGCGTTTTGGTATTTCACTATAGGACAATAAATCCCCAAACTCCCCCCTACATGGTTTCGCTTCACATACGTTGAGGGAGTTTACTGGCTATTTAATAAAAACAAGTGATGTGGACACAGGAAGTTGGGCCGGGACCAATGCACTGTTTCTGTACCTGACCAATGAATGTGAGAACATGTGTGTTTGAGGGATTAGTCAAACTTCCCAGTCTTCTGATACTAAACTGCGACAGGAAGAGGAGGAAGCAAAGATGAGTGGAAAAATGGGAGAGGGGAGTAATTTAAGGGCGGGGAAAAGAGGTCATCGGAGAAATAGAGGGGGAACAAAAATAACAAGGAAATAATCCCCCTCTTATGGACACTCCAGCAGTCAAGACTTTCAAGTCTTTGGCCCCGTCAGTTTAGGTGGATACTAAACTATTGATTCATTCAGTAAACCTTAAAAAATACTTTAAAAAAACAAAACACACACACTAAAATATGTCGGTCTTATTTATAACAATTAAAAAGGGACATTTAAATTTTTTCCCCCTTTTCTAAGGGTAGGAATTTGGGAGGGATATATTTGCTGGATCAACCTGCATTATGGCACCCGTTTCTGTCTGCAACTGTCTGATTAAGGCTGCATTCACACCAAAACAGGCACTGCAGCAAAAACGCCAGTCCTCAGATTCATTTGAATGTGGGAAGTGTATTTAGGCTGCGGCGGGGGGGAACGCAGGGTATGCCGAAAAAGTCAACTTTAGGAGAATGGCAACCCAATGTCACGCTGTGGTGACATATCAATTAACTGCCAAATCAGACAAAACACAATGAAGTGTAACATCATGTTTCACATGTATACACTCAATTTGGCCTTGTGCACCAGGTTAAACCCCATTATAATGTTAAGTCTTGCCTTGCATCCTGGGTTATTGAAAGTAAATGTTTTTCTTGATTAAATCTGTCAACGTGGACAATGACTCGTAGTACCCGGCATACTAGCAGCATGGCTAAATGCTAGCACCATGGGAACACAATGGAGAAACAAATGGGCCACTCCCACAACATCTGATTTGGTGTGAATGCAGCCTAAGTATGAATTATGTCAGTTTAAGTGGTTGTGGCCTCTTTAGTGCTATCAACTGTATAATTGTGGGGCTGAGAAAAATGGTAGAGGACAGGTCAGGTATAAGAAGATAAAGAGGTGGAAGAAAGAGGAAAGTGCAGGGAGAGAGAAACGCTCAGGATCTTATGGAATGACAGGGCCACAGTGCTAAAGGGCTTCGGTCCAGTTAGTGAAGCAACAAAAACTGACCTATCACTGGTGGTAATGATTGCAATAATAATAGCCTGGACTGTCCTGCAAATGTGAAGATAGTTAAGCTGAATACAAGGGATGGACGAGGGGACAGGAGTTTAGGAGACTGTCTGTTCAAGGGAAAAAAGTCTTCAAGAGTTTATATGCACTGGGGCACTGGGTAACCCCCTCCATCGGCTGTGTGCTGCACAGTGTGATCTTGCAAAGAGCCCAAGTCACTGAAACGCTCGCCACACCAAACACACTTGAACTGGCCCTCTCGGGAGTGTGTGCTCGCGTGTTTGGTCAGGTGCTCGCGCTGTTTGAAACCCTTGTTGCAGTGGCCGCATTTGTAAGGTTTCTCCCCTGTGTGCACGCGCCGGTGTCGGTTCAGGTCTGATGAGTATTTGAAACGTTTCTCGCAGTCAGGGCACTTCAGCGGCTTTTCCCGCGAAGGGTCACAACGGTGCTGGACAAATTCCGAAGAGGACAGGAAGCGGCGGTCACACAGCGAGCACTTAAGGGGCTTCTCTTGGCAGTGAGAATTTTGGTGACGCTGTAACGTCGAGCCCTTCTTGTAGCCTTTGCCACAGACGTCACATTTGTACGGCTTGTCGGGCGAGGAGTTGGACGACTCGCCACACTTGTGCCTGAGCAGCTCTCCCGACTGGCTAAACTCCTTCTGGCATGAGGCGCACTTGAACAGGTTGTCCATGCCGTGGACGTGCTGGTGGTACAGGAGGTGAGAGGGCTGCATGAAGCCCTTGTCACACAGGTTGCATTTGAACGGCCGGTCTGTAGGGTCTTTGTGTGTGCGTCGGTGGCGCACCAGTGCATACTGCTGTTTGAAGCTCATCTGACACTCGTCACAGTGGTAGGGGCGCTCCTCCGAGTGTGTGCGCTCGTGTTGCCGAAGGTCAGACGGTCGCTTGAAACCTTTACCACACGTGGCACAGCGGAACGGTCGGGAACCCTGCGGGTGGCAGGGGTGGTGAAGGAGCTCCGATGACTCTTTGAAATGCAACTCACATAAGTTGCATTTGAACAAGTGCTCCCCAGAGTGCACATACATGTGGCGCACGAGGTGGGAGCGGTGTTTGAAACTCTTTTCACAAACGGCACACTTGAACGGGCGTTCGCTGCTGTGTGTTCGCTGGTGGTGCTGTAGGTGCGACGACTGGCTGAAGGCCTTGTCGCATGTGTCACATTTGAAGGGCTTTTCTCCTGTGTGCACCCTCTCATGCCTTGTGAGTTCTGAGAGGTGTTTGAAGCCCTTCTGGCAAACGGAGCATTTGTACGGCCGGTCTCGGGCTGAGGGAAAAGGTAGAATGGACGAGCTGCTGCTTGCTGACGCCCCGTCACTGCTGGGCTGCTGGGGATTATTTGAGTTGGGTGTGACGCTGCCAGAAGAGCCGGGTCGATAGGTCTTTTCACATATTGAACACTTCTGTGGGTTGGTGCTGTTATGGGATGTGTGGTGCTGGGCTAAAGAGGTGAGTAGGGAGAAGCCCATCTTACACACCCCACACACAAACGGCTTCTGCTCCACCTGAACACATTGGTGTTCTAGCAGGTCTGTTGCCTGGTGGAAAATCTTCATGCACTGAGTGCACTGGAATGACCGGTCTTGATTCACCATGCACTGGTGCTCATGTGGGTTGGCTAAGTGGGAGATATCATGTCCACAGGCCCCACACTTGTGTCCTCCTTCGGTCCCTACCTGTAGGGAGGTCTGCTGGGCCTGGGTGGGGTGCTGCTGCTGACTGTGCTGCCCGCCTCCATGCTGCTGACTCCCGCTGTGTTGTTGGCTGTGTTGGCTGTGCTGTGCGTGCTGGGTCTGTGGCTGCTGCTGTAAAGACGTGGCATCTGGCTGTAGGACAATGCCATACACTGCACAACCCAACGCATTCTCAGCTCCTGGAGGGATGGTGTGGACAACGGGAGGTGGAGCAACTGCATGCTGCTGCCAGGCCTCTGTCATGCGGGCTCGGGTGTAGGGATTCAGCTTGGCAGCTGGCGTGGCCCAACTGCAGTAAGAAGATTGGAGATTGGAACATATTTAAATAACGGGCTGACGGCTTAAGAGTGTGTTAAGAAATCAGGAGAAAGACACTTACTCCATTTCAGCAAGTGGAACTGAAGAACTGGCAAGGGTGCTTGGTGAAGGGGCTGTGACGGAGGACTTAGCTAGTGCAGAGGAGAACAGCTGTGTGGAGATCAGACTTGTGGGGAGAGATGGAAGAAATCCCCTGCTTTCACTTCATTTGTGGCCTTCAAGTGGAATCTGTATGGAAAAGAGAATGAACGTATGTTAAAATATCAATGTGCAGAAAGGGGTTACTCAATGACAATAGTAGCATTATGTTGCATCTCCAACATCCACTAATCCATAGACAGAACACCCTGGCCGAAAAAAAACAACAACATTTGTGTAGCAAAAATGCTTTTAAAAAGTATAGAAAGATTGCAAATTTACCGTTGCAATTTTGCTACATTAACTTTATATAATAGTTATAGTTCCGTATAAACTCAGCAGAAACTGAGACATAACAACTTGTAAGTATTACAGAAGGGTGCCAGACTATGCAGGCAACCTCTCTAGCAACTCATCACAGCAGATTATTCCTGTCTGCACGTTGAGCAACTCTGACAGAAGAGCTGATCATAGCGTGTTTAAAAAGGCATAGGATCGTGTAAAACATCCTCCTTACAATATGTACGGCATGTTGACATCGCCAAAAGCATCCCAATGCTGTACAATTTAATTAAAACAACTTCAGGATGTGCACCGTAAACGCAAAATCACATCTAAGATGATCACTGAACATACACACCTGGACATGACACATTAACACTAAACCGTATATTTAAATCTTTATTATACTCGTAATTTAGTTCCACCCGCTTCTATGCAGCAATCCAAATGCTCTACGACTCGCAGTTAAAAAAAGTGGAAAACAGCGTCTGCGCATCATAACGATTTTCGTTTTCAGGCAAAGATCACTGTAATCAGGATAGCATAGCATAGCTAGCTAGCTAGCTAGTATAGCCACATGCTAACGCAGCCACAGAGGCGCAGAAAAGAGCTAGCTAACGTTAGCGGACTAGCCACAGGAAATAATAGCCTAGCTAGTAGTAACTGCTGCAGCGACGCCTTTGTTAGTGAGTTGTGAATTTAAACTGCGAAGATAAAACCTGCATGTACATACCTGGAGCGTCCAGTCAAATGACAGTCTCCTGTAGGTTAGCTGACGTTAGCTAGCTACTCCCCCAAATAACAGGTCACTTCAAACGGTAGTCGGATGCTCTCTTGTTCGAGCGCTGTGGCTCCAGGGGCCGAAAAAAGAGAGTGTGCGTGTGGGCAAAAGATTATCACAATTTCACAAATAAGCGGTATCGTTTTACGTAAACATTTCTTTGGCGTCTGTGGTCCTAGGACATTCTCTCGGCATACGAAAACCTACACATTGTGTTATAAATTGCTAGCTAGCTATCGCCTAGCTTCTGAGCCCCTGCCCGCGCACGGGAACATGAATAAACCAAGAGCTAATTGGCATGCTCACAACACACACGCACACACACACACATGCGCGCGCGCACACACACAAACATACACACGCATGCACGGAACCAGCTGTATTAGCCTATGGCTTTAATGTAACATTCCTGCAAACTTTCACATTTTTTTCATTCACCACATCTATTCCGGCTGTCAGTTACTGTTTAATCTTAAACGATCATGTAAAATAATGTAATCTTCCAATAGTAAAAGGCTAAAGTTGGCTTCCGATTCGCAGCTTCTACTCGGCAGTTTAGGTGGAATTTTAAGGGAAATTTAAAACTGATTATAGTTTCCAATACACAGCGTAGCCTACATAATTTACATTGCTGAGCGACTTAATCCTCCGTTTTTTGCACCTTTTACTCTTGTGAAAGTTTGTTAGACATTTAGGTAAAGTATCAATTATGTCTGAAACACACTTTTAGATATTAACGAGGCTACAGATTCTTCCCTCTCTGGGATAATTAAATCCAGATTTGACAAGTCTAGGTATAATGATTTTCGATCTGGACCTGGTCCAAAGGGTTTACGTGTGAAGAAATCCATGAAATCTCCCTTTGTTGCATTTTCATTAATAGAATGAAGCTTTTTTTAGCTTCTCTGGGATACTGTAGACCAGATTAGTCTAGGTATAGTGGTTTTAATCTGGACCTGGTTTGATGTGGTCTACATGTGAAAAACATAAAGTATCCATGTATTACGTTCTCATATAGACAATAAAGCTTTCACAAATCTAAAAGTGTGTTTAAGACCTAATTAACGCGAAATCGGACGCTGAGAATGGAAATCTTACTTCAATTTTAATTTGTCCTCACGTTTTCCCTTAACTGCCGAATCGGAAGCAACGAAACGGAAGCCAACTTCAGTTTTAGTTTAACTATTGTCACCTCTTTTAAAACGTCACGATGACAGTCAGGCATTTTTGACTTAAGTTTTTTTTTTTTTAAGGCCGAGTAATACACAAAAACACCAATACACAGATTCCTCATATATATGCGCTGTTATACACACATTGTGTCAAACCTCTGAGAAGTATGAAAGTGGAACTGATTCGAGGTGGTGCCGTGTTTCACTGGGACCTAAATAATCATGACAACACGTTGTTTATTTCGGGAAGAGCGGGACTACGATAAACCAGCGTCTTGTTGTTCGAAGCCGTCGGAAAATACGTTTTAAACCCGAGCAAAAATGTTTCTTTTTCCTGTAGTTAAACATTGAATACCTATGTTAACCCCTTTCCGTCTAGTAGCAAATGTGCATGCATAATTCATGTGTAATATGTCCTGACAAACCACAGGATGTTGGTGGGCTACAGCAGCAGCTCGGAGGAGGAGAGCGAGGCGGTGGCGGCGGCAGCAACTGCGACCACATGTTCATCTCGAAAGTGGCAAGAGGAAGACGATGCTAACAATGGCAGCCCAGCGACAAAGAAACACAAAATTGAGGAACCGGTTCCTAAAACGAGGTGTGTGTTGTGCTGGCTTTCTGTATGCTCAGTTGACAGAAAACACAAATTGTAAATGTATGTCCAAGAGTAGTTATTAAACTTGTAGTCAGTCGTCCCTTAAGCTTTAACGTTACATGTCATTTTCCAACTTCTTGCCATAGCCAATCCCTGGATGATAAACCAACTGAAACAGTTTTTTATTAATAATAATAATAATAATAACAAAAATAATCATAAAGGGAAATTACAGTTTACACTCAGTACGTATACATGCACTAAATGGAGAGATGTCAGAGCGGGTGGGGCGGCTGCCCATGGAGAGGCGCCCCGAGCAGTTGGGGGTTCGGTGCCTTGCTCAAGAGCACCTCTTAAAGATAATGTAAGGTCTCATTGGGCTGTGTTTCTGTTAGGCTGCCTCTTCCTGGTTGCCTGTTGGCCATGTTTCCAGATGAAGTGGCCTCACAGGCTGAAGACAGCTCTCTTCATGGCGGACGCGTGCGCTCTTTTAAACACGAGAGAGGCAACTGGGCTACCTATGTTTATTTGCCATGTAAGACCAACACATTGTACTGACGATTGATTTGTCAATTATCATTGGTTTAATATAATTTGTGTGTGTGTGTGTGTGTGTGTGTGTGTGTGTGTGCGTGCGCACATGCGTGTATGTTCTCTATCTCTCTCTCCTCTGTACATCAGACCATCCTGAGGAGGAGTTCCGGGAGTTGTTGGAGGAGCTGCTCTCACTAGCCGGGGACCACGGTGTGGTTTTGACCCCGCAGGAGGAGTTTCACCTCAGCTTGTCTAAGACGGTGGTGCTCAGACACCACTGGATCCAAACCTTCACCCAGAGCCTCAAGGCAGGCCTGGTGCACTGCAAGAGGTTTGCTCAAATACCCATACACCGGAGGAAAACTTGTTTTAGCTTAACAGTGTTAGCCCTTGAGTTTGCAAAGCAGAGGCAGTATGTAGAGGGACTCATTTGTAGGACGGGTAATTGAATTGCACTAAAGACTAAAAAAGTAAATTGATTAATGCAAAAGTATTAGAAAAGGGTTTAACTGGTGAAAAAAGACTGCATCACTACAAGCAAAGATAGTAAGACAAAAAGAAATGAAACGATGAAGAGAAATTGAACAATGACGATAGTTTATACACATACTGTATATAATCATTGCATTACTATAAATATGATTTAACCCTAACTATCTGTAATAACCAGAGGTGTCAAAGGTATTTACAGTCAATACTCAGGTAGAAGTATAGATACGGAGGATTAAAAATACTTCTGTAGAAAGTGAAGTATCAACTCAAGCTTTTTACTTTTAGTAAAAGTCTAAAAGTACTGGTTTTAAAAACTACTTAAATTATAAAAGTAACAGTAATGTTTATGGGAAAAATGCCATTAAGGACAAAAGCTTAGGCTGCGTCACAGGGGCCCCTACTGCACTACCCTACCTCCCCAAAAACATTGTTCTAAAGGCCATAATGACTATAATGTTATATTAAAATGTTAATGTTGAAAAATATGGGATGCACCTGTTTCACCTGCATTCATGCCATTTATTGAACACATTTTAGTACAATGCAAATACATTAAAGAACCACATGTGTGTACTCCGGAGCATTAACATGTGTTTCATGGAGCGGAAAATTGATGACTTGTTGCCTAGAAGTATTACCATATTATAATGGTGCAGAGGCACGTTATCAATTAGCCTTTATTATGTAGATATCCAAGCTTAGCTGCAGCAATCTGTGATGGGATTGCACCATTTATCTGGATAGTTTTTTTTTTTTTTTGAACGATGAAAAGCCGAAATGAAAACAAACTGAACTGAAACAGGAGTAACAAGGCTGTTTTTAAAAATGAAACAGGTAGAAAGTACAGAGAATTGCGTGAAATGTAAGGAGTAGAAGTAAAAAGTTTGCTGTAAAATAATTACCCCAGTAAAGTATTGATATCTAACATTTCTACTTAGGTATTTGTACTTTGTAACTTGACACCTCTGGTAATAACTTTCTCAGGGCAAGGTGAGTAAACCTTGATTTGCAGCAGCAGCGTAGAGGATCACTTGCACCTCAGTAGGTGGAATAGTGGAAGTAGATTAGATAAAGATGTGAAAGTTCCATCAGAAGCTGACCACGGTGGATTTGCATTCTAGCTTGTTCTTCTTGTTGCCAGGTTTGTGTGCTCAGCAGGGACATTGAGGGTCTACTGTAACGCTGAGAGGACGAGGTACAGTCTCATCCTTTAATTCTCTCTCTTTCTCTTTATAGTTAATTAGGGATCGACCGATACTGGTTTTTAAAGGCAGATACCGATAATTAGAAGTCAATGATAACCGATATTCGGAACCAATATGCATTTACATTGAAAATGAAAATCTTGAAGTCAAAATTGAGATTTTGGAATGTTACACACTCCAACACAAAACTTTGTTTAAATGCTTTAATACATTTTTTTATAACTTAGAAACATTCAACATAATACCCAGTAAAAGATTGTCTGATAGTGTTGTGGGTGGGACATTAGGTCAGACTCAGTGGGGAGTGAAACTAGAGATGTTCCGATACTGATGCCAGTATCTGTACCGCCTCCGAGACGCTCTAAAACGCTGGTATTGGTAATGGAAAGTACTAGAGCTTATACACCGATCCGATACCACGTAATACAGCCCTAAAGAAAGTCTACATTAATGTAGTTTATTTTTCTGTTTTAACTGACTGTCAAACCGGATGATCAAATAAGTTCATTGTTTGTGTTCATGTTTCACAAAGAGTTTAACCTGAGCCAGAAAGACAACAAAGATAGAAATCACATCATATCCATACGTGGATAGTAGCATACAGCAGTTAAAACATAATAAAATATATATGACACACTGGGATCAGATCAGTACTCGGTATCGGCTGATACACAAGTTCAGGTATCAGTATCGGGAAGTAAAAAATTGTATTGGACCATCTCTAAGTGAAACCAACACTTTTTAATTAATTAACTTTATCAGTTATTAAGCAAATAAAATGAAAATACAGATAATCTGCAAACTGCCAAAAAAGGCAGATAATCAGCCAGGGCCCAGAATCAGTCTATCCCTGAAAGAAAAGTTTTTAGATAAAGATACATTTTCATTCCTAATGTGTTCAGTTCTTCATGGTTCGACTGCCTGCATGTGTCTCTGTCTTTTGTCCCCTGCAGGACGTTTCTGGGGATGGAAGTGTGTACTGGGCATGCTCAGTTGTTGGACTTGAGCCAAGTCCTGGACAGAACAATGACCGAGTTTCACCTGGACACTTTCTATAAGGTTAGTGATACACACACACACATATATAGACTTTACCCTTTGAGATCTAAAGCTGGACCAGTTTGTTTGTCACTCGTAAGTTTGATTTAGTCTTTTTCTGTTGTTGAAGTGTTGGTACCTGTGTAAATACAGTGGATTCACAGGGTCTAAATCAGATAAGGGGATGTTCTTCTGTAGCAAATGTACTGTATGTATGTAGCAACTATTACATTTGAATTTTGATTTAAGCTTACAGTATAGAGCAGTTGTGTTTTTATATTATTAGTTAATGAAGGATTTTAAAGCAATGTCTTGTCTCAAAAACATAACTAAATCAGAGTTTCCACAGGGTCTTAAAAAGTCTAAAAGAAGTCTACAATTTCAAAACCAAATTTTAGTCCTTAAAAAGACTTAAATTTGCTTAAGTATTGTATTGCAGGTCTTAATTTCCCTACATCTTATACATTTTTTAAAAGATATTTTGGGGCATTTTCAGCCTTTATTTTTGCCGGGACAGTTGAAGCTATGAATGGGGTGAGAGGGGGGGGGGGATGACATGCAGCAAAGGGCCGCAGGTCGGAGCCCGGGCCCGCTGCGTCAAGGAGTAAACTGTCTGTATGTGGGCGACCGCTCTACCAACAGAGCTATCTGGCTGCCCACGATGTTCTTTTTTAATTTTGTGTTGTAGTTCTTTCTGTTGTTAGTCCAATTATAATTTGCTGTATTATGACTATGAATTAGACCAATATGCAACTTATTTTGCAGCCTATCTAGACACTAGACCTATTATGCCAATGAGGAAATAGGGGAGTTGTTTTAGACAATGTTTCCACACTTTATTATATTATTTTATTTTTTTTAATTCGACTGGGTGAAAAACATCCATGCACACATCCATGTCTTAATGTTCCCACTGGTGTGTTTTCTAGGATCCATCTTTCCACGTGAGTCTGGCCTGGTGTGTTGGAGACGTGACCGGACAGATGAAGGACTGCATTCAGGAGATGCAGGTACTGGGACATCTTGTGTCTGTCCGTCTGAATTTCCAACAGTGACATCACTGTGTGTTCATTTTTACATTAAAATAATTTCACTGTTCTTTGTAACCGACTGTCAATTGTAAATCCAAAAGTGTGCTGTTGTGCCTTGGCCCATTTTAAAGTGCCCCAATGTGTTTGACCCATATAGTAGCAGTTTCTCACTGCCAAATCGGAATCTGTATACATGTTGGCCGATTTAAAGCTGCAGCACAAAAATTCCAAATAGATAAGTGAGGTCATTTATAGGGTGAAATACAAGTATGAACCTGGAAATAAACATGGTACAGTAGAATACATTTAACCAAATGTAATGTTGTGGTGCTAATGTACTTTTTGCATGTGTATTATCCTGAACACCACTGACCGTTCAGATAGCAGGTGAGACAATGCTGGGTAGCAGGTCAGAAACAGCTGATTTGACTGAATGACTTGCACAGAACTGTTCATACCTCTCATTTGTAATGCCATGAACTACTACAAACTACTATTTTTTTTGTGACTCATATTGCTACTCTTCATTCTAACCCCAACCGGCCCGTCAGACACCGCCTACCAAGAGCCTGGGTCTGTCCGAGGTTTCTGCCTAAAAGGAAGTTTTTCCTCGCCACTGTCGCACTGTTGCTTGCTCTGGAGGAAACTACTACAACTGTTGGGTCCTTGTAAATTCTGGAGTGTGGTCTAGACCTACTCTATCTGTAAAGTGTCTCGAGATAACTCTTGTTATGAATTGATACTATAAATAAAATTGAATTGAACATTTTCTGTCTGTTAGAGACTAATTGATGACCACGAAGAAGGACCATTTCTGCTGAGGTTGGACTGTGTGGAGTTGCGCTGCAGGACAGGAAACAAGACCTTCCGCTTCCCTCTGGAGACCTAAAATTGGACATTTGTATAACTTGACCACTCGCCCTTTACAGCTGTGATCCTCTGAGCCACCTAAATGAGCTGGAAACGTACCAATTTAGTGGTGCAACGATGATATGTTGTATTCCATTAATAACTGCTGGCAGATATGTAGCATGTCACAACAAAGATAGTCTATATCCACGACAATCCACTCGGGATAGCTCCTGTCCCACAGGAAATTCCGCAGTATGCATTTCTTTTTGTCCGCTTCCTTCCGCTTTCCTTGTGTTGGAATTTTAAACTTCAGTGGATTCATGAAGATTCTGGTTAACTGCTCCTCAGATCTCTGCAGGGTAAATTCAGACAGCTAGCAAGACTATCTGTCCTGAGTTTCTGTTTCACGACTAAAATAACTTTTGAACGTGCACGTTCCACCAAAACAAGTTCCTTCCCGAGGCTATTTTACAGCGACACCGTGGCTGCTTAGCACCGCCCAAGACCATTGTGATTGGTTTGAAGAATTGCCAATAAACCAGAGCATGTTTTTAATCCATCCCGGAATGCTGTGTGGACTAGCCAGACCCTATTCCGGAGCGCCGTGGAGGAAGGTCTAGCAAAGTGAGACTACAACAAAGATGATCAAGGGTCAATGGCAGTTTATATTGTATTTTAATGCTGTATAAAAAATAAAGTCACTACTGGTTTTATACTTGCCGAGTTACTTTTTTGTGCTAAACCAATGCTCTGAGATGTGATCAGGGTTCAGAAAGGTTGAAGTGTCACTGAAAGTAGCTTTTAGAGAATTACGACGCACGTGTGCAAAGCGGCACATTTGAATGGGTGACATTCAAAAGCCTCGAAAGGAAGTTGTGGACCTAATCACTACTGAAACCTCACAGAGTGGTGAGTCATATCTTGCCATTTACCTCACTAACATGAACACACAGGAGAGAATTGGTAGGCTCAACGACAATGTTATATTTTTCTCCATAAAGCAACACACATTTATAACCAACATTTATGATAGTTCACAGGAGCTATGACACTCAAGAGTATATCACATTGGTCCAGCGCAGACAGAGCCTGATGGCACAGTAAAATCATTCAGGTCAGAGAGATTCTCACTGCATGTCACACAAGGATTAGGAGTCAGGTTTTAAACTCTGCATGCAGAAAAAAAAATAAAACAGGCAAATAGAATTTATACCATAAAACAATAAAAGTCCCATCATTTGTGCCTGTGTAAATCCAGTCTGTATAGGCACCTGGATCAAACCGAACCTGGGCACAAACTATATACAGACCCATCTAACGTGAACTGTGAAGGACATGGAAAGTGAAGAGAGAGCTTTAAATATTAGGTCATTTAATTTAGAAGAAATAGCCTGTCACTACCAAGTGGCTGTTTGATACAATTAGAAAGCAATGTTCTTAAAGAATTGATTGAAGAAATTAAGTTTACAAGCTATCTCTTGACCGTCATAAACAGTTGACAAAATAAAACATTTACTTTCGCGTACATCTAATGTTCAGCAGAGGACAAAGCATCGCGTGGCCTAAGCACTGAAACTTTGGTCTGAGCTTCAGACAGGACAACTGACCACAAATGCTGAGCAAACTCTTGATTATTGATGAAGACCATAATATGCAGTTGAAAGCCTTGTTACTAGCTAGTAATTGGACCTTGAGGGAAGTTGTATTTTTGGCAAATCGTTTTGAGTCAATTTGTCAACCGTTTGACAAAACAAATTGTGACTCAGAGTCCACTTGTTAGCTTTTTCTGGAGCTTTCAACTGCATCTCTGGTCTTCATCATTGAACAGAATAAACTCAATGGATGGAACCAACTCCTTTTATGGGCTAAGACTGAGATGTTATTCAAAGCTCCTGAAAAAGCTAGTAAGTGGACTTTGAATTAAGACTTTCTGTCCAAAAACGGTTTGAGCTTTTTGGTAGACCTTTGAGTGTCTGCAACCTGACCTTTTTTTATTTTGCTGCATGAAAGAAAAAAAAAAGAAAAAGGATCAAGAGATATCAAATGACAAAAAAATGTAAGCAAGTTGTTTTGGTTAGGGTCTTCCTTTTGAACAAATACCAAGCATAAACCTGAGAAGTTGCACTTACAAAGAAATAAGAAAAAAAACATTATGTGCTTTACCGTTTAGCCTAACAACATTACAGTCAAAGGAGTTCATAAATCTCTCACAACATTAATAAAAACATCTGACTTTGATTAATAGCTCAGGAAAGTGGCACATAAAGGATATCCTTGGTTTTTAACTTGTACATACACGTACTATATTAATTTGGATTTAGTAGATAAAATCTCGAGGATTCTTTAAAAGCAGAGACCAATATAAACGCTGTATTTAAATTAACTTAATTCTGCCAACAGTTTTACAAAACGTCCATTATTTTTCATAAGCTATGAGGCATGTACACAGAACTATTTTGGTAGTCACTGTTCAGCTAGACAGGCAAGATGAGTCAGTGTGTGTGTGTGTGTGTGTGTGTGTGTGTGTGTGTGTGTGTGTGTGTGTGTGTGTGTGTGTGTGTGTGTGTGTGCGCGTGCGTGCGCACATAAAGCCATCGGTTTCTACCAGCATTATGGGGAGAACAGCACAGTCTTGATGTAAGACACAGTCGTCATGTTCAACAGCATGTTCACATGTTCGTTCCCTGGAAGCTCCTTTACTTTCACAGGCTGTTTTTGCTTTCCCACCCACCGCCTGCACTGGATGCCACTCCGTAGGTTCACCGTCCCATCCCCGTCGCCCAACACAACCGTGGGCTCCACGTCGGGGAACTTGTCCGAGTACTGGAAGGCCTCCATCGTGGGGATACCGCTACCATACAAGCAATGGACGGCCACGCCGGGGGGCCTGAGGTCGGACACCAGTGGCTCGGTGTCCTGCCGCATCAGCCAGCCGTCATCAAAACCGATGTCTGAGTAGAAGCGCTTGTAGTCCAGCACAGTGTAGTTGTTGGTGGGCGTCTGCACCAAGATCTGGTGATAGATAGAGAAAAAATTACTTTCTTAGTTGTTTGATTTGGTTAGCTCTACCAAATGTTTAAAGCTACACACTATAGCTTTAAGAAGAGCACATTGTGTTCAGTTATATTTTCATCCGGGAATTTTTAAAAAAATGTTAAATGTTTTATAAATAGTTTCATTCTAATATACAAAGCAAGATAGCTGCATTAATGCTTGTTTTTTCCTGCATTACTCCAACTTGCTATCATTTTATTTTTTAATCTACACCTTTGCCTGTTAAAGCTGCGTTAATTGATTTTTGGCCACTTTATGGCAGTGTTAGCTCAAAAAGCTGTTAGGCTAACATGTAAGTCTTGTATTTCTCAACCTAACCAATGTAAATGCAAACTGTTCTTTTAGCTCAATTTTTGTCTCCACCAACTTCTGAGGGAAATAATTGGCTCTTCAGCAGCTAAATGCTCCACTGTTCACCTGCTAGTTGCTAACTTCGTCACTATGCTGTTTGGTGGGTTTATCAGAGCTTTTCTACGGAGATGAAAACTTCCCGATGCAGCTAGTATAGGGTGACCAGACGTCCCCGGTTTCCAGGGACAGTCCCCGGCTGGATCTGTCCCCTGAAATGTCCCTGGTTTTCACTGTGACTGACAGACCCGAAATTGGAATGAAAGAAAGAAAACATTGACTACTGAAACCAGCTGTAGGTCTAGTGTCCCCGTTTTAAGTTTTACAGAAATAAAAACATGACGTGTTTTGGAGGTACATACGCTTCTGAGCTGAAAATGTCCCTGGATTTTGTCTGAGAAATCTGGTCACCTTAAGCTAGTAACAAGGTTGATAAGAGTAAGGTTTGTTATCTGGAAAACCAAAACATTAGCTGAGAGCCACTAAAATGATTAGGGGAACTACAGAGAGATAATGCCCTGTTGGTTGTCACTACTAATCATATTGTAAACAAATCGTAATCAGTATACCTTTAATGTATTTTTGTATCTAAATGTCCAATGTTATCAGTTTAAAGGTCCAATATGTAATATATCTACTGTAATAATTCTAAAATGCCCCAATGCATCATCAGATATAAAGGAAACATACCAAGTTGAGATACTATCTTGCTAACAATGCTAATGCCAGTATTTTCTCCTTTTGCAATTTCCGTTCCGTGACAGAATTTCTGTTTGTGTTTTGGCCTGTGTGTATGTATCAACGGCCCAGCTTGACAGCCAGGCCGGGTTGCCAGATATACCTGTAAAAACATAAACCCAGCGTGTTACAGCTGTAACGCTAGCATAGCCCCAAAATCATGAGATAGATTCTACCCAAACTAAAAAAAAAGGCAAGGCATGTTTCTAACAGTTGTGTGACCAGAGACGTAACAAACCCTGAGTAAATATTGAAGATATATTTGAAAAGTGGAGACAGCTTAAAGCCCAAAAGGACACAGAGTTGGCCAATTTTCTACTACAGATAAGCATTAGCTTCAGGCTAATTTATCACAGCTAAAAGGGACAGTTATTTTATATAATTTCAACATTTTTGTGTTCGCATTGAGTTATATAGCTAGAGTACCCGAGTTGGTTACTCAGAAAACAATTGAGACACAGCCAGTAAAGTGATCCTGACTGGTCCCGGCTTACACCACCATGCTAACCCTGCTAACTGCCGACATTACCGGAGGACCCGGCAAGCGTGCAGTGGCTGTTTACGTGTTCAGCAGTGAGTTACTTTTAACCAAATGAGGGGGCTGTAAATCCGGAAAAGAGAGCCGCGTGTTTGCGGTGTGTTTGCGATTGTTGCCGTAATTCTAAGCCAATAAAGTGTGTTCAGTCGGGTGGAGAGGACGGCAAGGTAGTGTTACTTTTAGCGGTTACTACAGTAATTCTAAGCCTTGGAAATGGTTCTGTCAGTTGGATGGAGAAGACGGCGAGGTTGTTTTGTTTTTAACGATTCCTACCTTATTTTTAAGCCGTAAAAGTGTGTCTGTCAGTTGGGTACAGAGCTCCGCGGAAGCACGGGCTTATATGACTGTCAATATAGCCAGCAACTAATGTTAGCTACTCTGCTGTGAAGTAACGTCTGGCTATGTGAGACAAGCGTCTAGCAACACTGTTGAGGATGCTGCCGTTTCAGCCTGGCAACCAACGCAAACTTTGAGTCTGGAAGGGAGACAACTCTCTCCAATATTTTGAATTTATAAATCAGTAACTATTTTAAATACTAGCTGCCAGTATTAAATATTGCACCTTTAAACACTTAAACACCAGGGGTCTTCAACGTTTTTAAGCCAAGGACAACTTATCTGAGAAAGAGACGGAACACAAACACCCTTACTACATATTTTATAAAATGAAATTTCACATTAACCTGGGTCTATAAAAACCTAAAACCTTTATACATACATTTTTAGTGCACAGAAAACTAAGCTATAAAAAATGGTATTGTATTGATTTTATGAATCACGTTTTAGTGTAAAACATACTGTGACACAGTGAATTATTAGGATTAACTGTATCTGTGGATAGAGATTATTTTACCATAGGCCACAACACCTATTATCAGTGTTTTTTTTCACATATAGGCTGATTTATATTTGCTAATAATATGTTGGATTCATGTGTAGACATATTACATTTCTTACTATTAAATGTATTTTTAAGTTAGGCAATGTGCGGGAATTTCTCTGCAACTTTTGACATACTTACCAGACGCACCTGTCTCACATATAGATGTACAAAGTTTATTTCTGTACTATTTTAAAAAAAACATTTGCAGTAAATTGGTGGCCCCCCCTGCAGTAACTCTAAGAACCCCTAGGGGGCCCGGACCCTTGTCGAAGATCTCTGGCTTAGGCAGAGTGGTTGGCAACAGCAAGAAGAGAGAAACTAAATGTTTCCTTGAAGAAAATGATACATAAGTGCACACACACATGCGCACGCACACACACAAGCACACTCACATGATCTTTGGGCCAGGAGTGGGCATAGGGGAACAGCCAGGAGGTGGAGACAGCAGAACGTTGTTGGGAGCGAATCTTCAACGGGCTGATCACTGGGATGCGGTTATTATCACCTGTGGGCAGAGAAATGAAATCCGTACCAGGGAACTGAAACGGAGCAAAAAATTTCCAGCCAGAGTTTCATTTTCTGGCTTCTTTAAATAAAACACGCTATTCATGTCCTGTGAGACATACTTGAAATTCATGTACCCAAATATACAGTGGAATGTGTTGCACAGTGTTGTCTAATCCTGATTGTGTCAGGGTTACAGGTGGGAACACATTTACCAACATACACAATCTGATGTAAATGTTTTGTTTATTTGCAATTTGGTTTGAGCAATTTGAAGGAATCTGATATAGGAAAAAGGAGAGTAGTTTCTACACATTATTACACATTTTTCTGACAGACACAATGTGAGAAAACTAACTTTGTTTGAGATTTGTTCCTGTCTCAAGAACAAACTCGCATGAGATCTGGCAACACAGATAAATTAACGTCAACTAATGTTTGTGAATGCCCTAACAAAAGTAATCTCAATAAAGCTAAATATGGGTTTTAGCTGTGTAAATATTTAATGTTAGCAAGAGTAAGCATAGGTAATTAATACATTAGTTTAAATAAATAAAGCCTGCTCTCATTGACTATAGCAGAACAAATGTTGAAGAAGTCCCATCATATGCCCATAACTGTAGCTGTATGTAGAAGTTAGAGGCGACCACAGCCAGTTAAAGAATCGGATAACAATAATGGGAATGCTACTGAATCAGCATTCACACAACAACTAACTCCACTTACTAACTTGTTTGTGTCAAGCATTTCGTGGCGCAGAGGCAATTTATGCACAAAAAGGCCTTGTATGCTTTGTTTTTCTCTTTCTGAAGGTATGTGGGTTTATGCTTGACTTTTGTCTAATATCATTCATTCAAAATATTTTATGTTTTATCTTTTTGTAACATTAGAGTGCTTATTATTATCTTTTTTATTATGTAGAAAATCATATATAACAATATTTTTGACCATCTGTAGACAGCCCAGTGTCTACAAAGGGCAACAAAAAAAACTGTGCCAACCTGCACCACGAAGCATCCACACACAGCTTTCCAGCGTTCCAGCCAATAACCAACAAGAAGGATTTGGGGGTGGGGGAGGTTAATGCGCGGAAGCACAGAAGGGAGGGGGAGGGATGAGGAGGAGGGAGGGGCAAGCTAGTTTTTGTTTTGAAAATACTAGTCACCCAACATCGCTTAGAGCACCTTTAACAAAACATTTACACAATTAGATGTTAGATAAATAATCATCAATAATAACTAAATGGTTAAAGGCTAATAATAGAACAGCTAGAGCAATGTGGTAAGTTAATAAATTGACATTCATTTTAAATTACATAACACGATCCATGTAAAAGCTATTAGGATATCCAAAATGTACTATATAGATATATATATTGCCCAGCCCTACCTTTTTTCATCCTGAACTTTTCCTGTAAAAGGCAGGGAGATAATTGTTCTTGTCTACTAAAAAACATACTGCAGGATCGGACCCCCATAAGCACAATAAAATAATACCAGTTCCATATCTTACCAGAGGTGACCACACGGAGGGTCTTGGCGACCCCTGCCCATGGTGCTCCCAGCGTGATGAATGCTTTGATGTACCGGTCTTTCCAGGCCTGTGGTTGCTGGTTGAGGAAGTACAAGGTGTACATGTTGCCCATGCTGTGCGCAATGAGTACCACGGGCCCACCCGCATTCTCCGCCATCTCTTCAATCATCTGTTGCAGCGCCAGGAAATACTCTTTATTCTCATCTGATAAAAGGACAAAAGATCAACAGAGTTAACAAAGCTGAACCTGCTGTGAAACCCCCAGTGTTGCCATGACAAGTTGGAGCGCTAAGCTAAGCTCTAACAGGAGTGGACCAGTTGAAATATGTGGCCTAATGGGGAAAATGTCCTACACTTCCCCAGGATCCATATAAATTCTGACTTTACTGCCTAGAAAACAACAGCCCACAAGTTCCAATACTGGCTAGAACACTGCTCATTGTTGTTTGTTTCCTCATATCGGCCAAAATTAATGGATGCAAGTCTTTCTTGCTCCAAACCATTTAACATGCCTGCTAAATGATTCTGTAGATTCCTTAAATGCTGAATTAAACACAGGAATGGATTGCATGTTTGTCGCGTTTGCATTAACACAAAAAACACAAACAGATACACTACCGGTCAAAAGTTTGGGGTCACTAACAATGTTCCATTCCACTCCATAATAGACAGAATACCAAATGATCTGAGTGGGTGGCTGATCTTTAATGCAATATCTACATTAACCCATTATCAGCAACCATTCATCCATTGTACCAAAGGCACATTCTGTTTAGAAAAACTACCTGAGAACACATTGGAGAACCCTTTTGCAATTATGTAAGCACATAATGTAATCTGGAAAATGCGGCCCTGGTTAAAAAAAAAAAAACAATGCAACTGATCTCAGCTGGTATTCGGTCTATAATAATATAAGTGACACAACCGGTGGTGTACATTCCAATATATCTATATATCTAATATGCTTTATGTACTGTCCTTGTGAAGTGCAGCTATGCGATTGCAGTTGTGACATCATCTTAGGAGACTTGTGAAAACCGTGAGAATGAAGAAGTGCGTTTGGGGTTTTACAGGTGGGGTCTCATCAGTCGTGGGTTAGGATAGCAGCTAAGGGGATGAATGTCAGTGCGTGGTTGCTTACTGGGGGCTTTCCTCCAATCATAGGGAGCTCCTCTCACATCAACATCACGGGTGTAGCCCCACTCTACCAGCATCTGCACTATGGTAAAGAAATACATGCCTAGGAGACAGACAAACAAGAAAAGAAAAAAAGCATCATACATTTCAGTCTCATTCCAACACATAAGCAAAAGTTAGAATCAGATTCTTGTTTTTCCAGCTTTGTGTGGACTCATTTAGACCTTTGCGAGTGATGACATTTTTCCCCAGTTCTCACTTCTTTAAAGAACTGTTTGGTTTTGGGCCTTTAACTCACCAACACTGTGTTTGCTTGGGTCCAGATACTCCAGTGGAAATGTCTTTCCAAAACCCGGGACACGAACGTCCACACCCGGCGGGGACGAGGTGCTGTGTGTGGTCCTGTTGTAGATCAGCCTGCACAAGTTAACACAAGGAGAATTTGATCAGTGTCAGTTCTGCATCTGTGGTGAACCACACAACTGTCACACTCACAAATACATCCTACTGGCACGCGACAACAGAAACACTTCCCATTTCAAATCAACATCGTCCCACCGCCTTGTTAGTTATGTGTGACAACAACTTCCGCTCTAAAACTTCCATGCAGATGTGAGAGAAGATGTCTGGGTTTGCCAAACAGAAGCAAACTTGGTTATTATAAAACAACGTAACATGTAAATTTTGTTAGCAAACTTTGGATAGACAACCACAACTGCACTGCATCCTTCAGCAGCAACCACGTGGTGAAGTTTGGGGACGACACAACCGTGGAGGCTCTCATTTCCAACAATGATGCCACCTACTACAGGAAGGAGGTCTGCCAACTGGCCACTTGGTGCAGGGATAACAACCTCCTGAATGTGGGCAAGACCTAGAAAGTGGTTATTGATTTCCGGAGAGGCCACACCCTTAAACCCCCGGCCAACCTGGTAGGACGACATGCTATTTTGCATTGTCACCACCAGAGTTACTGCAAGTCTGCTGCCAAATGGAGGTGAAAATTCACCAAAAGTTGCCACTGCCATGGTTACTTAGTAACTTTCAAAAAAGTTTAGAGGAGTGAAATTGCACTCCTTTCCCCTCTCGGATCTGAAGCGGTGCTCGTGCACGTCTGTGTGTTGGTAAGACGGAGCCCCAAGGAGATGCTACTTTCAAGTTTTGCCCGCTTTTCAACATTAACACTGCCTTTAATGACTCGTCTACTTGCTCTACTGTTTGAGCATTTACCCTGTACATGTCACTTGTGGACGTGGTTAGTGTACGAAAGAGACCTATTCCTACCTTACTTTGACACTTGCTTTCCACACATACCTCACTTCCTTTCCTCCCCTGTCTTCACCACTGATTGGCTTTTGCTTCCACCCAAATTCCCTGATTGAGTTCACCTGGTCACTCCTTATTTAAAGACTGCACTTCTTCACATGGGGTGGCAGCAGTTAAGATGAGTTTTACTTTGCACTTTATTTCTCAGTAACATGTCTGATATTTACATGACAGCTTTATTTATCTAGTTACTTTATGATGCACACGTGAGAATATTGTCTATAATATTATCTAGTTTATATTTGTTTCTTCCTAGATTCTCCCACCCCTGTGTTTTTGTTATGTTTTTGTCTGATCAGAGCGGATCATGAGCATAATTTTCTTCATTCCCTTTTTGGAAATAAAACTTCTGTTAAATGGACTGAACTTCTCTGTGGCTCAATCATGCCTTCTGACCGATGCCCCATGACAATCAACCACAAAAACTGAGTCCTCCTGCCCAGTCAGTTACATAAGCTAGCTTTCCATCCAAACTTGCAAAAGTGCCCCTTGTGAACATCAGTTAGCTGGATCATGACCCTCTCCTTTTAGGACTAACCCTTTAGACACATTACAATATATTAAATTTACTTATATTTTAAGTAGTTAAGTATACACTTGGCTTGAAACAAATTGGAGACTGTTTATAAATAATAGGTTGATTATTAAAAATCACATTGATTACTCAAGTCCCTTTGCTGAAATACAATCTAGTTTGGTTTTATACTTCCTCAAGTTTAAGGTGGTTCCTGAGCTCTAATTAACTATTGTGTATCCCAAACAAAATTGCTGTTTATAGGCTCAATGCCATGCCAGCCAGTCACATGACTGCAATCATATGATGAGCTAGTTCTACAAGTTATCTACTTATGACGTGTTCAAGTCAACATGAGTAGGTGCCTTTTATCTACTCATGTTGACTTCATTTTACAATGAGAGCATGTTGTTAGTCAAGATAACGTAAGTCTCAAATCAAATTAGCAAATCAATTCTTTAACTGCAGTTTATGAAAGAATGTTATGTTTCCTTCCTTCCATACGTTTGTCGATAAATGGAGGGTCCGAAGGTTAGTTTTTCCTATGTAAGCAGATAATTACTTATGCAAAGCCAACCGGGTCATTGATCCCATGTACTCACTGTCTGATCGTATTGACAGCAACTCAAGGAAGGAACATGCACTTTTGGAATTTGCACCACAACATGTTTTTACAGAAAATCAAGAGTTTTCTACAAAAACAGCAAAGACAAAATATTTCAACCAATTTCGTCACCCTTACCACCGAACAAAATATACATCAATAATAAAAGTTAATTATCGATAATAAAAGTTCATGATTTCTTCACACAAAATAAAATAGCAATGTAAGCTGAAAAGAATGCCAGATTTCCCAGGACATCAACAAACCTTTTACAAGAGAACATCTTGTGCCTTTGGTGTGATGGATAAATGGATCACTGACAATCAGTAGCCTACTTCATGTCTGGTTGTGTTCCAGAGTCCTGCACGGGTCCAGTTTTGCAAATCTGCTTATATTTTTGACGTGTTACAGGTCAAAAATATGTAATTGAGAAAGTAAACTCCTATTTTGTCTTGTGTTTTGAATGATGTGCGCACTTTCGCCCTCCCGAGCGCTAAACTCACTCAGCCAACATTTGAATATATTTCCTCCATTCATTATTTTAAGGGGAATTCAAAAAGTCCAAGGGGATAAGTATTAAGGGAAATTTCACAGTTGATTTGTTTAACTGTTTCACCGTTTTGTAAATTCAATACAAGCAACATCTTTCCAAAAGTCAATGAGTAATTGTGCAAAATAGTAGTCATTTCAATATTGACCAAAATTATTGTGATTACGTGTTTCTCAATATCGTGCCGCAGGAAATTCCTCTGGATGTCTTTTTTTAGCCAGATGTCTGTTACCTTCCTCTTTTATTGTGTTGGAATTTTTCTCTCCAGTGGATTTCTGAGGACTATGGTTAACTGCTCCTCAGATCTCTGCAGGGTAAAACCAGACAGCTAGCTAGACTATCCGTCACATCTGACTTTTCTCTTGCATGACTAAAACAACTTTTGAACGTACATCCACCAAAACAAGTTCCTTCCAGAGGCTGTTTTACAGCGACACCGTGGCTCCGCCCGGTGCTTAGCGCCACCCATCATGATTGGATTAAAGAAATGCCAATAAACAAGAGCATGTTTTCTCCCATCCCAAACTGCTGTGTGGACTAGCCAGAACCTGGTCCGCAGCGCTGTGAAGGAGGGCCTGGCAATGCGAGACTACCCATTGGGTACCTGCCAGATGCCGTGCAGGAGTCTGCCGTGAATAGAGGTCATACCTTATGTTGTCGATCCAACAGTCTATGGCTACAGGGACCAGCAGCTCTAGGTTGAGCCACAGAGTGAAGAAGGAGTCGGTCTTCTTATAGCAGATGTAATGGACCACACTGGGTTTATCCAGCTTCGCCTCCAACTGGTTTCCCAGATCCCCCGGAACTGCAAAGAGTCACATTACCAATCAGTCACAAATCACCAACATCGTCACCACAAGATTTTCCAAAAGAGTATTGTTAATGTGGATATACTACAGTATAATGAAGTCTAATGGCAGTAACACAATGCTCTTCAATGTTCGCCTTGTTGTTGAAATGTGTTATACACATAAGGCAACCTTGCTGTGAATGATTATTTAATGTCTACCCTGCTTCCACACATGTTTGTAATGGATATAGGACTCCTTCTTGTCAGTCATTGGTAATTCAAGAAGAAAAAAATCTGGAGTGCTCAGAAGTTCAAACAAAACATGAAAGTGTCTTTGGAAGGGGAAAACAAAAGTTCAGAAGAGGAAAAAAAGGTCCAAGGCACTCTTGCAAAAAATGTAAAAAGCCAACTGGGCAGTAAGAAAATTGCTCACTAGAATCCTGGTATCAGATTTTATTCTCTGACATTGAGTTTGGAATAACCGCGGGACTAAATGGCCTCTTGCAGCTATTGGTACATAATTGAATAGGCCCTTGTGGTTGCCTTACTGCCATTGTAGCACAAAATCCCAGAAGCCACACAGGCCTGCATCTATAACTGGAATATTCTACTGGTTGTTTGTAGAAATGCATTTGAGTGTCAATAGTCACTCAAAGGATTGTTCTATTGGCAATTTGCACCTACTATCAATGATATTAATCACATGACAGTCAGTAGTATCTGGCTAAAGTAAGATGGAAAGAAAGGAAACATTTTTCTAATGCCACATTGGTGTGTGTGTGTGTGTGTGTGTGTGTGTGTGTGTGTGTGTGTGTGTGTGTGTGTGTGTTATAACACCAATCCATTGTCTTATACTATGTTATTCAATCTGCAGGGACTTGGTTGGTAACAGCAGCCCTATGATTAAACATACAATATATACATTTTCTGTTGCTGGGGGCCTCTTCATTAAAATCCACTCAATGCTTGACGCATGCAAAGAGGATATGCCATTGAAATAAGATGGCGACCAAATGACACAGGCCGTGTCCTTGATTAATATGACACATTTCTCTGGGTTTGAACATTGTTGGAAACATTTGGGATAATGTATATACACAATTATTATAAAAAAATATATATATAAAAAAATAAAAGAAATATATATATATATATATATATATATATATATACACACACACATACATAAAAAACGTGTCTAGTTGTTTTCAGACATTTTGACGCAGAAAAGTTACATATTTTATCTTTAACCATAATTCTGTTTTTATTTGGAGACACAGATAGCACATACACAGCACACTGGTGTTTAACCTCAAGCACGATGAAACAGCAAGAGTTCAGTGTGGGTCAAGCAGCTCCGCAGACTCTTATCACAGACATTGGAACTTGGTCAAACACAGATATGGTTCTTTTGAACTAGGGCTGCACAATTAATTGCAATGTCATCAAAATCGCAACATATGGACTATTGCAATATCCAAATGGCAGAGCCTTATTTGTTAGGCAAAAATATGTGTCACACCATTCTGAATTAAGTATTGTGCTGCTCCAGACATCCCAGCCTACAATTTGCATCCTACCAGGATAAAGACAAAAAAAAAAAACTCTCTTTGGTACCAATCCTCGCAAATAAAGAAAAAAAGAAAACACACCATAAACTATTTGGTTTTTTTATTTAATATTTTTCAATGGAAATAAGAATAATGATACAAAAAGCAACATTCCTTCAAATATTTTGAATCATATTGCAATATCAGTGAAAATAATCGCAATTAGATATTTTCTTCATATCGTGTAGCCGTACTCTGAACCCAATAATGTCGTAGAAGAAGAGTGTTTGCAGAAAACGAGTCTTTCTAAAAACCCCGGCCAGAGGGGACATTTTGGAAATCTTCTTTTGCATGTAAACTAAGACAAACGGAGGTTTGTGCAGCTGAGGAAGTGAGGAAGAGAAGAGAGAGGAAGTGATTCGTTGCTGTTGTTGCCAACAGGTTTGGCATCTCTTGACGGCATATGTATACATGTCGGTACCCGATCTGTGCTGCCCGCACGATCAATAATGCGCAAGAAGTTCGTGCATTTGCAGATGATAATCCTGTTTAACGAGGATTTACAGCACTGCACGATCTTTTCCACGCTTCTGGTCGTAGTTGTTTCTTATACGGTCTATAAGTTTTAGCGTTCTGCCATTAGCCTCTGTCACTCCCCGATGTGAGTTTACAGCAGATTTGAGTTACGCATGGGTTACTTTGCGACAAGTGGCCTGCAAGATGCTAACGAGAGACTTCTCTAATGTCAATACACTAAAAATGGACCTACTTAACAAAAGTTTGTTCACCGCTGGCTACAAGTTAGCAATCAAAGACAACAAAGGCTGTCAGTTGAATGGCGTTTTGAGCTAACGTTGGCAATCAAACAATCACAGATAGCTAAAACGTTTTTGTAATGATTTCCATCCTCTGTTATTGTTTGTAATGATAAAAGTTTAAAATTGTATAGATTTCTCAAATTTCAACATTACACGTTATGCCGTTAACCGTTTAAATCTGAACATGCACAACTCGGATATGCACTCAACTCACATCGGGTATGACACATTACGCCGTAAACCATCTAAATCCGAACATGCGCAACTCACATTTGCACTCAACTCAGGTATTGACAGCCTAAGCTAACGTTAGTTTAGGTAACAGCTAATTCGGCTAACCTCCGGCCTTCAGCTTGATTCAGTCTAAAATAACGCAGAAGTAGCTGTTAGCTGAACCAACGGCAGACCGCTACAACTACGAGCGTGGAACAGATTGTGCAGTGTTGTAAATCCTCGAAACCGGATTAACATCTTGCGGGTGCGCATGACGGATCGTGCAGGCAGCACAGATCGGTACCGTCAGCACGTGTAACCGAACACTTTTCTGAAAACTGACAGCTGTGCAGAAAGTTATTTTTGAAAACGGAGAGATTGAAATGTCCGTTTATGAAAATAGCCAGCCATGTGTTAACGTAGCATAGTATCCTTGGAACTTTTTTGGCTGTAGCGCAGAATATGACTATAGGCTATAGAGCTATACTTTGTTAGATAATGAAAATATTTACTGTCTTGTACCTTTGACTTTTTTTGGAATTTCTGTTTGTTTTTTCACTCGAAATGATATGTTGTATGTTTATGAGTCACGTGATTGCTGATTAGCCTAAGGCATGGTCTAAAACTCTTTATATTCTGATTTTTCCAGACGTCAATGGGAGAAATAAATAGGAAATTTACTTGAGGAACCTCTCGCAGGAGGGGCGGGACCGTTGAGCTCTATTCCGTTCCAACTCAGTCATATGATCACGGTACGTTACAGCTCTGATTAAAAAAAACAAGCCACCCACAGCTCTGTTTGGACAGAAGGACAATTTGCAAGATGTCTGCAGATAAAATGGTTTAAATGTTTCTTTATCTCGCTAATAGGCCAAGCTACATGTCTAAATGAGTGCACTTTATTCTTTACCCGAGTTCCTTTCCGTGACAACTGCTTTCACAATATTGTGAAAGCAGTTTGGCTTCCGCGACTTTATTTAGCTAAATCCTCAACAAACGTTGACCAAATACATTTTTGTAATTGACGTAAACGAGTTCCGATACAGCAACATTGTACTCAAAATTGCATTTTTTTAACTAAAATTCGACATAGCTACAGGTAAACGCGGCTCTCTACGAGTAATGGTGGAGAGAAATGACCGACAGGCCAAACATTTACAAAAGTTGAAATGTAAACTAACGTTAGGTATGCGAAAGGTTTATGAATATTCACAAGCCGAACTGCCAAATAGTAATCTGAAAATTGTTTAGATATACTTAAAGCTTTAGCTACCGTTTGCGGCATGCAAGGAGATATATTTTCGTTTCATTTTAAAGCGAGTTTGGCCTATCTTGAATATTGCCCACCGTAGCTCGCTGTTGATGAGCAGGCTGACAATACCTTCCCTAATTATTCAGCAACAGTTTTTTGAACACTGTAAAACACCGAGGAAAACACTTACTGAGGACCACGGGGGGTCTCGGGGGCGAACAAGGCTTGCCGTCGAGACATTTCTCCAGCGGTTTCCCGCTGCTCCCAGCCGACAACAGCAACAACAACAAGCCGACTTGGAGCAGCAAAGAGAGGGCGGTTATCCGGTGCCAAGCCGCCATGGCTCCCGATGTTTCATAGCCGAGCGGTCATGGTCGCCTCCCCGGTGTGTGTGTGTACGTCTGCAGCGAAGTCTTTCTGGTTTGCTGTTAAAGCCTTCTGCTCATGTTTACCAGTTGTTGATGAGCAGTGGACAAGGAGGTGACGATCACGAGGTGTAGATAGAGCCCTCTAACGTCAATGCAACTTCAGCAATCAAGTCAAAAGTAATCGACCGCAGATGTACTCAAACGACGCAAAGAGAGATAAACTATGGAGATAATAGACAGTTGACCATTTGCACCGGATCTAAACTACCGGTAATCATTTGACACGCATGACTTTTGTGAAATGAAATGCTTTTAAAATGGGAAAGATTAAAATACATTTGGCATTTTTACAGAACAGTATACATTCAGTTCACTAGTTTACTATGCTTGTAAATTAGCCTGAGGAGAAAAGTGATCTTATATTTTTTCTAAACAAATTATATCTAAAAAATATATATAAATCCTAATAGAAATATTACAGTGATATCATAGACAATGAAAAAAATAGGTTACTATGAGCTATTCATTACAATCACACTACCTACCCAAAGAATATGACACAATGGTAGTTTGTGTGTATGTGCACTTTGTGATAATTAATTCAGCATCCATTAAAAGTAAACAAAGCAGGATTGTGCATTTTTTCTTAAAGCTGTAACAGGATTTGAAGTTGTCTGAATGGACTGAGAAAACTACACATACAACAATAAATGAACCATGGTCAAATAAAAATAAGAAATCTCCATTACTGTGTTTGTAACATTATTACAAGTACGTGATTATTATAAGTACCATGTCTTATGTGTATCAAGTCTCATCATGATCACCATCAAATATAAGGAAGACTCAACAAACTAAACGCATTGGAATAAAACTAGACAGATCAGGGTCAAACTGCAAATACTGCAAGTCATCACACTTTGATCCAGATAAGGGGTCATGGTTATGGGCTTGGGTGTCAAGGTAAGATTGGTTGCTAGTCCAGATCTGTTTAGAACCGTTTCGTGGGCTAAGAGGGGGTGCTAATATGTTGGACCTAGACTCAAAAGTCAACTATGTAAAAAAAAAAAATCCAGCATTCCATGTGTTTTAGTTTTTTAAACTCTTCAATGCTGTTGCCTTCTATTAAGCTACAGATCGGACGTCAACCTCTTTGGGCATATCCGAGTTCCCCTCCAGGATATTTTGGATTTGGTTGAGCACCTTTTCATGAAACACTATGTTTAGGTGGGCCAGCCCTCGGAACTCTGTAACATGGACCGGCTTCTCCTGCTGCCCCGCCCAACGTTTGCAAAGACTCATGCTAAAGCTATCCACTGTGTCGTCCCCATCGGCGTAAACAAAGTCCACCGGGTCCACGTTGGGAAACTCCTCGTCGTAAATGTATGTCACCGGAGTTGGAAGCCCCACGCCATACATACACCACACCTCAACACCTGGTGGGTTGAGATCGCCAGTAAGGTTCTTGGTGTCCTCCCACATGTGCCTGCAACCAACAAGGAGAGGGGGGTTGTGAAATAGAGTGGTACAAGGACAATAGTTTTATATTAATAATGAATCACATGACTACTTGTGTAACAGTAGGGTTCGACACAACAAAATTTCAATTTGCTCTCATTGAGGTTGAATGGAGATGAAATTCGCCCTGATTGGGCGAGATGAATCGCAGAGGCAAGCGAAACAAAGTTGACGGAAGTTTAATCTTATGGAGCTCAACAGTCCCGCCCCTCCTCCGAGAGACCTTGGGTTCCAGAAGTAAATACCCCATTTTTTTCCCATTGTTGTCTGGAAAAATCTGTCTATAAAGAGTTTTAGACCATGCCTTAGGCTAACCAGCTACGGCGTGACTCATAAACATACAACATATCATTTCCCCCTCCTCACTAGAAGAAGTTCCACCAATCAGAGGTATCACCGTGGGATTTTCAGGATTGTGTTCAGGATTGTAGGTAATGAAGTACTTATCCAAGACATCGCAAATAAAAGACATTTATCTCAAAACAAAGTTGGTGCCCCATAAACGTTTGCCATCTATATGAACTTATACAATTGCTTAGTCATGTCATAGGTGGTTTTAAGTCTACTGTTGATGGTAAGGATATTATGGCTTATACTCAATGGAGAAATTGCATTGTATTTTTACTACTGGAAACCCATTGTAGGCGGGCCTGGTGAGCTCTATTCAAACGAGTACCACTTGAGAACCAATCAGGTCTGCGTGTTTGTGTTTGAAGGCGGGCGTTACAAAAAAAAGTCTGACCAAGGAGGTTATCAGAGCTGTATCATGAAAATTTTTATGTGATTAAAATGTTTCTACACAAACACTGGTACTTGTATCAACACTAATTGTGATTTATATGAAACAGAAACTTGGTCAGGGCACATACACCACTAAATAGACCACTGTATATGTCAGTTTAAACACTCAAACTTTTCAGCTAGCCAACAGGCCAATCGCTAGCATGTTTGGACATTGGATTTAATTGTAAAGCCTAGCCATACAGCTAGGCTACTTGTGCATTTGTTTGATTACATGTTTTTATTGGTGAACATTGACGCTAGTATCAACACAGATTGTTTTATATATCACACAAACGTGAACAGGGCAAATACACTACTGTAGATGGGGTTAGGGTTAGTTTATACTCTCAAAATTATTCCCCCAGCCAAAAAGTCAACCGCTAGCATGTTTGGACATTGCATTTCATTGTAAGCATAGCAAGGTAGCTAGGCTACATAGCGAGGTTACCAGAGGATTTAACATTTTACCGACTGCTGTGCATTTTTACGGCCCATAGCTTCAATCCTCTCTGTTAGCTGCCTAGCAGCTGGTGTTGTTTTGCGGTCTTGCGTGTTGTCGTCGCGGCCACGCCCCTGTGGCTAAATTTCGCTGACCAAAACTCGCTAGGTGTTTGGCTGTGTGGAACCCCACCGTTAGGGGTCGTTGGAAGTGACCCTCAGAAAATTATCACCTGACTCTGTAGCTCTCCCTTCAGCTCTGTGGGACTTTATAGCCACCTTAAAAAAGTACTCTGCCGCTTTAGCATTGCTATAACATTGCTGCACCACCAGGGACAGTTCGAAAAAGAAAAGCATCCATATTGATGCAGCAGAGCCCGAGAAATTGACTTTTTTTATTTCATGTATTCTTCTTCCTTGTCAAAACTTGGTGGCTGCGACTCAACTCGATTCATTTGACTGTGTGACAAGAGACAATTTATCAGACTTCACACAGGCCCCTCTGGAGCCACAAAAAAATCTGTTATTGCAAGTTTAAAGCCCCTACTGCATATGTTAGTTTTAAATTTGCTCTAAACATGACAGTTCTACACATGGGGGTTTTAAAGTTTGTTATCATTAACTGCTATCCCTCACAATAATGTATCTAGACAGATGCTACCACAATGAAAAACTGTCCTGTATGCTGTGTATTATTGTGGAGGGACATGTAATGCAGAGACTGTACACTGTTTCCAAAGCAGTTAATTTACATAATTGACCAGATGCTAATGTGCTAATAATCATTTTTGACAAGAGTTTGGAGATGGGGAAGATGTCACGGCCAATGTTGCAGTGGCGCTGTGCTAAGCCAAACGCTAAAGAGTTGCACTTTTTCAACCCTTCTGAAGTATCTCATCCAGCAGGAATTTTGCCTGGTGGTTAACAAAGACCTCTGGGTACTGCCCCTATTTATTTGCATGTACAGCAGTACAGAAAAACAGCAAACATTCCCTTAAGTAATCAGCTAACACTAGCGATAGCTAGCTAGCTTGGTTAGCAACGCTGAATAAGGCATTTTTTAGGCGACCAAAATGTCCCAATTAAGTTGAAAACACAAAGTAAGAGGGTCAAAGTTTAAGATAAAAACACGGACAACACCCCAAAACAAGTTCACGGCTATTTTAATGTACATGGATATGCATTGCTTAGCCTCTGTCCTGATTGACAGGTTGGTGTGTAGCCATGCCCCTAAAGCATTCCCTGCGTTATTGTGTATTATAAGATAAATGGGACCATGATTTAGAAAATGAACATCATGTTGTACTGAAGGAGACTTTGTTTACTGAGGTAATAAATCAAGTAATTTTCCCATACACTTGAGAAACATACTTCTTTTTGCAACCAGTGAAGTCGACCCCTGCTGGAAATTAGATCGCCCCCTGTTGGCTGGCTAAAGTATAGGTCATAAATCCTGCCCTTCCATGTTAGCAGAAGGGACATGGGCCAAACTAAAAAGAACACGTCAAATACATTTTTCCCAGATTTTCTTTTTTGTCATTTTAGGTAGTTCCTACCACACTAATTTTTCTGATACATTTGGCTTTTATTAGTTATTTGATGCTATAAAAAAGATAATTAACAGGTGTGATTTTCAAGTTTGGTCAGGTGGGTGTATGGGAGGGACTTTGATATGCACCACTGCCTAATCACTACTGTGCTGACTCTAGCTCCAAAATTGCAAAATAGCGGCACCCGTATCTGGGATATTTTGGATTCACTTTTGGATTCCGGCTCCCAAAATGGCAACTCAGTTCAATTGAGTTGCTTGCTTGGCACATATACCTGTACATCCAAAAAAATTCTAAGCATCTGGATTTACTCCCTCTAAATGTAATTAATATAGTAATACTGTAATAGTAGTGTCTCTTCCACGGGCCTCGCCCGCGAGTTCCCACTCGGTCCATAGACTTTACGTTTTAGTGACATCAGAGGTTTTTAAATTGCTTTTCTTGTCTAAAGGGAAGGTTTTTTTTATGTAAAAGGTCCATGGATTAAAAATTCTGAATGTAAAGAGTCATAACCGACTTTGTTTGCAGTTCAAGTTGCCCAAGAGGCCACTGTACAAAATTGGCTGCAGTGGCCACTTAGGACCAGGCACGTCCTGAGGGTCACTAACAACAGGGTAAAGAACCCATAAATATTTATAAGCTGCTAAACCAGAAAAAATAATGAGCTTTTAGAAAGTCAAAAGTGGATACAAGCAATAAGAATGAGGCATCAGCAGGAAGAATGAGATCATGACACTCAGTATGCCTAACAATACGTAAGACATTTGTCATTACATATGTCATTTTTAGATTTACAATAGTTATGTTAGTTAAGCTAAATCATTTTGACGGTGTGCAACTTGTGTTATAGCGGAATGTGCAGTATCAAAAGTACCTTAGCTTGGTAACACATACCTTTCATTATCTTCCTAACAGCTTACTTGTCCTCTCTGGTAGATAAGGTTGCTAAAATAATCCCTTGAAATGCTTTAATTTAATGGGGTTTTTTTCTAGCTACAGGCATTTTGTTAGCGTTTCAACCCTTGGTTGCATATTCTGATACTGATTGTTTTCCTCTCCCGTGGGTGTGGTTTTCAGAGTACAGTATGATGCATTGTGCAATGGCTTAGATAGTCACTGTTCTGCAAATCATTAAAATTTCAAAAGCATTTTAGTCACTTAAATAATCAGGAATATAGTGCATACAAAATTGAGGTGGGTAATGGGAAGGCTGTGGAACAACGTTAAAGCTGTTAGTTACCAGCCATCTTCAAAATTGATGTCTGAGAAGAAGCGCTGGTAGTCCTGGTTGGTGTAGTTAAAGGTTGGTGTGGAGATGAACACGTGGTCCTTTGGCCAGGCTATATCAGACGGTAGCATCCAGGGATTAGTTGTTGTCATCCTCTGCTCCTCGCGGATTTTGATATTGGAAATCATCGGGATGCCGTCATTGTTACCTAAAGCAAGAATGTACAGGATTATCTGGAGAAGCTTAGATTCACGATTGCAGGGAGGGTATATGTATAGGTGTGTTTGATAGGACATGGGGACCAGTTTTTGGTCACATATATTTATACTGTAATAGAGGTAGTTTCGAAGGAACCCCTTTGACTCCTGGTTTGCTCTTTAGTCTTTTAACATAAGTCTTGCTATTTGCTACTGTGCCTCGCCATTAATGTATTTAGAATCTGCCAAATAATCACAATTTTATGTTATTGGTTGCTGCTGTATTGTTGCCAGTGTATGAATAAGAAAATGGAAAAAATAGTTTTGCTTGTATGAATAAATGACTGTACCCATAGTTGATCTGCAATAATCATATTATCAAAAGGAACGTACAGGTTTGCAGGGTCATGGTTTATTCAAATCAAATCAGGTGGTTGTTTCAAAGTTTTCTCTGCCCTTGTGGTTCCTTGGCATCTATATACTAAGTCTATTATTGGATGTGTTATTATTTAATCTGTTATAGATAGATGGTAAAGAAAGAAGAAGAAGAAAGGGAAGAAAAGAAACAAAAACAGTAAATATGTGTAGGTATGTATGTATGCATCTGTTTCTATGATGTGTAAATAAGTGAAGCATAAGATTTTGTATTTACTAAAAGATACAAGTAGAGAAAGGAGGTAGGGCCTGATAAGTTGTTTATGAACTTCTTCCTACTCCTTTTTGAACATGGGAATTTTTTGTTTCAATTACTTTTGATCATTTTGTGCTGAGAAGTATATGGCCTTAATTATCATTAATCATATGTATACATGAATGAATGTATATACACTACCGTTCAAAAGTTTGGGGTCACATTGAAATGTCCTTATTTTTGAAGGAAAAGCACTGTACTTTTCAAAGAAGAAAACTTTAAACTTGTCTTAACTTTGAAGAAATACACTCTATACATTGCTAATGTGGTAAATGACTATTCTAGCTGCAAATGTCTGGTTTTTGGTGCAATATCTACATAGGTGTATAGAGGCCCATTTCCAGCAACTATCACTCCAGTGTTCTAATGGTACAATGTGTTTGCTCATTGGCTCAGAAGGCAAATTGATGATTAGAAAACCCTTGTGCAATCATGTTCACACATCTGAAAACAGTTTAGGTCGTTACAGAAGCTACAAAACTGACCTTCCTTTGAGCAGATTGAGTTTCTGGAGCATCACATTTGTGGCCAGAAAAAGAGAACTTTCATCTGAAACTCGACAGTCTATTCTTAGAAATGAAGGCTATTCCATGCGAGACATTGCTAAGAAATTGAAGATTTCCTACAACGGTGTGTACTACTCCCTTCAGAGGACAGCACAAACAGGCTCTAACCAGAGTAGAAAAAGAAGTGGGAGGCCGCGTTGCACAACTGAGCAAGAAGATAAGTACATTAGAGTCTCTAGTTTGAGAAACAGACGCAGGTCCCCAACTGGCATCTTCATTAAATAGTACCCGCAAAACACCAGTGTCAACATCTACAGTGAAGAGGCGGCTGCGGGATTCTGGGCTTCAGGGCAGAGTGGCAAAGAAAAAGCCATATCTGAGACTGGCCAATAAAAGAAAAAGATTAAGATGGGCAAAAGAACACAGACATTGGACAGAGGAAGACTGGAAAAAAGAGTTGTGGACGGATGAATCCAAGTTTGAGGTGTTTGGATCACAAAGAAGAACGTTTGTGAGACGCAGAACAAATGAAAAGATGCTGGAAGAATGCCTGACGCCATCTGTTAAGCATGGTGGAGGTAATATGATGGTCTGGGGTTGCTTTGGTGCTGGTAAGGTGGGAGATTTGTACAGGGTAAAAGGGATTCTGAAGAAGGAAAGCTATCACTCCATTTTGCAACGCCATGCCATACCCAGTGGACAGCGCTTGATTGGAGCCAATTTCATCCTACAACAGGACAATGACCCTAAACACACCTCCAAATTGTATAAGAACTATTTAGAGCAGAAGCAGGCAGCTGGTATTCTATCTGTAATGGAGTGGCCAGCGCAGTCACCAGATCTGAAGCCCATTGAGCTGTTGTGGGAGCAGCTTGACCGTATGGTACGCAAGAAGTGCCCATCCAACCAATCCAACTTGTGGGAGCTGCTTCTGGAAGCGTGGGGTGCAATTTCTCCAGATTACCTCAACAAATTAACAGCTAGAATGCCAAAGGTCTGCAATGCTGTAATTGCTGCAAACGGAGAATTCTTTGACGAAAGCAAAGTTTGATGTAAAAAAAAATCTTATTTCAAATACAAATCATTATTTCTAACCTTGTCAATGTCTTGACTCTATTTTCTATTCATTTCACAACGTATGGTGGTGAATAAGTGTGACTTTTCAGGAAAACACAAAATTGTTTGGGTGACCCCAAACTTTTGAACGGTAGTGTATATATATTCTTTATTTTAATATTTTACATGTTAAAATAAACTACTACTAAAAAATGTTTTGATCCTCATAAGTAATAAAAATAACATAAAATATAAAAGATGTATAAGACAACTTTTTTTTGTATAGACAATGTCTATACAACAAAAAAGTTGTCCAGGTGCAGATCCATTTAGTAGCCCCTTCTTGTACTGTATTCCACCATAAATACTTTGCCATTACCTGACGCCAGGACTCTAAGTGGTTTAACAGCACCCCCCCATGGAGCTGCCAGGGAAATGAAGCCCCTGATGTACTTGTCCTTCCAGGCCTGAGGTTGGTGGTTGAGAAAGTAGAGGACATAGTGGCAGCCCATGCTGTGTCCCAGCAGGTAAACAGGCTGCTGGTGCTTGTCATACATCTCCTCAACCAGGTCCTGCAGCTCTCTGAAATACTGTGCATTCTCATCTGTGGGAGCAAGAACATTGATAAGTGCATGTAAGTGTGTGTACAAACCGACAGAAGACTGTGAAAGTTCAGGAATGCTCAAAAAACACCTGTTTGGAACATTCCACAGGCAAACAGCTGCGTGAACAAATAGTCCAACAGTTAAAGAACAACATACAATTGCAAGGAATTTAGGGATTTTTATCATCTACAGCCCAACACCCCCATTTCAAATTGTTTTTGGAACTCATGGACGTCATGTTCTCCAGGCCAAAAAGGAAAAAGACCACCCAGATTGTTATCAGTGCAAACTTCAAAAGCCAGCATCTGTGATTGTATGAGGGGTATTAGTGGCCATGGCATGAGTAACTTGCACACCTGTAAAGACACCATTAATGCTAAAAGGTGCAAACAGGTTTTGGTCAACATATGCTGCCATCCAAGCAACGTCTTTTTCAGGGACATCCCTGCTAATTTCAGCAAGACAATGCCAAGCCACATTCTGCACGTGTTACAGCAGTGTGGCTTCATAGTAAAAGAGTGTGGGTACAAGACTGGTCTAGCTGCAGTCTAGACCTAGTCTGGCAATCACCAGACCAAGCCAAGCTCAATAGATTTGAGATTGAGCGTTGGTCTGGGGAGTCTGCTCTGTATTTTCTCTGCACAAGAGGCGTGACCAACGGGCATTAGCTCAAATGATAGATAAACCAGTTTGGGATTGGATTGTGAACTGAAGCAGGAGAATTAAACGTGCAGGTTTCCAGACCGAGCTGCAAGGCAAAATCAAATTGCCGGCAGAGTGGGCGGGGTTTTCCCAGTCTAGCACTAATCAATATTTCTATATTGCTAATGCATCATGTCACTATTTGTAATGTGAGAGCTCTGGCCACTTATTGTTTTGGTTTTACAGCCCACAGCTTTACTGTTTTAGCTCGGTCTTACCACTCTCATCTACCTTATTTTAAGTCACAATAGGCAGCTGTTTCACTGTTCATTACCTTTCCAGCACCAAAAGAGAGACAGACAAAAGCTAGCTTTGGAACAGAGTGGAGCATTTAGATTCTAAAAAGAGTCATACATTTTCCTCATGAGTTACTGCAGGCCTAATCTCGTTTTGCCAGACCAGATGGAACTTCAAGGATATAGACTTGTGGAGGCCAAAAGATAGTGAATTTTAGATTTAGATTTATTAGGAGGCCAGAAACACAACTACAAATGAATGCTAATGCTGCTGTGTTTGCTGGATGTGTAAATTAGCAACTAGTTACCAACTAGTAATTAGTAATTGTTTAATAACATGGTGCCATGATAACTTTATACAGTGATAATACAGTATGTCAATGTTGTGTTTAAAGCGCCCATATTATGCTCATTTTCAGGCTCATAACTGTATTGAGGTTGTATCAGAATAGGTTTACATGGTTTCATTTTCGAAAAAACACCATATTTTTGTTGTGGTGCACATTGCTGCAGATCCTGTTTTCACCCTGTGTGTTTAGGTCTCTGTTTTAGCTACAGAGTGAAACATCTCACTTGTTTTAGCTACAGAGTGAGACAAATCACTTCTATACTATCTTTGTTGGAAGTCGCACGTGCGCAGTAGCTAGGTAAGGTCACATCAGCTAGATAACTCTTTCTCCAACTTTGGTCACTACAAGGCAGGATTAGCTGGGAGACTTCTTCTAAACAAGGGCCACTTGTGGAGTACCTGCAGAACAGGGACACGGAGGTAGTTCTTTTGTAGATTATGGTGAATTATTGTGTGTTGTAGTAGTGTATTGCCATTGAGAACGAGCTTGCATGCTATGGTTAGCCACCTCGTCTCGACTAGTGACGTAGAGAGCCGTGCAGATTGTGAACAGCTCACCCGGAGACTGAAGTCAGAGGACATTCAGAAACCTCTCTCTCACTCAAAACCGTATGGATAGTTTTTTTCCAGGTTTGTAAGCAAGTGGAGGCACCAAGACACAAAATAACATGGGCACTTTAAAATAAAGCTTGTCTCACTGACTAAATGGCAAAAGCAATTACTGCATCTTTAATATAAATAAGATGTATTAGTGGAGCTTTAAATTAGTTTTTGTATAAAAGGGGCCTTTATGAGTCACATTTGTTTTTTGTTTTATCATCTAATGTTTTTACTACACAGGACATTATTACTTAAAAAGAACAAGCCGAGTTGGCCTGCAGGCTCCTTTTTTACTTCTGGTGTACTTTTTCTACAATTTCCAAGCCAACACAGGCTCGATCTACTGTACAAAGAGCTCTTTAAGAGTGCAGCGTGAGTGTGTATTTGAGGGTGCATGTGCAGTTTTGCTACTTACTAGGAGCTAATCTCCAATCGTACGGTGCTCCTCGGACCGTCTCATTTCGGGTGTAGCCCATGTTGACCAAATGTTGCACCATAGTGTGAAAATAACCTGCAAAAAACGAGCAGCAGACTCAGTCAACACCAGATTTCTAAATCAACATTACTTGGTACAAAGCAGCTGAGCTGCAAAGTGCATGTACATGGCTTTTTTATGAAATCGTTTGACATTTCTGTACTATTCCAACACAGAAATTCATGGACAAGATAACAAAATCCACAAATCCCAAACTCCAAATCTACCAGTACAGACTCATTTTTTTCTCACCAGCCAGTCTGTTTTGGTCAAGAAACTCAATGGGATATGTCTGCCCAAATCCTGGCACCCGCACCTGCACCCCTGGGGAGTTGGATGATTGCCGAGTCGTTCTATTGTAGACAAGTCTGGGGCACAAAAAATGGACATGGACATTCCTGTCAGTCTAACAATAATAATATCTGAAAAAGAACAAAGATATTGTGCTTCCCCCAGTGTAATTGTCCTGTCTGACTGAATTAGTCACTACCCGACAAGACAGTTGTACATTATTTTTGTGCTTTTTCAGATATATATTTCCATCGTCACATGAGAGAATGTTTGATAGTGACAGGAAGGTTTAGGGCAGCAGAGGTATAGGGACAGTGTTGTCATTATATGCATATGCATTATATTGTTATATACAAGACGATCCTGGGCAAGACACCTCCCTATTTGTTATCTCTTCTTCATGCCGTTCATAACACACAAGATCGAGTAATTTGATTAAATTTAGTACCCCTCCTACTTCTACTACCTTTGGACGTAATGCCTTCCGCTTTGCAGAAGTACATGACTGGAATACACTACAAAATACCCTGAAACTTACATCTCTGATGCCAATCTCCACCTTTAAGCAAAACCTCCAAAATTACATTGCTGACTCTTGTTCCTGCTGACAATCGTGAATCATATTTATACACACATATTTAAGCTCTTATTCTTCATCTTTTTTCGTTGACTGTCTTTTTTAATTCAGTTGCTTGTTCTATGTGTCATGCGTTTGACTATGTAAAGTTGTATAGTATGTTTATCTCCTTTTAATTCGGTTGCTTGTTCTATGTGTCATGCGTTTGACTATGTAAAGTTGTACAGTATGTTCCTATTTATTTATGAAGCCTCTTGGCCAGGTCATGTTTGTAAATGAGAATTGGTTCTCAAACAGTTTACCTGGATAAATAAAGGTTAAATAAATAAATAAAATTATGATGCTCAAAAGGGATGCATAATACAGAAAAGGATAGGCATTAAAGGGCAGTCAGTTTTACCTAATGTTGTCAATCCAGCAGTCTACACCTACAGGCATGAACATGTTGAGGTCAATCCACAGAGAGAACCAATGTTCAGTTTTCTTGTAGCACATCCAGTGGACCAATGTCGGCTTGTCTATCTTAGCTTCCAGACGGTTTCCCAAGTTCCCTGGCACTGGACACACACAAACACACACACACACACATCACATGAGTGACTCACATTGCTAGGTAGGCACTGAAAGAATACTGTAGGTCAGTATTTCCCAACCTGGGAGTCGCAACCCCTCCACTGGTCACAAGAGGAATGTCACAAGACGTTTAATGGAATAGGAGGAAGTAAAAGATATTGTTCTGCTACAGTGCCTTGCGAAAGTATTCGGCCCCCTTGAACTTTTCAACCTTTTGACACATTTCAGGCTTCAAACATAAAGATATAAAAATTTTATTTTTTGTGAAGAATCACCAACAAGTGGGACACAATTGTGAAGTGGAACAAAATCTATTGGATATTTTAAACTTTTTTAGCAAATAAAAAACTGAAAAGTGGAAAATGATTCGGCCTCCTTTACTTTCAGTGCAGCAAACTCACTCCAGAAGTTCAGCGAGGATCTCTGAATGATCCAATGTTGTCCTAAATGACTGATGGTGATAAATAGAATCCACCTGCGTGTGATCAAGTCTCTGTATAAATGCACCTGCTCTGTGATAGTCTCAGGGTTCTGTTGAAAGCGCAGAGAGCATCATGAAGACCAAGGAACACACCAGGCAGGTCCGTAATACTGTTGGAGAAGTTTAAAGCCGGATTTGGATACAAAAAGATTTCCCAAGCTTTAAACATCCCAAGGAGCACTGTGCAAGCGATCATTTTGAAATGGAAGGAGTATCAGACCACTGCAAATCTACCAAGACCTGGCCGTCCCTGTAAACTTTCAGCTCAGACCAGGAGAAGACTGATCAGAGATGCAGCCAAGAGGCCCATGATCACTCTGGACGAACTGCAGAGAACTACAGCTGAGGTGGGAGAGTCTGTCCATAGGACAACAATCAGTCGTACACTGCACAGCATCATGGTTTGGGCCTGCTTTTCTTCAGCAGGGACAGGGAAGATGGTTCAAATGGAGGGGAAGATGGATGCAGCCAAATACAGGACCATTCTGGATGAAAACCTGTTGGAGTCTGCAAAAGACCTGAAACTGGGACGGTGATTTATCTTCCAACAAGACAATGATCCCAAACATACAGCAAAATCTACAAAGGAATGGTTCCCAAATAAACGTATCCAGGTGTTAGAATGGCCAAGTCAAAGTCCAGACCTGAATCCAGTCGAGAATCTGTGGAAAGAACTGAAACTGCTGTTCACAAACACTCTCCATCCAACCTCACTGAGCTCCAGCTGTTTTGCAAGGAAGAATGGGCAAGAATTTCAGTCTCTCGATGTCTAAAACTGATAGAGACATACCCCAAGCGACTTGCAGCTGGAATCGCAGCAAAAGGTGGCTCTACAAAGTATTAACACAAGGGGGCCCAATCATTTTGCACGCACCACTTTTCAGTTTTTTATTTTCTAAAAAAGTTTAAAATATCCAATAGATTTTGTTCCACTTCACAATTGTGTCCCACTTCTTGGTGATTCTTCACAAAAAATAAAAATTTTATATCTTTGTTTGAAGCCTGAAATGTGTCATAAGGTTGAAAAGTTCAAGGGGGTCGAATATTTTCGCAAGGCACTGTACATAAATACAACAAAAAAAAATTTGGACCTTTCTCTAAAATGTTTTTTATTTATTTTTTTATAAATATTATGCGATTTCGAGCCTCTAGTAAGTAAGGAAATGAAACAATCTAAAAAGTTTAGAGGCAAAAATCACTCTTTGGTAAATACAAGTAAGCTGCTGGGCAACTTTTTCTGATTTTCAGGGGTAGAAAAGGTTGCTTTAAAATATAAATACATAATAATATATGTAACAATGTAAGTATGTACAATCTTAACTTTGGCCCATGCTCCTTCATTTCATAACTGAATGAGGATTTTGAATATTCACAATGACCCCATAACCTTTATTTGTGTTGAAAATTGTTTTGCAAAATATCTTGCACAATGTGTCACATTATAATGGATATAAAAACAAGTAAAGTGCATATTAAAATGTTTATTAGGAGAAACTGGTTGTCAGATATTTGTTGATTTGTTAACTCCCCTGCAGTAAATTGGGTGGATCCTGGTTTGGACAACGACCTTTTGACTGCAAACAAAGAGTCATAACCCCCAAATCTGATTCCTAATAATGGCAATGTACACAAAACGTAAGGTCTTAAATAACAAATCAGTTTAATCTTTCACTAAGTAGACACCAAGTTTGCCCCAAAACCTGTAATAACACCTAAAATATGTGTAGAAGATAAAGAAGGATGTGCAGATGGTGCATGTGTTTTTATTGTAACATATTACAATCAAGGGACAATAATACATTATTTTACTGCCTTTAGACGTCCCAGACTAAATGCTATTGGGTGACATGTTTTTTGTAGTAATTTAAAGGCCAGTAGTTAACAACACTACCACATGTTGCTGTATATTACTTTTGCACGTAAAACCTTTGTGCTGTCTTACTTACAATCGCAGGTACACTCTGGCCATGTTTACTGTTAAATGTTGTAACTGTTGAATTCTTCCAGAAGGCAAACATTTTCAGCTGTGTGTGAAGGGAGTGAAGGAAGCTGAGCGGTTAGACATAATAGAGATTTCTCTTCACTATGTCTATGGTTAGACACAGCTGCTTCAGCCATGTTTTTTATCTGAAAAAATAACCCAGAATTTTCCCAGCATGTATAGCTGATTAGACAGCTTTGTGCAACAGATGCATTTAGAAGTTTGATCTAAGCCACACTAGTCAAAGCCTATCTTTGTCAAACTGGTCCCAGGCCACATGAAGAGAGAAGGACAAAAAAACATGTTATCTACAGTACAGAGGGCCTTAACATCATGTGTAGAAGTTGTATTGGTCCCTCCCCCAGATTATCAGACCAAAACTGGAAGGTGTCACTCTTTGGGTAATTGTGAAGCTACATTTAAAACAAAATTTGTTGTCTTGTGCCTTTTTAAGCTGTGGCCTATAACAAAAACTAGGCCTATACTGCACAGCATACTATTTCATTAAAACCTCAATCTTACGGATAAAAAGTAGGAAGACCCAGAAAAATATCGGTGGAATAGTGACCATTTCAATCACTGTCGTGGCTCTAACTCAGACTTTGAAACACAGGGTCAAAGGTAGGTCTAGAGATTGCAGTGTAGACCTCCCTGATAGCCTAGACATCAAAAGTAGAAAAATAAACTACTTGGCCGATGTTAACCCCTCGTTTCGCCCACTTGCTGTGCAATTTTGACTGTGTCGTAATTTGATTCAAAACAAAGGTTATTTAGGTAGGCCTATAACGTTCTATTAAATGCAGTGGGCCAAGTACAGAACCAAATGTAGCCTATTTAAAGTTGACACAGAGCCTCAAGGTTAGCAAATCATTATTGAGACCTTAAAGAGAGATTTTGAATAGTTAAAAATAGTATGACGTCCAAAATTCTGAATTGTTCCATTAACGTTAAACTACGCTTACCGATAATTAGTGGTGGAGTGCTGTTGCTTGGTCTTCTGGCTTTGGCGTTTGGCGGGAAGACGACGTTGACGATCCAGAAACCTGACGAGTGATGAAGCCCCAGTAGACACACAACCAGCAGCACCGAGCAGAGGTGTCCTGCGGGTGCCATGTTTCTTTCAAATAGCTGTGGTGTTGGACGGAGCTTTGTCTCGGTGTGTGTGTGTGTGTGTGTGTGTGTGTGGTGTGTGTGTGTGTGTGTGTGTGTGTGTGTGTGTGTGTGTGTGTGTGTGTGTGTGTGGTGTGTGCTGCTGGAGGCGGAGGGAGAGGCGGTCCGGGCAGAAACCGTGAGTTCACACAGACTGGAAACGTTATTACCTGGCCAACTGTAATAGTAACTATACTCTGAAACACCGGCTTTACAATAAGGATGATTAATGAAACAGTCACCGGCCCACGCAAACACACGCAGGCGGGCACAGGGACAAATAGAACGTGTAACGTTTGTTTACCCGTTGCCCTATTGATCCAGTCACACGTATTTGGAAATGATTGACAAAGTCTATGATCTTTGTCAGTCTGTCATGTCTGTCAGTGATACAATCATGTCAATCACAATCGTCATGGGCGGTGCTAAACTCCGCACAGAGCCACTGCAATAGTCTGTCTGTCTGTCTGTCTGTCTGTGTGTGTGTGTGTGTGTGTGTGTGTGTGTGTGTGTGTGTGTTGTGTGTGTGTTGTATGTCTGTCTGTGTGTGTGTGTATGTCCGTGTGTGTGCGTGCGTGCGTGTGTCGTAGCCTAGTATAACTCCGATGTGACAGATAGTCTTGCACTGAATTTACCCTGCAGAGCTCCGAGGACCAGGTAACCATAGTCCTCAGAAATTAGCCACATTTTAAATTCCAACGCAACGAAAGCAGAAGGAAACGGAAAATTCATTCATTCATTCAGAATTCCCTGCAGCATCGGAGCACTCCCAGTGCAACGTGAACGATATAGACGATGTAGACGATATAGACGATATAGACGATGTAGACTACCTTATACTAAAGCTTATACGTTACCATGGCAGTGGTACACCACAGCTGCCGCTCTCACCGTTCTGCTACGCTGGTTCCGGTCCATTTCTTTTCCATCATTGAAATCGTAGCCTACTCGGCGTTTTACAGATGCAGGAAATACAAGAACAGAACTTGAGCTGAAGTTGTTGATTTTGTTTGAACTTTATTTCATTTAAACTTTCACAGTTGATTTGGCGTGTGGGAGGAAACCGAAGCACTCTCGGAGTACACCCACGCGGACACACCCCTCCCCACCCGGAGCCCCCACGTGGCCCTGATATGAAGTAAATAGGGTGCAAAACGTGAGAGCGCGTAGATGCGCTGTCCCAATTTCAAACAGTATTATTGTTATTTTATTATTATTATTATTATTATTATTATTATTATTATTATTATTATTATTATTTATACACGTTAATTCCAAGCATTTTTTGTGTTCACCCTGAAAAAGTGCATTTACTAAGGGCATTTACTCAAAAATCTCTATCTTGGTGTTTGGTGTTTTTTGCCTCCAACCTCTCCTTTCAAGGGAATCTATCTATCTATCTATCTATCTATCTATCTATCTATCTATCTCTCTATCTATCTCTCTATCTCTCTATCTATCATCTATCTATCTATCTATCTCTCTATCTATCTATCTATCTATCTATCTATCTATCTATCTAGAACTGACCATAGCTCTCACCGAATTTTAATTTTGGTATCTCGTAATTTAGCAGATTTCTTTTTATTTAGTTGTTCAGAATTTCTGATAACAATTATTTCAGTAATTCACAAAAGCAGATCAGTTTTTTTATGACACTTATCTAAGAATTTCTGAATTGATAGCTAATTATCTAAGGCAACTTTTCCAAAGTGAATTATTACGTTTCCGTACATTTCATTCCAGCCTTACTCTAACTATAAGGTATGCTGATTATGGATTCCTGTAATAATTCCAGTTCTAACCAAACGCACATCAACGTTGAGTTGACAACCTTCAAGAAGAGGGCGCTAACGGCGCCAGCATGACAAACAAGCGCCTGAGATTCATACAGAAGAAGATGACTAACCCGGAAGTAGGCGAGACCTTAATTGTTCTGTAGATGAAGAAGCTAGCCGCTAGCCTCTCGGTGCTGCACGCTCTGTTTCTGTCTCTAGCCGATCAACATGGTCCAACTGGTGGGTTCCCTCCGAAAAGAACTGGCTGACTCCCTTTCCACCTGCAAGGTGCTGGTGGTAGGAGCGGGGGGGATCGGCTGCGAGCTGCTGAAGAACCTCGTCCTCACCGGCTTCAAGAACATCGAAGTGGTCCGTCATACATAGCTGTGTTTGTTTGTGTGTGTCTGTTAGCTTGCTTGCTATCATGCTAGGTCTTTGTGCTGGACAGACTGCGCCTGCAGGTATGCGGTCTCCGGCTAACTCCACGGACATGGCATTTAAATATGTAAAACTTACGAGGGCTCGTGGTGGTTTCTTGTTATCCCCTCCGCCCCCAAGTGCATATTCTAGTGGACAGGCACGGCTATGAAGTTGTACAAATACGAACACTGCCGTAGCAGTTGTAGCTGTAGCATTTGGCGCCATTAACACTGCTAATGGCAAGTTAGCCGGACAACTTTGAAATGTTGTGGCCAGCTAACGTTATGCGGCTGGCGGGTTAGCGGCTAAATACCAGACACTTGGACACCCCGATTGTTTGGTGCGACAGCTTATGTCGTGCTGCAAATTTTTGATATTTGTGTCTGTTAATTACATTCTGTGTCATTTCAACAGAACAAGACACATTCATTGTCAAACAAATACACAACCAGCATAACTTCACGTTTGATTGTGTACTGTAGTCAAATGAAAGAAGAGCTCTGCGGAAGTCTGAAAGCAGTACAGTAAACAGTAGAGGTCTAAAGATGAAAATCACAAGATGATTATTCCTACTACCTTGTCAGTGATGTTACTGTTGACTGTTTGAATCAAGGTTTTACGTTTGTGATCTTAACTCCTGTTGTTTTTACTGTTCTTATTCGTAACAAAAGCAATGAGACTGACTTTTGAAATGAACCCTCTGAAACTGTAAGATGAATATATAATTCAATGGTGTCTTCACAGTAAAGGGTAGCATATTAACACAGTAACATTTGCAGAGATCCATCAGTATTTTTTTTTTTTTAAAGATATGGAGAATACCTTTTTATTATATAGTGGATTTGTTACATTTTGTCATGTGTACAGGCAGATAATTTTATCCAAATTTCAATATAAACAAATTGCTTTGTTAAAAGGGGTCACAGTGTGTACTTGTGCAACAAGTTGATTGTAATAAACTGCTGCCATGTCCCATTACATGTAAAAAGGATTGACATTAGAACCCTATTAATTTCGACAGATTGACTTGGACACAATTGATGTCAGCAACCTGAACCGCCAGTTCCTTTTCCAGAAGAAGCATGTTGGCAAGTCTAAAGCACAGGTATGTAAATATCAGGGAATCAGCCTTTTGCCGCTGTAGTGTTGTTAATCTTGTTTGAACTAACAATGTGTTGTATGTTGAACGCGCTGCAATATGAGGAATATATGCAATAACGTTGAATATTGCGATAACGACATTACTCACTTTCAGAATTCTGCTAAAATACGACAAATGGCTTGTTGAATTTAAAACAAATGAAAGGAAATCGTTTCCAACATTCTTTTATTGAGCACATTCAAAAAATAATTGAATAAAAAAGGCATTACTAAAAAAAATGACAGTTATATTTAAAGTGTGATTTCTATTGATATTTTCTTTCAACAAACACAAAAAATCTCGGAGCGTCTTTTGCGATATGTCACAGCCTTACATACGGCCGTTGATATTGGGCTAACGCTAATAAAAAAAAAAGAAGACATTTTGCAGCCCTATTTCTGGTACACCACACCGTAGATTAAATGGTTTTTGGTGTGTGCTGTTGTACATGTTCTGGCTCAGTAGGTTGCTTCGTTCCTGTTGTTTTGCAGGTGGCCAAGGAGAGCGCCTTGCAGTTTTGTCCCACTGCAAATATCACTGCCTACCATGACAGCATCATGAAGTGAGTTCAGTCAGTCCGTTTCATTAAATTAATTAAAGTGTTGCAGACTTTGTCAGTAGGGTCAGTCATGTTTTTGCTGCTATATTATTGTGCTTGGTTGATGGGTTGTCCTTTTTGATTTGGAACTTGTGTCACCTCCCAACAGCCCTGACTACAACGTGGAGTTCTTCAGAAACTTCATGCTAGTCATGAATGCTCTGGACAACAGAGGTATTCTCACGGGACCTTACTACTCAGACACACTGTGTTACTCCTAACTGCCAACGCATTCAAATGTTGAGGACAATAAAACCCTTTCTGTCTCTCTGTAGCGGCCCGTAACCATGTGAACAGGATGTGCTTGGCAGCAGACATCCCTTTGATAGAGAGTGGCACTGCTGGATACCTGGGACAAGTCACAGTCATCAAGAAGGTAGAACATGCACATCAGTATGTTAGTGTTTATCCATCACAACATCCATTGCATAGATTTCCTATTGAGTAAAATGTTGATGGGCTCGGACTATAGCATCTTTCAATGTGTCTCTGTCGTCCTTCTTTTTTTCCCTACCTTTCCCTTCTCTCCTTGTTCCCTTGTCCACAGGGGATGACGGAGTGCTACGAATGCCAACCTAAGCCCACCCAGAAGACCTTCCCAGGATGCACCATCAGAAACACACCGTCTGAGCCCATTCACTGCATTGTCTGGGCCAAGTATCTCTTCAAGTAAGGCTCATCATAACTAAGTACGAGAATCATTAAAGCTGACAACAATTCAAATACATGGCTCACTGCACAATAAACCTTCACTAGACTGGCCCTATGTGGCGCTGAACAAAAGAGAACAGCATGCTGTGTCCTATTGGTCATCTTGCATTGTTTGTCTATTGCTACTATAGCCAGCTATTTGGAGAAGAGGATGCAGACCAAGAGGTTTCACCTGACACAGCTGACCCAGAGGCTTCATGTGAGTGAGAGCGTGGCATTGTAATCGTTTAGAAATATCTAATGAGTTATAGAGGTGTGACGAGATCTTGTCCCACAATAAAATTCATTTTTCTCATCAAGGTTAAAAGTTGTCTCGCGATATCGGTACACAAGTGCAAAATTATGTCGGTACTATCAAGGAACAATTCACATTAAATCAATTGGTGCCAAATCTTGGTACCTCAAAGCGCGTAAGCTCAAGCTTCTCTGTCCTCTCTGCATGTTTCACAGAGAGCGGGGCACAGCTCTGACACACAGACACACACGCACGCACGTAGAGGTGCTGTGCAGACTGAACGAAAGGGCCTCTGCAGTTTGTTAAAGTCTCAGTGGGAATGCTGGGTAAGCAGACACAACTTAGTTTTCCAAAGTTCACGCAGACGGCGTTTGCTGCAATATAACAGCGAGATTGCCATGCAGTTAATGTTACACTTCTGAGACAGACAGGGGTTCTCTGTTGCCCTGGAGAGTGACTGACGGGTACAAGACAAAATCATTCATATGCCCTGGTGACAGACTGACAGGCTGAGGTTGCAAGCCAAGAGGGCTTTATTACTATAGCACCTTTTAGCAACAAGGTAATTGTAAGTGCTTTACATAAAACATTAAAGAGCAATTAAAAACGGAAATGAAAATAAAACCCAAGAATACAAGTTACAGTGCAGTGTAATGAATAGATAAACTTTTAGATTTATAGGTTGTAGGGATGGGTTTGGGAGGATAGAGGGGCGCTGCAGTTATTAGGTCTGAAGAGGTTAGTTATACAGGAGTAAAGTCATTTGAGTTTGTGGCAAAACCTTTTTACTGCGCTAATTTTTCATTTTGTGACTTGATTGAATAAAAGACTATTTTTCCAGTGATATTTCAGCATTCACGTTTCCTTTTGTTAGTCTTGTTCTCGTGAACCCAGTCTCGTCTCGTGAACTGAGTGTCTCGTCACACCCTAATGAGTTCTATTTCTATTGTTCTTATATTTGATCTGGCGGTTTGGGGAAGCAGTTGTAAAATGTAAGTGTGTGTTGTCTAAACAGGGAATCCAGAAGACACGGCAGCTCGCGCCACAGCCTCAGAAAAGGATGGCGACATCAAGCGAGTCTCCACCAAGGAATGGGCTCGCTCCACGGGATACGACCCTGTCAAACTCTTCAACAAGGTACCAGTCAGACAAACTCGTACCATGGTTTCAGAAATTCAAATGCAGACCATGTAAGTGTGTTGCATACCCCAACTTTCTTTTTAAATAACAAGTGTGCTTGGACGCTCTTGTACGAGCGTCTGTACTAATTGGAACATGTAGGATTAGATATTGTCTAATGTGCACATAAAGCTTGGCAATATATCAATATTATATTGCACCGGTATATGAGACTAGTTATCATCTTAAATTTTGGATATCGTATAATGACACATGTTGTCTTTTCCTGAGTTTTAAGGCTGCATTACAGTAAAATAATGTCATTTTGTGACTTTACTAGACTGTTCTATTATTTGCTTTCACCCACTTTTGTAATTATATCCACATTGTTGATGATTATTTATCGAAAATCTCATTGTGTAAATTCTCTCTAAAATATCGTGGCAATGTGCGCCCGGAGAGCTCAGTTGGTTGAGCGGGCGACCATAAACAGTGCCTTGCAAAAGTATTCAGCCCCCTTGAACTTTGACCTTTTGCCACATTTCAGGCTTCAAACATAAATATATAAAACAATAATTTTTTTGTGAAGAATCAACAAGTGGGACACAATCATGAAGTGGAACAAAATGAATTGGATATTTCAAACTTCAACAAATTGAAAACTGAAAAAATGGGCGTGCAAAATTATTAAGCCCCCGATTCCAGCTGTAAGTCGCTTGGGGTATGTCTATCAGATTTGCACATCTAGAGACAGAAACTTTTGTCCATTGCTCCTTGCAAAACAGCTGGAGCTCAGTGAGGTTGGATGGAGAGCGTTTGTGAACAGCAGTTTTCAGTTCGTTCCACAGATTCTCGATTGGATTCAGGTCTGGACTTTGACTTGGCCATTCTAACACCTGGATACGTTTATTTGTGAACTATTCCATTGTAGATTATGCTTTATGTTTTGGATCATTTACTTGTTGGAAGACAAATCTCCGTCCCAGTCTCAGGTCTTTTGCAGACTCCATCAGGTTTTCACCCAGAATGGTCCTGTATTTGGCTGCATCCATCTTCCCCTCAATTTGAACCATCTTCCCTGTCCCTGCTGAAGAAAAGCAGGCCCAAACCATGATGCTGCCACCACCATGTTTGACAGTGGGGATGGTGTGTTGAGGGTGATGAGCTGTGTTGCTTTTACGCCAAACATATCGTTTTGCATTGTGGCCAAAAAGTTTGATTTTGGTTTCATCTGACCAGAGCACCTTCTTCCACATGTTTGGTGTGTCTCCCAGGTGGCTGGTGGCAACAAGACTTTTTTTTAATGCGTTTTCTAGAAATGGCTTTCTTCTTGCCACTCTTCCATGAAGGCCAGATTTGTGCAGTGTACGACTGATTGTTGTCCTATGGACAGACTCTCCCACCTCAGCTGTAGTTCTCTGCAGTTCATCCAGAGTGATCATGGACCTCTTGGCTGCATCTCTGATCAGTCTTTTCCTCGTATGAGCTGAAAGTTTTGAAGGACGGCCGGGTCTTCATAGATTTGCAGTGGTCTGATACAGTGGGATGTTTAAAGCTTGGGAAATCATTTTGTATCCAAATCCGGCTTTAAACTTCTCCACAACAGTATCTCGGACCTGCCTGGTGTGTTCCTTGTTCTTCATGATGCTATCTGAGCTTTAAACGGACCTCTGAGACTATCACAGAGCAGGTACATTTATACAAAGACTTGATTACACACAGGTGGATTCTACTTATTATCATTAGTCATTTAGGACAACATTGGATCATTCAGAGATCCTCGCTGAACTTCTGGAGAGAGTTTGCTGCACTGAAAGTAAAGGGGCTGAATCATTTAGCACGCCCAGTTTTTCAATTTTTTTTTATTTGTCTTTATGTTTGAAGCCTGAAATGTGGAAAAAGGTAAAAAATTTCAAGGGGGCCAAGTACTTTCGCAAGGCACTAATTGTATGTGTGTATCTATCTATCTATCTATCTATCATGGTTTACTCCTGGACACAGCGGGCCCGGGTTCGGCTCCGACCTGCGGCCCTTTGCTGCATGTCATTCCCCCTTTTATATCTTCAGCTCTCCTGTCATCATGATGGCTGAAATTCCCCAAAAACATAATCCAACAAAAAAAAATATTGAGGTATTATCAACATCAATGTATTTGGTAAAAAAATATTGTGATATTTTCTTTTTTTAATATGGCACAGCTTTATGTGAATGTTTTAATGATTTAAAAAAATGTCAAAATAGAAAAAAAGTATTGTATTTATTTCTATATTAATTTTCCTGGAAAGTTTCCATTTTATATATGTTCTTAGAATTTTGCACTTTTCCTATTTGTTTAATTGGTGTCTTGCAGGAGACAAAACGCGTTGTCTAGTACAACATGAATACTAGTTTGAAGGATTTAGATAAACTAAACATAAATGGGATAACTCATTTAGGAGGCAAAAATCTTGTTTTACACTAATCCATGGTAGAAACATGCAGATGGAAATCAAACTTAAGAGTGTGTTGTTAAAGTTTTTGTGTTGGTATAATTGGGTTTTTCTGTCCGGGTTTCAAGGGTTCTCTTAAAATGTGCTTTACGTTTTATCCTAATGCTTCTTTAAATTTTAACACACCGCAATGTGAGTGATTTAATCAGTACTGTGTTAGCATATAATCACTAAAGACATCCAGAAACAAGCTTGGTTCTGATTGGCTATTCTCCCCCAGCTTTTCAAAGATGACATCATGTACCTGCTGACCATGGACAAGTTGTGGAAGAAGAGGAAAGCTCCTTTACCTCTGGACTGGCAGCAGCTAGAGAACAGCGGTATGTCTAAGTATTTATGTCGGGGACAACTTTAGCTTTTGGTTAAATTAAGTTTGGAGGCTTGTTGCTTGTTTGCAGAGAAATAGCATCACATGAAAAATAGCAGGTTTTAGAGCTGTGTTAAGAAACTGCTGATGCAAACTGCTGTTGCACAACTGTACTGCTCGTGGTCACTCACGGCATGGCTTGCCGAGACTACCTCCCCTACTATTGTAACCCCTGTCGTATTATTGAGTGTTTGTAGGCATAGGCCTGTATGCCTATCTCTTGGCTGTCTTAGGTGTTTGTCTTAATGTTCATCCATACTGGTTTGTGTCTCCCAGCATATCCTCAAGAGGAGTCTGTGGGTTCAGGCTTGAAGGACCAGCAGGTTCTGGGTGTTTGGGCTCTCTGCCAGCTGTTCCAGCACAGCGTGGAGACTCTCCGCTCACAGCTGCAGGAGAAGGGAGAAGGAGCTGAGCTGGTGTGGGACAAGGTAAAAACCACTAGCACAAAGTTATAGAGGGAAAGTCTGCACACCGTCCGTAAAAATCTCAGAAAGATAAACAGCTCTTCTAGAGAACACTGAGAGATGCATACAGGTCTTTTAATTTAAAAAACAAAGGGTTTAAAAGATAGATTTAAAAATCTTTAAATGAGTGTTTTTTTGTTTTTGTTTTTTTACCATTTTGGGTTTCTTGCTAGAGCGCACTGACGCATGCATTATGGTTTTAATGGCTTGTGTGAGTTTAGTGCCTTCAACGCCTCCTCTTGTTCTCAGGATGACCCTCCAGCCATGGACTTTGTTACTGCAGCAGCCAACCTACGTATGCACATCTTTAGCATGAACATGAAGAGTCGCTTTGATGTAAAGTGTAAGTTGGCTGTGTTACGTCTCAACAGTGAATCGGTTACACTGAAAACTATAATGTAGAATTTGCTGTGTGCTGTTCCTCTGAAGCAACATTGCGTAACATTCATATTTTTTTGCAATTTGGCGTGCCTACAATTTGAGAGTATAATTGACTTATTGGCGGTCGAAAATATAGACTGGTGTACAAGTGCATTTGGTATGATTACATTGCTTATCATTAGAACAGCCAAGCATCAAGTTGTCAAGACAGAGAGGCCGGCTGTTATTATTTACCAATCCAATAGCAAGATGGCCAGCTTGCTGTCTGTCTCTCGCCACCGACTAAAAGCCTGTCAGAGTTTTTTGGCAGCAGCTCCGCCACTCTCTCTTCTTAGCTTTCTCCGTGTCCTCTCTTCGCTTTCTTTAGCCTCTTCTATCACGTGTCGTCTGCTGAACCGGGTCCTGTTGCCCGCTCGCTCCGGTAATATGCAAAAATGATCCAGTTTCACCAAAATTAGTGGTAGTGACTCCAGAGGGTGTGCACTTCTCCTGGGAGTTTGTACCTGCTCACCAAAGTCATGAGGACAGGCATTCAGGGTTTGTATTGGAAGTGATAGAGTATTATTACAAGTCAAAGTAGCATCAAAAGGATTTTGAAGCTGTTATTTTAAGGTAAAAAAAAGTTCTGCAATGTTGTTTTTAATTGGACTCAATATACATGATGTAAATTAGTTATGGATATCTTAATTCCATTATATGGTTATAGTGCACATGCATAATGTCCCTAACTAAGAGTTTTGAATTGGACTGTGTTGATTTGTTTGTTTCAGCCATGGCGGGTAACATCATCCCAGCTATTGCTACAACCAACGCTGTCATTGCTGGACTCATTGTTCTGGAGGGGTTGAAGATCCTGTCTGGGGAACTAGAATCCTGTCGCACGGTTAGTACAAAGTTTCCATGACTGGTTAAATTCATCCAGGCAGTTGTCAGGACCTGGATATTTGCCCATGCTTAAATCATTTTTACTTTTAATCTTAAACACTTTGACACTGTGTAGTGTTTCTGTGCAACCGTGGTAACTGTTCCTTGAATGTAAAGGTCCATTAACAAACACTGTAAAGAGTGCAGCCACCAGTTAACCCCTTTTTTGAGCGAGAAATAGTAATACAAATAATTAATTATTTAAGACAGGGTAAAGAGTGCCAATATTTAGGACTGGTAACTGTCGTGTTGTTTGCTGACAAAGAATGGCCCCCATGTTGTTTCTTTTGAGGTATTGTTATTCAGTTTGGAATAAATTAAACCTCTGAATGGGGGCGTGTTAATATTTTTGCATACATGCTTTAAACCAAAATCCGGTTATCATTATTTTCCAAATCCAAGAGTTAAATGCACCATTGTCGGAGCCTACACTTAACAACACGTTTTACCATTCATTGTTTGTTTACATAACTCAAGCTATTCTATCAATTAAAGGCCATAAACCCCCCAAAAAATAATCTTCATGGGGAAGGCAAAATGTTGTCATACCAGTTAATTTGAGGAAGCAGGAGGATTTTCGACCCTGCGTTTGATTTCGATCATTGACATTGCATTTTGATCAATTTAGTATTGAGCACCCCTAACTCAAAACCTCACCTCTTGAGAAACTGTGTTCAGAGTTTCTGTCAGCGCTGTTGTTTCGCCACACTTCATCTTGGTTTTTGTTTGCCTCTTCTCCAGATCTTCCTGAACAAGTGTCCCAACCTTAGGAAGAAGCTGCTGGTCCCATGTGTACTGGATCCACCCAGCGTCAACTGCTACGTCTGCGCCAGCAAACCCGAAGTCACTGTTAAACTCAACGTCCACAAAACCATGGTTCTCTCTCTACAGGACCGGGTAATATGATAAGCTTGTTTTTGCACATACACCTACCTGCCTCAATGACAGTGATGTCATTCATATAAATCTTGAACACCAGTGATCTGATTGAACCTGTCCTAATTGGACAGCACCTATTCACTTATATCAAAATATTGTTCCAGATCCTAGCTGGAGCAGCCTGAGATAAGCCCGTTTATTTCTCCTGAGTTCAACTCGACTGGAAATAGTGTCATGTGGGGGTTAAATGATTACTCTTACCTTACTTACTTGTTGACTTGTTGTTTTTGTATGTTTTGATTAGATCCTGAAGGAGAGGTTTGGCATGGTGGCTCCAGATGTTCAGATAGAGGATGGAAAAGGGACTATCCTTATCTCCTCAGAGGAAGGAGAGACAGAAAGTAAGGAGGAAGGGGAAAATAGAAAACCGTGCATCATACACAGTGATTCTTCATTCAGACAGAAGAGGGCGCTGTGGCAACATTTGTCAATTTGTCTTCAGCTAACCATCTATCCAGACAGAAGATTTATAAAAGCATTTAGAAGTAGCATATCTGTTGTACGGGGTTGTAATTAAAAAGTATATAGATTGGAACATTTTGTCATAGCACTTGCAGAATGGATGAGAAAATCAGCAGCGAGAATAATATGCAGAGGGTATTCAGATTGACAAAACAATGCAAAAATTCTATATACAGTATTATTTAGAGTTAGGGCTTGTTCAAATCATTAAAAAAAGTTACGCAAATGCATATACAATGAAATGTGTTGTGGTTTACAGTCTAAAACATTTGGCCTTTGCTGAGTATTAATGTATTTGGTCCTGCCTGTCCCTTCACAGCTAACAGCAAATTTCTTGCTGATTTTGGGATCCGTAACGGCAGCCGTCTCCAAGTTGATGACTTCCTCCAGGATTACACACTCCTCGTCAATGTCCTGCATACGTAAGCACCTCTGTGCATATGAATGTAGAAATGAAATGCATGCATGCATGCATGTGCCAATTTTTTGATTCATCATGTTTTGTTTTATTGTGTGTCTGTGTGGGTGTGTGGACAGTGAGGAACTAGAGCGGGATGTGGAGTTTGAGGTAGTAGGTGAAGCCCCAGACAAAGCTCCGCCCCCTCAGACTAACCAAGAAGATGTTAACAGCATCACCAATGGCAACAAGGACTCCGCCCAGCCATCCACCTCTTCTAAAGGTCAGCCGGAGTGACATGCTTTTCTTAGTTCAAATCACAGTGCTGCTTTTGTGTGGTCCTGTCTCTTTGTAATATACACTGAGCAGGCGTGTATGTGCTATATTGTATTAGTGCTCCACTGTGTGTCTTTACTGGCCGCCTTTTTTTGGAGTGATTTCAGAGTCAGATCTGTGAGTCTGAAGGCTTATCAGACACCAAGACACATCACAGTGGTTAGTAAAACTATAATAAGATAGGATTTACAACTCTGGAAAGTTACTGTGGTGATATTTGATCTTTTATTGTGATAGTCATGAGGTAAGCAGTAGAAATACATGTTACAAAATAATCCACCAGGAATGTTCTCTTGCAGCTATGTGATTGGCCAACGCAGCCCCCCCACTACGGCAGACTGGTCTCATTCAAACGAGGGAGAAGCTGCCTTTTTTTCCTATGCACTGCCAATGTGTGTTTGAGTCACAAACTTAGAAAGTCAAGTGTCTAAAAGTGTCGCCTGTAGTTGGTGCAGTTTTAAATGCTGCGGCTGTAGCCTTGGTTTGCTAAGAAGTGGTGCAGGTGTAGAGCTGTCGGTTTGAAAGAGCTATTACTGCAACTCTGTTCAGAACGCTGTATCATGTGGACACGCCGACAGTGTTGTTGTCATTACTTAGCATTCCTCATGGGGGTGACAAACTACGCTATAATATCAGAATCAGCTTTATTTGCCAGGTATGAGGACACATACGAGGAATTTTTCTTTGGATCCTCATTGCTCACGATGCCCTTACACATACAAAACAAACAATATATGCACATTAATATATACCCACTCTGAACAAATATAAACAATATAGACAGGTTGATGCAATAGTGCAGTGAAGAGTGCGAAGTATGCAGGAGTAAATTATGATATTTGGATTGTGGAGCATAGTGCAAAGAATGATGGAATAAATAGTATTATATTACAGTATGAACAGCTCTGAAAAAGACTATGAGAATGATGAATAAATAATAAGTGGAATCAGTAAACAGGTGCTGTTAGAGACAGTGTTGTCTATATATATATATATATATATATATATATATATATATAGTTAGTTAGTTAGTTCTATCGCTCTTTTCAAAGCCACACCTTGGACAAAAAAGTAAATTTACCTTGCAGAACGTGGCCTCAATCAGTTTTTCACAGAACGCACCCCCCCACCCCTCTTTAGGGTTTTTACCTTCGTCAGCTCACCTAGGGGCTGTGAATCTTCAGCCCCTTTCACACAGATTGCACAATAGCGCCACAGTTGATGTCTGCCATCATCATTACTCACTCAGAAGAAAGCAAAGGCAACATAATGCCGCCCCAGTGGGTGATTTCACATGGCATTCAGCGTGCAAGAGAGGCGAAAGGCGTCTAGTGCATGTGTGAGCCGATCCGCAGCGTTAATCAACCACCCTTACCCAACCTGATCTACTAACCACCAACTTTATGCATCATAGTAGCACAATTGTCAGTAGCGCAATTTACAGAGATGCAAGTGTATGTGTTAGTGTCTGAGAGAGGAAGAGAGCAAGTGACGTAGAAGGGGGACTATGCACGCTATGTTTATGTAAGTTATTGATAACTGGCTAGTTGTAGTTGGAACGCTGCTTTGTCACTTTTCTACCTGCCTGTGGGCTGACTGGCTGTCCCTTACATACAGGCGTCTGTTTAGATTAGATTAGATTATACTTTATTTATCCCACGACGGGGAAATTCTGTCGTTACAAGTAGCAGCATAGCAGCAACAGCAAAAAAAAAAAAAAAAAAAAAACACACAAACAAGTAAGCACGAAAGAAATACAAGGCAAGAAATAGACAATGAAAATATGGTAGACTGAGTAAGTAAAATGCCGTCAAACAAAAGGAATTTTAAAGTGCGGTTGCCATGATAAGAGAAACAATATTGCGGTGTAAGTGACGTTAAAAATTAAGTTGAATGTGTAATTAGAGCAAAGAAGCAAGAGTCGGTAGCATAATTTAAATTATATTAACCTGAGACCATAAATATTGAAAAGTAAGTACTTGTAATAAAATAATATAAATACCAATATTAAAGATAAACAGAAAGTGTGTGATGTTGTTGCTGTTATGGCTCTGTGACAACGTCTGCTATCAGCTTATACCCTTTTCACAACAATACCCATGTCGACTGTGTTTGAATGGGTTAACCCTCCTCAATCGACTCAGCTTCGCAACCCAGATCGTGAGGTGGGTGGGATCAGGGTCGGACTTTCATTGATTTCAAGGTGGCTGCTTAACGCTGGGTTTTCACCATAGACTGTGTACAACTAGGATTTTCACAAGCAGCTTCAACAACAGCTGAGCGGAGCAGTCTGCTTTCAGTGTTTAGGTGTTCACTAGTCAGCCCTAGTCTGGTCTCAAAAGTTGACTCTGCAAGTCAACTTTTCGAGAGTGGTAGCAGAGTTTTACAAGCAAAAATTGATAGAGGAACCTCCTTGTCCATATGCTGCAATAAATATGCAGAGGAGGAGAAATCAGTCTGCAAAAAATGACCTGTTTAATGTTTTTCTTTTGGTCTGGAGTATGTGACAAGTTAGCTGTTCATCAAATACCCATTTATAGCACTTGAGGTAATTGTAATGCATTGCTCCTAAGTTGTGACCCAGTTGATCTTTGAATTGTCATGACCAGGGATATACCCATGTAGACTGGCTTGGTCTGAATTTCCAAAAGGAGGGTTGAACCCTGATCAGACAACCCAGGCCTAACCCTGGTCAGTGGTGTGAGAGAGGTATTAAAGGTGCACCAACTCTGTTCCCCCTTTTCCATCTTCATAACTTTCTCACAGGCCGCTTAAAAGCCTCGACCAGGCTGTGTGAAACGTGCCTCTGCTCTAAACTGACCTTTTAGCATAAAGTTTTCACTGTCTTTTGTGGAACCAAATTTGTATCTGCTTCTTTTTTATCCATGTCCGCTGTCCTCTCCCTTTTCAGCTCCAGCACAAGATGACGACATCATGATTGTTGACTCTGACGAGGAAGAAGGGGGGTCGTCTAGCTCTGCAGCAGCAGCAGCAGCGACCAGCGGCACCAAGAGGAAGCACTCAGACGCAGAAACTGGCGAGACCTCCACCAAGCGTCCGCGGACGGTCCAATCAAGTGAAGCAGCCGCCCCCACCGACAATGACGACGATGATGACATCATTGCTCTGGACTAACCCCTCCTTCCTGGTCTCCTGAAGGACCGAGAACTCTTTGAACGCTTTTCATTTAGACTCGAAACTGACCGTAGGTTTGAATAAAACACCTCTTTTATGAAGAACATTTTGACTGCCCTTGTTCGTCTTTCGTCACTTCCTCCCCCCACTCTGTGTTTGTGCTTTCATACTCCCTCTGCTCTCACATGATGCTGTAAATAGATTCTACGTTTTGAAAAATACATAACTTTTTTTGTTATTCAGTTATTACTTATAAAATGCTTCTCTTGATGGTAAAAAAACAAAACAAATGCTTTTTTATATATATAAATGTACTGTATTTCTCATGCTACACAAGTCAGGGTGTTTTTGTGCTTTGTCAATTACAAAAATTTAAAAACCAAAACAATTTCTTGTAATATTAATCTCAGTCATTGTGAAGGGACGGTAAACGACAGACCCAGAAGTCTGCAGCCTGTGGTACTCCAACCAGTGCGTCTGTTGGTAGGTGCTGTTGCTGTCTGTGATCGGGTTGGTAAAGCACAGAGGCGCTGATGGAGAGTTTGGCCACATTGTGCCATTGGGGCGTTAGTTTGCTACCTCTTTTCTAGAACTAACATTTTTTGGCTGCAAATTTGTGCCCATGCCATCCATAACACTGCCACAATGAGGCATTCATTACAGAATTAAAAAAAAAATGACTTTGAAACAGCCATGGAGCAGCACAGCGGTGCTAATATGCCCCCCTGTTAAATTGCAACAACTAAAGGCTCTGGCTGAGCACAAGAGGCTTAGATCCAGGCTAGTAGTATAATGTTAACATGTCGCTTTTTCTTAGTAGGACTTGGTTCTCTTGGAGCAAAACAAATTCAAGGTAAAACAGAACTTAGAACCAGTCATTCCTTTTCATATGATAGATGATAGCAGTGGAGTCCTGCACTGAAATAACATGTCTTGCACAAAGTGTAGCAGTTGAGCTCCAGCTGTCTTCTCCAGTCTAACTCTTGTCACGGTGTCCATAATTTAATATTTCATTGTGATCCAATGTTGAACAGTTATGAGAGCCCTTTGGACCAATTTGGTGAAGACAATAAACTCAGCAAATGCAGAGGCTTTGTGTTTTATTTGTTTAGTCTTTCATGTTGAGATCAAATATTCTAAACACTAAAATCACACAGACTTGCATGTCTGTCAGCTTGTTTTGGTGTTCTGAATATATCATTTTGTTCAGTTAAGGGATTAAAGTTCAACAGTCATGTGGTCAACTCTGTACAAAGTGTGACATTCTTAAGAGTAACCATGATGCAACACTACAATCCTCTACGCACATACACACAGCACGAACGCACATACAGTGCCTTGCGAAAGTATTCGGCCCCCTTGAACTTTTCAACCTTTTGACACATTTCAGGCTTCAAACATAAAGATATACATTTTTTATTTTTTGTTAAGAATCACCAACAAGTGGGACACAATTGTGAAGTGGAACGAAATCTATTGGATATTTTAAACTTTTTTAGCAAATAAAAAACTGAAAAGTGGTGCGTGCAAAATGATTCGGCCCCTTTTACTTTCAGTGCAGCAAACTCACTCCAGAAGTTCAGCGAGGATCTCTGAATGATCCAATGTTGTCCTAAATGACTGATGGTGATAAATAGAATCCACCTATGGGTTCTGTTGAAAGCGCAGAGAGCATCATGAAGACCAAGGAACACACCAGGCAGGTTCGTAATACTGTTGGAGAAGTTTAAAGCCGGATTTGGATACAAAAAGATTTCCCAAGCTTTAAACATCCCAAGGAGCACTGTGCAAGCGATCATTTTGAAATGGAAGGAGTATCAGACCACTGCAAATCTACCAAGACCTGGCCGTCCCTGTAAACTTTCAGCTCAGGCCAGGAGAAGACTGATCAGAGATGCAGCCAAGAGGTCCATGATCACTCTGGATGAACTGCAGAGAACTACAGCTGAGGTGGGAGAGTCTGTCCATAGGACAACAATCAGTTGTACACTGCACAAATCTGGCCTTCATGGAAGAGTGGCAAGAAGAAAGCCATTTCTCAAAGATATCCATAAAAAATCTCGTCTAAAGTTTGCCACCAGCCACCTGGGAGACACACCAAACATGTGGAAGAAGGTCTCTGGTCAGATGAAACCAAAATGGAACTTTTTGGCCACAATGCAAAACGATATGTTTGGCGTAAAAGCAACACAGCTCATCACCCTCAACACACCATCCCCACTGTCAAACATGGTGGGGGCAGCATCCTGGTTTGGGCCTGCTTTTCTTCAGCAGGGACAGGGAAGATGGTTAAAATTGAGGGGAAGATGGATGCAGCCAAATACAGGACCGTTCTGGATGAAAACCTGTTGGAGTCTGCAAAAGACCTGAGACTGGGACGGAGATTTATCTTCCAACAAGACAATGATCCAAAACATACAGCAAAATCTACAAAGGAATGGTTCCCAAATAAACGTATCCAGGTGTTAGAATGGCCAAGTCAAAGTCCAGACCTGAATCCAGTCGAGAATCTGTGGAAAGAACTGAAACTGCTGTTCACAAACGCTCTCCATCCAACCTCACTGAGCTCCAGCTGTTTTGCAAGGAAGAATGGGCAAGAATTTCAGTCTCTCGATGTCTAAAACTGATAGAGACATACCCCAAGCGACTTGCAGCTGGAATCGCAGCAAAAGGTGGCTCTACAAAGTATTAACGCAAGGGGGCCCAATAATTTTGCACACACCACTTTTCAGTTTTTTATTTGCTAAAAAAGTTTAAAATATCCAATAGATTTTGTTCCACTTCACAATTGTGTCCCACTTGTTGGTGATTCTTCACAAAAAATAAAATTTTATATCTTTATGTTTGAAGCCTGACGTGTCAAAAGGTTGAAAAGTTCAAGGGGGCCGAATACTTTCGCAAGGCACTGTACACACAGCACTTTACTATAAACAAGCTTGATGTCAAAATGTAGATAAAACTTCAGGGTTTCCCTTGGGATGACGAGTCGGCTTACAGGATAAAGATGGACAGTGGAAACAAAACTAAATCTAAAGAAACAAAGACATTTGAAGTTGCATCTGCATGAACAGTTCTATAGAGCAAGCAGAACATGTTCACACACAGGCAATGCATTTTTCATAGACACTTGTCATACTGTGTAGCAGAAAGGCAAGTCTATTTGCGTAGCATATTTAATACACAGGCAAATTTAAAAGTGATCAACATTAAAAAGGGAAAACAGCAAAAACATTACAATGGGGTAAAAAAGGATTTCTCAAGGAAATTAAAAAATTAAGAGCAGAACTGTAAATACAGGACAGGTAAAGATAATGCACAGGTGTTACTAATAGTGATGGCTCTGTTCTATTTAAGTGGAAGGTAACTAAGTGCATTTACTCAAATACTGTACTTTAAAGGTACTTGTACTCTACATTAGAATTTCCCTTTCAAGCTACTTTTAGTCCACTTCATTTAAAAGAAAGCTACACTTTTTAACCCGCTATAGGCAAACTGACAGCTAAAATTAGCTATAGCTATAATTATTACAGCTGATTAAGATTGTACATACAAATCATATGATCAGCCATAAAATATGGTGGGCTGTTATAAATCGAGATACCCACTCCTTTCCAAAGAGCTGGAAACACTTAAATGATGGTTACATGTGAAAGCAGCAGTATTACATAACTATATTACAACAAACATAATTTAGCAGCATAAAAGGGACAATTCTGCATATTGAGTACTTCTACTTTGGATACTTATTACTAAATATTGCTGATAATACTCATGTACCGGTAATTCATAACTTTGTCTATTTCACAGATACTTTACTAAAGTAAAAGCTAAGAAATCCTACAATATTTTCACCACAAAAGCAGAGTTAATGAAATGATTTACAGGAAAACAAAAAAATTAGTATGACGAATTAATTTGCATTAAAACACACACACACACACACACACACACACACACCACACACATACACATACACATACACATACACACACACACACACACACACACACACACACACACACCACACACACACACACACACACACACACACACACACACACACACACACACACACACACACACACACACACACTCATCATCATCATCAACATTGCTAACGCCCCTCAGTGGAGGCCGCTGATTGGTCAGCTCTGTGCCCCCCCCCCTCTTCCGTCTTGCGGAGCTCGCTCGCTGTTTTCCAACAGCGAGCCAGTATCATAATTTACCGAGTGTCTGTCTGGGCCCGCGGACGGACGCTGTTCAGCCGGGTTAAATACTGACGCTCCAGCTTCGGGAGAAACGCTTGTTGTTTTTTGCGGCCACATTCTGAATGTTTGTAAAGCGAAAGCCTGCCCCTTCCCCCGCCTCCAGGCAAACGACAGGAGGGCAGAGACAGGAAAACAGCCAGCCGAGCGAATAGTTTTGTTTTGAACAGGCATTGTAGTGAGAGCTAACTTTTGTGGAGCTCAGAAAGGCTTAGCTAACCACTAGCTTCAAATAAAACAGCGCGACGAAAGCCATTAAGGCGCTTCTTGTGGACCTGATAACGTCAGCTTGACAAATATGGTGATTTTGTCATCCGCAATAAGACCTCTCGCTACCAAGCTAAACCGACAGCTCGTCAGACATGCCAAGAGTCAACGGATAACGCCAGTCAGGAGATGCAACCTCACTGCCTGCTCAAGCAAATATGTGCTGTCGCAGAGTAAGTACTTGTGTTGTAGCTGTAAGTTACACAATGTGTATTGTTTTACCAGCGTGTCGACACGGCAGCTCCTTATCATCCAGCTTCAAAGGGAACATTGTGAGCTCAATGAAACCCTAAACCAACCACTGCCGCGCTGATACACACACTGCCACTGTTGGCGAGAGTTTCTGGGGTTAAATGTTTACTTCGAAGACGTAAAAAGGCTTTAAGGCCTATCATTGTGGGTCACACACATAGACGGTTAATACAAAATGTACAGTCTATGGTCACACAGCATCAATGGTTACTTTTGTTGTCATCCATGTGAATGGAAAGCAACGGCCTGGATTTTCCTTATTACTGGATTTGGATCCAACACACTCTGTTGACTAACATTTGTTTGAGACAGACTCTGGCTCCGGGTTTTCCGAACAGGTATTGAGATCACGAACCTTTTGAAGCCCTTTTACCTACATACGGGCCTTTAAGTCAAGTCACTAGTTAAGTGTTAGGGAGGCTGGTTTCAAATGCACACAGAACATTTAGAGCCTGTTGTTAGAGCCAAAGTGGCCTTCTGAAAACAAACCACCCACTTATTACTCTATGCCATCACATCTCCACATGTCCTTATTGAGGTTAAGTAATGATAAAAATGTTAGGCCTTTGGTGTTAGTGATCTCCCTTAACTTGGATGTGCCACTGAACATTCGAGACACCCAACCATGTCTTGTATGCCATCTCATGACAACTGAAACCTCAGTCAACAGGCAAAAAAAAAAAAGTTTTTATAAGTGAAAAATAGGCCAGTGAAGCAGAGCTTTCAACCGTGATAATAAACAAGGTTCATAATTAACTATAACAAGCTTGTTGTACTAGGCACTGACTGTCCAAAGTTTTTCATAGAAAATGTTTGGTTTGGCTTTAAAGTGGTCCATTGGTCTTCCCTTTGTCCATTGCCCTTGCCTTGTCAAGCTATTTAAAAAAAGAAAAGAAAAAAGAGACATTTTCTGCTTTCCCCACTCCTCAGGTAAAAACATCTGACTCCCAGGAAATTGATACAGTCTGTGCATCCCTAAAGTATGGAGGCATGATGTCGTCATTTCAACATGCGGTCAACAGTCCCAATATTTGTTAAAGTCAAAAAGCGTATCAAAATACCATTTTTAAAGTAAAAATATTGTGAATACATCTTTGTTTGGTCCAGATCCTCGCAAAAATCTCACTATAATAAGTAGGGGTGTGCATCTCTCCCCTTTTATAAGGCGATCCACTGCATATCTAAATGCACGAACTACGATATGGTTCAGGAACAACACATTTTATAATGAAACAATTCAGTTTGATTCCATGTTAAAATCGACATGTTTCGATGTGATACGATTCAATCTGATAGATACAATTAATTTTTGTTTAATGTGAATGTTAATTTCCCAATATAAATTAAAATAAGCTAATTCTAACAAGGTAGCATTTCCTACCTTCAAAAAATCTATACATTTTGTAAAATGGGCCTGGTAATAGTAAAGCAAATAGTATCACATCAACTTAATTAGCTAGCCACATAACCACATAACCAAAAAACGTCCACATCATCTCAATATTAAATGAAACCGCCTCCTTGTTGCTGTAACATTAGAACAGTAATTTAAACATGGTTCACATTACACACCCATTGTGAGCACTCCAATAATAGTCATATGTGAGTACGTATATGAACAAAATTTCATACTGTCGTGAGCGTAAGCATGCGGCTAGCAGTCTTTTATGCTAGAACTAGAACAGTGTCCGTTCAAAATAGGCCTGTTTGCTGCTTAAAGCTTTCTCCAGAACCATTGTACCCCAAAATTACCTACAGACGGACCCCGAAACGCCACACTATAGGTCCAATAGCCTACTACTGACTAACTGTGTACTCCTACTTCAAAGAAAAACATTATACTACCACATTTACCAGACAGACGTGGCAGATTTAGAATTTACTCACAACATTTCACAATTAAAATGTGGAGTAATCTCAGACATTTGCCTTATGAACTGATGGTGGTGCGTGGTGCCAATCCGGCCCGTAATGAGAGCAATCGGCAAATATCTGCGTTTTATCAACCACCAGAACTGGATCGAGTACAGTGTCGGACTCACAGAGACTGATTTGGTTAAGAATAATATGGGCGCTTTAATAATGTTTTTTTAATCCTCCGTGTCCTCTGTGGCTACTAGTTACTGCGTTGAGGAGGGGTGGGGGTGGTGCATGATCGCATAAGGCTTGTGTCATGTGGATGCACTGAGAGTTTGTTGTTGTCATTACTTAGAATTCCTCATGGGGGAGTAGAGCTGGTCAATAATCCAGTATGATCCTTTATCACCTTTCGAAGGACTCCTATTGTGATGAAATCATACAAGGAACAGCTAAACAAAAAACTACCAATACAAGACAAATAAAGCTGTTTTTTTTTGTAATTGATTTTCTTCAACAATATTAAGTTTTTTTCCTTATAACTTTAAAGCTATAGTGCACAGTTTCTGTCCCCGTCATAGGGTTGGGTGAAATACAATAGAGAAAATCAGATATCACAACATTCTTGACCAAATGCATAGATAGTTATTGTGACAATATTGTAGGCTTGACAACTGGTGCGTTCACAAAATATTTTTTACATTGAGATTTAGGATAAATCACCGGTTTTAAGTAAAATTATAGTATATATTTTTTTAGCTACAAAACTGACCATGTTAGACATAGGTCAACTGGGGTAAAAAAAGGCATTTTCTGACCAGTTGGAAGAACGCCACCTACTGTACCATAGGTAGAGTTACACCCGTAATTCTTCCCATTCTTCCCTGCTCATGTAAATGGAGAGAACTGGCAGTAACCAGGGTAACTCCCTGGTTACTGCTGTGCATGTTAACACACTGTGTATTTAAATTCACACCCGTCTGTTAGTAGCCCCGTGGCCGCCTCCTCTCCCTGCTTGACATGCAGTAAGCTTTACTGTACATCTACGTCAATGGCTTTCACAAGTTCACCTGGAACTCCCAAAATGCAATTAAGTCTGTTTCTGTCTCCCATTGGTTTTCACATAGAGCCTAACATTAGCAACAATAGCTGACATTAACTATCTTTTACCAGCCCGGCCCTATGTGAAAAAACGAAAGCAGAGAGAAACAGACTGAACTTGATATACCTGCTGTCTGGGAGTTCCGGGTGAACTCATGGAAGACAATACAGTATACAAGCTGCGTGGTGATGCCAGGCTTCGGAGCAATGGGCTGACGGTCCAAATTACATGTCAGTCATGATCCCCTCCCCTCAAAACCCTCAAAACCCTCATTCAGAAATCCTTTAGAATTCAAAAATGATCAGAGTTACTGCAAATGGACTCCAAATCTGAGGGAAACGAGCCTAAAGTTGCCAGTGTCTGAGAAATCCTTCTAGTTATTTAAAGACTAGACAGATCTCCAGGCAAACAAAAGAATAGTTGCTCACTTTGATCATCTGACAACCTTAAAATTAACTTAACTTAAAACACATATAATCAAAGGCCTCATGGATTACTTAATCCAAAATGTTTCCCACACCAGTTACCTAGCCTGCCTGTCTTTGGTCTATGGGAGGATAGTGGTGTATGAAAATAAACAATACATGACACTGTTGTGACATGGTAGTGCAGACTTTTTAATTAGGTCCACACTTTCACCTGCTGTGAAGAAATAATTGGAAACCAGTGGCTGCCTGGCTGGAATGTAGGAAAAACATATTTAAAAATTCAAAACACGTTAAAGGCTTTGGAAAACAAGTAAGTAATGTAAATTACTCCTCATCACCCAAAATGAAAGCCTTGTCTTATGCTTAACTAACTAGCGCAACACATCTACGTCAACATCTTCACGGTTGACAATTACCCAGTGAGTGAGCATTAATGGCTTTGAAAGCACTTTTTGTGTGTCCGTGCAATAACAGAGTCAGGCAGCCAACTACCCCAGGAGGAGCCACTGAAATCTGGCGTAGATGCAGGTCATCTCCCAGCCAGACCTGTTCAGCTTGGCTCTCAGTGGAAACTTTAAGCCCGGAGCTGGATGAAAGGAGACGAAAATGAACTGGGCTACTTTAGTGTCCTTTGACAACAACACTGGAAATATATTTTTTGTGTAGATCTTGATCAGGGAGGGAAACACTGTTTTAAACTGAGCTTTTTTGATTTATATGTAGAACATTTGACAAGTGGAGTTAATGTTTTTTGGATGGATTTTAAAGGGTAAAGGAAAATAAGGGAGGTAGGAAAAATGAGCAGAGTTTCGGGTAATTAGAAGTCATGTCCGTTGACAGACTTTGGCCCGAACTGACGGTCTGACCGGCCAGAGGTCCTGCTCTGATTCCCCTGCTGTGGAGCAGAGCTGGGGGCGTGCCAAGACATTCCACGTTGTGCTTTCGATACAGCCAGCCCACTTCTTCTTATTTTGTAAAAAAAAACTAAGAGGACTAAAAGGAAGTATTTCCTCACTTGCTCCTTTTTCATTCAATTCCTTTAAACTGCTCAAGGAAGAAGGACTGTGTGCCTATCTAGCACTGACACGGTGTAGTCTTTGTATTTATTTAATCAGGCAACTTAGATCTTTTGTGCTTCAGAATGGACTGTCTTAAAATGCAGAAAGCTGCTGAGCACAACATGAAAAGTAGGTGTCAGCATTTTTATTTTCAGTTTCTCTTTACCTTTTCATGAACAGAAGAGACTGTAAGTTCTGGCTGTTTTACATGTCATATTTCTGTGACTTTCCTCTGTCATGAACTTCTTCTTCTCTTCCTCCCTTCTCTCCTCCAGTGCATCCCATGTGGCAGGGACCCCTCGCGGTACCAGGAGGTGAGCGTCAGTCCCCGATCGACATCGCTGTGCGAAAGAGCGTCTTTGATTCGGAGCTGAAGCCTCTGGTCACAGATTACGACCCGCACACCTGCCAACAGATCTGGAACAACGGCTACTCCTTTCTGGTCGAGTATGATGACACTACAGACAAGTCCAGTAAGTCCTCTTTTTCCTGTCTTCTATTTCTGTATTTCTTTTAAAAAGAACAGTTTGTTCCGTTTAAGTTAATCTAATTTAAGCACTTTCCCTTTAAATCTGTATAGACTGAAAGGAGATCTCGGCAGGGGAATGCAATATTTTGATATACACAAGAGGTTTATATCCTTCCTCGCCTCCCTTAAAGAGCCCCCTGTCTGTAGCAAAATCCTGTAATCAATGCTACACTTAAAGCTGCTGAAACGTTACGTGGATCTGGTGACTGTCATGTGACTCACGTGTCTGTCCTGACCGCAACAACTACTACATATTCATATAGTCTGTCTTTAAAGTATTGGTCATTTTGGTATAATTGCTGGGCTACACCAAAATCCACTATATAACTTTCCAAACCATCAAAACTAATTACAAATGTTATAAAGCTGCAAAATAAACCACTTCATACGTGTCACATGCCCTCAGTCTTTGTATTATGAGCTTAGCCTGGCACTGAGAGAACAGAAACAGGTTGAAATGTTGAGACCCATATTTTATCACCAGTAATATAAACAATGGAGGGATCTAGGCCTGACTGCAGGTACTTTAATTACAGATTCAGTCTTCAAATGGGTGTTTTTGACTACAGCATAATACAGGCATGATAAAAAGTCATTGCTGGAAAGGTGATTGTCTGTGCAATATTTCCTGGATGTTTCTTGGTCAGTGTTAGTGCCTGAACAACCCGTCTTTAGCTGACGCCCTTGTGTGGTATAACTTCCTCTTTTTGGTGGAGGAAACCAGTACTAGACGGTGATATGATCTGATTCTTTTGGAGGACGAGCATTTCATTCTTTTAAAAGGATTGGAGATCTGTAAAGTCAAAGTATGGTACACTGATCTATATGTCCTTTTACTTGTGCGGTCAGCGCTGAAAGGGGGCCCCCTGCAAGACAGATTCAGGTTGTGCCAGTTCCACTTCCACTGGGGTGAGAGCAACGCCTGGGGGTCAGAGCACACCGTGGACAGGAGGCTGTTCCCTGCAGAGGTACCGGGCTATGACATGCATACACTAGCACACAGCAGGTGGTGAGCATAAAACTTAAATCGTTCCTGCAGGGACTTTGATATGCTGCACATTTCTGTAATATTATCAAGAACATAAAATGAGGTTGAAAAGAAAATTTGCTGTGAAACACATTGATTAAAAAAAAAAAAAATTGGGATATCTCTCCATCTTCATATTATTATTTATTAAATACCCTTTAGGCAATGCTTTTATTTGCCTCACAATATTATGAGCATGTAGAGGGGGTGTACACAAAAAACACTTCACATTATATTACAGTTCTATGGGACATCGCGCAAACATCCAGCCAAAGCCACTCTGATGCAGTGATACATTTAAAGTGGACATATTATGCTTTTCCATATTTTCTGTGATATCTACAATGTTATAATGTCAGATTTTCATGTCGAACGTGGCAAAAACATCATAGCTGTAATCTTGGCGGTCAATGCTGGTCATTCATCCTCAAGTTCTGGTCCCTCTACTGCTGGGACATGTCCGGTTGTGTAATATTTGGTTTAGAAGCCTTTTATTTTTTTTATATTTTTCACGGTATAAAGTCCTACTATTATACTCTGTTGCAGTAGCTCCAGCTTCAACTAGTGGACAACAGTGAAGGCTGAGGAGCAAAGACACAGATTCCAGGAAATACTCTGGCCAATCAGAGCAGACTGGGCTTTTTCGGGAGGCGGGCTTAAAGAGACAGGCGCTCCTACAGAGCATTCCATACAGAGGGTGAATACAGGTGCAGCAGCCATGGGCAGCATGAGAAAAACATTAAAGCATGTAAACATGTTCTAGTTCAAACACAAAATACAAATATCCTGAAAATTCTATGTTGCCCTTTAAAGAATTTTAAGTTTTAAGCCTTGCTGAAGGGCACCTGGCAGTGCCCAGGAGGTGAAGTGGCATCTCTCTAGGGGCGGCTGTGGCTCAGTGGTAGAGCGGTTGCCTGCCAATCGGAAGGTTGGTGGTTCGATCCCCGCCCCTGCAGTCATTGTCGAAGTGTCCTTGGGCAAGACATTGAACCCCGAGTTGCCCCCGGTGCTGCGCATCGGAGTGTGAGTGTGTATGAATGTATATCTGATGAGCAGGTGGCACCTTGTACGGCAGCCCCGGCCACAGTGTATGAATGTGTGTGAATGGTGAATGTATCCTGTAGATGTAAAAGCGCTTTGAGCAGTTGTTAAGACTGGAAAAGCGCTATATAAATACAGCACATTTACATTTACATCTAGCTACTAATCCACACTCCGTACTTTGGTCCATACGGGGACTTGAATCAACGACCCTCCTGTTCCCAACCCAGCTCCCTACGGACTGAGCTGCTGCCACCCTGTGCAAAAGAAAATGCCTCTGCACTCAATTAGATAGACCTACAACCAATCCGAGCAACAAATTATGTGACTTGTGTTGAACTTTTGCTGAATCTTGTAGGAAGGACAACAAAAACATCTTTTCGATCAGCAAGTGCCCTGATTGCGGTTCTCTGTTCCTCTTTTAAATTAATGAGCTGTCTATAACAGACACAATGGCGGAATCGACACATCTCGGTTCTCCAGCGGCAGCCATCTTTGTTGTAAACATATTCAACCCAAGCGCTCTTTGGTGACGTGGTTGGTTACGTTACTCTTGATCTTCTGTCCATCATCGTATAAAGCCCGCCCTGACAATTTGATTGGTCTGAACAGCTCTGGCTCGAGCTTAGTTGCTCCACAACTAAGTTCGGCTGGGACTCAGGCTAGTAGTCAATACCAATACCAGTGAAATTCCACGATTCATGAGCCATGCATCCGTCCATTCATTTTCATCCGCTTGATCGGTGTTCGGGTTGCGGGTGCAGCAAGTGAAGTAATGCGTTCCTCCCCCCAGCTACGATTTCCAGCTGCTCCTGGAGGATCCCAAGCCGTTCCCAGGCCAGATGAGATATGTAATCCCTTTTTAGCGTGTTCTGGGTCCACACCAGGGTCTCTAACCTAACTGGACATCCAATGGGAGGCGCCCAGGAGACATTCTTACCAAATGCCTAAACCACCTAAGCTGGATCCTTTCAAAGCAATGGAGAAACGGCTCTACTCCGAGTTCCCCCCAGATGTTTGAGCTCCTCACCCTATCTCTAAGGCTGAGCCCAAAGCAATGTCATAGTGTGTGCTACATGGGAACAACATGGTGCTAAGCAATAGCTTTATTTATTTTTGAAGCAATTGTAGGTAAATGTCTAGACTGACAGTATTAATGTAGCATGTTAAGTACAGAGGTGCTCCAGTCACATGTATGGCAGTGTGTATGACCATTTGACCAGGCTGTTGACTATAAAAAGCCAGATATGTAATGCTAAAGAAAGTAGATAATGAAAAGATACAGAGACTAAAATTACAGATAGTTCTCTGTAATTACTTTCCACTTGGCCAAATGATCTGATAAGGTTTAAAAGAAGAAAGGAGACATGGAGGAAAATAAATGTAACACTGCACTGTTTAAACATTGCAAATGTTGACTTACTTGGCAGTCCCGAGTATGTTCTATCCATGTGTTCATGTGAAATGCCTCAAAAAATACTGAGAATACTGTATCAAAGACATCAAGTTTGGAGGACAGGCTTTATGATGCTGTGTCTATATTCTGCTGCTTGTTAAGCTGGTATCAAGCATGCTGCCAGGGTCTTGATCCAGCAAAATTGTTCTTCATTTTACTCTATATCAGTATAGCTAAAGTCAAAGATAGGCAGTGTTTTGGTTCTTAGCGGGTGGGACTTGAATATGATACGGTTTGTCCAACCTTACGTTGGACCCCAGAACGTCTATTTTCATGTTGTTCCATTAATTTATATAACACTTATGTTACAACAGGTGTGTGTGTCTGTCTGTCTGTGTCTGTGTGCGCATGTCTTCTGCCAAGTTCTTGTTGGGAATGTGTCCATGTCATTGTTGTCGTCCCTCAGCAGTCTGTGGTATGTGCGGACAGTCAAGTTACAGTCCTGACTGACAACTTTGTGCCATCTTTGTTGCTGTCACTGACAACGTGCAAATTATGGTTTGCTGTGGTTATATCTAATTTTGTTAACTGGCATGTATTGTCCATACCTGATCATAGAAATGACTTACTTTAAATGCATACTGTATGTTAAGTTGAATTTTTAACCACAGTTGACTTTCACTTGTAGTTTTAAATATGCTATCCTATTAGCATAGGATACTCCGACCATCCTTTTATGAAAGGAAAAGAGATAATGCCGTCCCACAATTCCTTGCAGCAGCAGCATTTAACGAGATGCACCATCATTCAGCTGTTGATTATCAGAATATTATGGTCTGGGTCTCTAAATCTGAATTTTTCTTTATTTGAGTGGGCGGTGGACGATTTAAACGTACAAGTTGGTTTGGATGGTGTCAGAGCTGATCCGCGCTTCACCAATACATATATAATTCATCTTACGTTTCAAACATGTTGAATGAAAAACATTATACATCCCGTTTCTTGAAAGACAAGACATTTCACTCCCTCTCTACCAGTCCCTGTAGGCTGTGTTGCTTTATAAATGACGTAGTGTAGTGATATGCGAGTGTTGTCTTTAACCATTTACTTTAATGATAAGAAAGGCCGCTGTCTGTAATTGTTAACGTTTCCATGCATGCAGTAATATGGGAAATTGAAGCAGCTAAACTAAAAACTGTAGTTAGAAACTTGACCGTGGAAGCAGAACTAAACTTTCAGCTTCTGTAAATAATCAATGAGCTTGTGTTGCTGACTGCTCTTCCTCATCCTTAAATGCGCACAGCAGCAGCTCTGTTATTGTTATTAATGTTTTCCTCATGATGTTACAGCTACAATGGAAATTATATAAACCAAGTGCTACACATGAATAGACATAAGTAATCCAAGATAAAATGGAAAATAAAACCAGCTTGATAAGTTACAATGCATACACTGAGCCCTTCATAGTAGACATAGAATTAACACGAAACAAGGATACAATGCTGTAATTGAAGCCAAACAAGATCCAAAATAAGATGGTAATAAGTAATATTTTCCATCGCGTTGTCCATGTAAGAACACACAGGCGAAGTCCATCCTCGGAACATTCTAGTTACACCATAGCAGACCCAACATCTGCCTTTGCATAATTACGTAACAGAGTGTAATGGCAGTCGGTTTCTCTTAGTACCATGGTTGGCTTTTCCTAAGTCCTTATGAATTCTCCTTCACCTTTTTTCCATAGAGGTTAAGAAAAAGCGCTTAAGACATTTTTTTTTTTCAATTCAGTTTTATTTATAGTATCAATTCATAACAAGAGTTATCTCAAGACACTTTACAGATAGAGTAGAGTTTTTGACTGCTCGACCGTTTTTGACTGCTCGACCGGAGTCCAAGGTAGTGGTTTACAGTCCACACACACACACACACACACACACACACACACACACACACACACACACACACACACACACACACACACACACACACACACACACACACACACACACTAATGTGTTTGTATTCTCTGTGTTCTCAGCTCCACTTGGTCCACTGGAACTCTGACAAGTACAGTTTGTTCGAGGAGGCAGTGATGGAGGAGAATGGACTGGCTGTTATTGGAGTCTTTCTTAAGGTACACTACGCACGTGTACACTTTGAAGTGCCTGCAATATTTACAGAAGGAACATTTATTGATGTACACAGACATGTTTCCGTCTTCCTTGTTGCTTAATGACACGGTACACATGCACATTCTGTCTTGGTTGATGACCTGATTATGAAAAGCAATGCTGTATACATTACGTGGTGTGTGTGTTATGTATGCAGTTTAAACTGAGACTTCAATCCAGATTAATGTCTAATCCTTGTGTAGGTGGGGAAGAGACATGAGGGGCTGCAGAAATTGGTAGATGCTCTGCCTGCTATCAGACACAAGGTTAGTCCATTAACACACACATAAACACCACATTATTATATTTTTTTAGGTCACATGCTGAAATGTACTCAATACTCTAGCAACCAAATATATTGACCCTTAAAAAATCTATTTAAAATCTGGTAATGAATGGTAACAACACACTAAAGGGTAAATTCTGACTCCCTCTGGTGGTTCAGTAAAGACGTTACAGGACTGGTCAGACATTCCTCTCTCCCATGAATATGTAATAGTTTGAGCACAGCTCCCATTACTTAAATTATATAACAAGGTAATTGATCTATCATGGTCTATGCCAGTGATCATCAACTGGCGGCCCGCGGGCCGAATGCGGCCCGCCAAGCCGATCGATCCGGCCCGCGACTGGATTCCAAACTTGTGAGGATCAAAGAGAAAATATGTAGGCCTATTCTACACTATGAAAGCAACTAAAAGCAGCAGCAACTGAGTCTCTTCTCAGTAATCACCACCATTTATGACTCTATTTAGGCTACACCCCAAAATCAAACTACTCTCTCTTGATCAGTTAAAGTTCGAGTAATGACGCCACTTGCGTGGGAGTAGGCAGATTTCAGTGCGGCGATTTTTTCCTCTGGTGCGCCTCTGACTGCTCAGGATGTGAAATCTTAAAATTTAAATGTTTAGTGTGGTGGTGACGGCGCAGATTATATTCTATTGCAACAGCAACCGTTTCGTTGCAAATTATTTATTTATATATATATAATATTATAAATTAGGCATACCGGTGAGGCATTCCGGATGGTTGGCATGATAAATGCGTACGTTTCAGTCCAGTCATCATTGAAGGACCTGTTTTCAATATCAACTTTGCGTTTCGTAGCCTTTGAGAGTGCCATTTTACCTCTGTTAAGAGACCCTTTCCTGTCACTTCCTCGGTGTTTGTTTTTCAAGTGCTCTATAAGTAAAATTGACTTAATTGAGTTGAGGCAAAGTATCTATCACCCCTGGTGGTTGTCTGTGGTGTAGGTGATAGGAACCTGACTCATAAAGTGCCTTCAGTTTTGTAGTGAAATGGAAAAAGTATTAACAATAAACATCAATCATAATGTTATACCAAAATTTGATTTTTTATTTAAGGGTCCGGCCCCCAAGGAGACTGTCTGGCAAAATTCTGGCCCTCTGACAAATATAGTTGATGACCCCTGGTCTATGCATAGCATGAAAAGGAATTGTTCTGGTGGGTGAAAACCAAAAGGTGATATTGAACTCCAAATTAAGGTTACATGCACATAGGGCTGTAACGATAACAGCGTCAAGGCAATACCGGCGGTGACAGAACAATTCCATGGTGATGGCATCATCGCATTTTTTATTTATTTAATTTAAAAAAAATTGCTGATGAAAGTTCCAGGAGTGCATATGTCGTGTGGTATGAAATATAATGGACACGGCCGTTGTTTAATAATCATCATTGGTGGTCGTCTAAGTTTTATTGTCACTTCATCTTTGCACAAGAGGAGGATTGACAGTCTATTAAATATATGTGTAATTTCTTTTGTGTGTTTGATTCTAACTAATTATTTCTTGGCTTGAGTATCTGTGCTATCTACAGGTAGCGTTTAATATAGTATACAGTAAGGAAGGGAATGAAATGTCTCTGTTCTCAGCTGGGATGGACAGCATAGTGCTGCAGTTACATCATTGCACTTTAGCCTTGCAGCTAGTGGAAATTCCTTCTGCTTATAGCTTAATCCTGAAAAAACAGCAAGGTTGACTTTTAGCCTGCCATGTGTTTATCTTATCTTTTTAGGGGGTAGCCCCCTTCACTTTACCGGCAGTATTGACAAAATATTTTGTCTTTTGTCTTAATTGTTCCCTTTTACTTCCCTCACTTCAAATTGCCTTTGCAATCTTTTTTTCATCTTGCTTTTCATCACAGGTGCACTCATGCACTCCTTGTGCAACTATACAGGCACTGAAGTCCCTCGCTTAAGGCAGCTGCCATTCTCGCTCTAACTTATACTACTTTCGTAACAGAGGGGTTAGCCTTACTTTGGTAACACATGCTTACTTGGCCCACCATACACAGCACATGACGGTAGTTTAGTGCAATGAAGGCAATTAACAGAAATGAACCACATTCCCATAAGTTTCCTTATGTATAATGTTAAGTACTTCCCCAATTATTCCATACAAATTTCTATGATTTAAAAGATGTATATAAATAAAATATAAACTGGTAATTCTTCTTCTCTCTGTTAAACTTTATTTCCAACAGGAAAAAAACAAATAATTACGTACTTTTCTTATACGCACACAATAAACGTAAAACATAAAAGTCAATCAATTAAACAACCAATCAGAGCCATCCAACATAAAACAGCCTTCTCATTCAGTAGCATTTCTTTATGCTGGTACACACAGTCCATTTAAAGAAAACTTCAATTAAGAAATAAAAAATAGTCTTTTATATAATTTGAAAGTCACATAATTAAAAACGAGCACTGTGAAAGGTTTGGCCACACTCAGTTGACTGGCTTCTCTTCTGTATAATTAACCTCTTTGGACCCAATAACTGCAGTGTGAGCTACTGACTTCTAATTGAAGCTGTGTGTGACCTTCCAGCTAAACTACTTTTGTCTCCTCAAATAAAAATAACAGTAAAAACGAATGACTATGTTTTGAGACTGACCAATTTTATTTTAAGCATGATACAATGCTGAGATATGGTCATGTTCTTCTTTCACTTCACTGCTACTGCACTGCTTATCACTAATGGGGTCTGATAAGGTCGGTGTTTGTCCAATGAGAGCAAATGCTACAGTTGTATAACACTGTATTGAACTTGTGTTTTCTATCTTGGAGGATGATAGTTTTAGTATTTAGATAATAGCTTCTGTCTTATATCATTATATTATCTTTGCTGTAATAATACTGAAGTTTTTACAGATAATATATTGAAGAACATTTAGTAATATATATGTTGTTTTAAATATCTTTATTATTGTATTCTATTTTAATCATGAGAACTTTTGTGTGAACAGTGCCACACATTTCAATTCAATTTCAATTCAATTTTATTTATAGTATCAACTCATAACAAGAGTTATCTCAAGACACTTTACAGATAGAGTAGGTCTAGACCACACTCCAGAAGCGATTTCAGCGATGCTCTTGTTCTTTCCTTGGCCGTAACATTAGTTCAACATACATCTTAACCTCTCTGAGGAAGATAGACGCACTGGTGCGTCCAAACGATGTTTGACAAAACTCCTCATCAAAAAAGCGTTGTTACAAAATTTAACTTCAGACATTTATTTTCTATTTTAATCATATATAACCTAAAGACTTTGGTAAATTAATTTCAAGCACCAAAACAATTTGTACAACACAACATAAGTTAAGGACGACGCTGAAGTTGGTATCCGATTCGCAGAGACAACATTAGGCCAGGTTAGATCAAGCTTTGTAAAGCTTTATTGTATTTGTGAAAATGCAATAAAGGGAGATTTCCCTGTTCTTCTTCATACAGTATGTAGACCACATTGGACCAGGACCAGATCCAAAACCACTGTGTTGACTCTGTAGAATAATTTAGTCCAGATTCGACAAGTCTAGGTATAGTGGTTTTGGATCTTGACCTGGTCCAATGTCCAAAACAAATCTCCCTTTTATTGCATTTTCACAAATAGAACAAAGCTTTAACAAATGTAAAACTGTGTTTTTAATAATCTTTAGCTTCTGTGGGATTATTTAGTCCAGATTTGACAAATCTAGGTACAGTGGTTTTGGTTCTGGTCTAATGTGGTCAATCGGAAACTAACTTCAGCTTTAAGTTTCCCTTAAATTTCCCCTTAACTGCCGAATTGGAAGCTGAGAATTGGATGCCAACTTCAGCGTCGTAAGTGAAGGTTTGTTTTCAAAAGAGATTTGAGGACTTTAAAAAAGCCAACATCAACGTTTCAGCGTTGAATTATCTCTTTACACATTGCGCTACAAAAAATGTGGGCGTCATTGTACAAAAAGCTGAGTTTGTTCTGAACATTTTGATATGAAACACACAGGGATCAGTTGTATGTGAATACCATTAAAAAGGTCAATTTAAGAAGATATGTGAAAATGTTCTTAGACCTCAGAGGGTTAAATGGCCGTGTGTGTTGTTTTCTTCCTGTGTCTGTAGAGCAGTGTAGTGGAGTTTACCAGGTTCGACCCTGTCTGTCTGTTGCCTAGCAACACCGATGACTACTGGACCTACAACGGCTCTCTGACAACACCCCCTTTGACCGAGTCCGTCACCTGGATCATTATGAAGCAGCATATAGAAGTCAGCCACGACCAGGTATGTGTGTACATGAGTAAATGTCAAGGGTAGTTAGTTTCAGTGTTTCCCACAGGGATTTGTGCGTCCCCCCCGTAAGAAAATGTACATTCTAAAGTTAAATGCATCAATCTGGCGCACTCAAGAGATCAAAATTATGAGACTTGATCTATGAAGAATGTTTTGCTCTTGTAAACAATATATACAGTACATAAAAACTATATATACGCTATGTATATTTTATTTATATAGCTGAACTTACCAAGGTTAACAGCACCTCAAGTTGTTAGAAATGTAGCTATTTCAAGTTACAGTGCCTTGCGAAAGTATTTGGCCCCCTTGAACTTTTCAACCTTTTGACACATTTCAGGCTTCAAACATAAAGATATAATTTTTTTGTGAAGAATCACCAACAAGTGGGACACAATTGTGAAGTGGAACGAAGTCTATTGAATATTTTAAACTTTTTTAGCAAGTACAAAACTGAAAAGTGGTGCGTGCAAAATGATTGGGCCCCCTTGTGTTAATACTTTGTAGAGCCACTTTTTGCTGCGATTCCAGCTGCAAGTCGCTTGGGGTATGTCTCTATCAGTTTAACATCGAGAGACTGAAATTCTTGCCCATTCTTTCTTGCAAAACAGCTGGAGCTCAGTGAGGTTGGATGGAGAGCGTTTGTGAACAGCAGTTTTCAGTTCTTTCCACAGATTCTCGACTGGATTCAGGTCTGGACTTTGACTTGGCCATTCTAACACCTGGATACGTTTATTTGTGAACCATTCCTTTGTAGATTTTGCTGTATGTTTGGGATCATTGTCTTGTTGGAAGATAAATCTCCGTCCCAGTTTCAGGTCTTTTGCAGACTCCAACAGGTTTTCATCCAGAATGGTCCTGTATTTGGCTCCATCCATCTTCCCCTCCATTTGAACCATCTTCCCTGTCCCTGCTGAAGAAAAGCAGGCCCAAACCATGATGCTGCCACCACCATGTTTGACAGTGGGGATGGTGTGTTGAGGGTGATGAGCTGTGTTGCTTTTACGCCAAACATATTGTTTTGCATTGTGGCCAAAAAGTTTGATTTTGGTTTCATCTGACCAGAGCACCTTCTTCCACATGTTTGGTGTGTCTCCCAGGTGGCTTGTGGCAAACTTTAGACAAGACTTTTTATGGATATCTTTGAGAAATGGCTTTCTTCTTGCCACTCTTCCATGAAGGCCAGATTTGTGCAGTGTACGACTGATTGTTGTCCTATGGACAGACTCTCCCACCTCAGCTGTAGTTCTCTGCAGTTCATCCAGAGTGATCATGGGCCCCTTGGCTGCATCTCTGATCAGTCTTCTCCTTGTCTGAACTGAAAGTTTACAGGGACGGCCAGGTCTTGGTAGATTTGCAGTGGTCTGATACTCCTTCCATTTCAAAATGATCGCTTGCACAGTGCTCCTTGGGATGTTTAAAGCTTGGGAAATCTTTTTGTATCCCAATCCGGCTTTAAACTTCTCCAACAGTATTACGAACCTGCCTGGTGTGTTCCTTGGTCTTCATGATGCTCTCTGCGCTTTCAACAGAACCCTGAGACTATCACAGAGCAGGTGCATTTATACAGAGACTTGATCACACGCAGGTGGATTCTATTTATCACCATCAGTCATTTAGGACAACATTGGATCATTCAGAGATCCTCGCTGAACTTCTGGAGTGAGTTTGCTGCACTGAAAGTAAAGGGGCCGAATCATTTTGCACGCACCACTTTTCAGTTTTTTATTTGCTAAAAAAGTTTAAAATATCCAATAGATTTCGTTCCACTTCACAATTGTGTCCCACTTGTTGGTGATTCTTCACAAAAAATAACATTTTTATATCTTTATGTTTGAAGCCTGAAATGTGTCAAATGGCTGAAAAGTTTAAGGGGGCCGAATACTTTCGCAAGGCACTGTACATATGTATACACAAAATAAGTGATACAGCAAAAATACTTGATTTTGAGTCTATATACAGTCGGAGTTACCCTTATTTAAAATTGAGTCATTGTCAGGATTTTATTTTCTAGCACCCCAAAATCAAAGAACACATTCATTTGAATATATAATCTAATTCACCAGTTTTTAGCCTCTTTTAGCTAATTGTTGGTTGAATTTTTGGCTTACAGTCTCCGCTCTCATCAGCCCTGTACCCAGACAATGGAGGGAGCTAAAGAGCTAAAGTTTTCAGCTAAACATCTCTGCAACACCAAACAGCAGACACAAAGGTAGTGACTACCTGGTGAACAGTGCAGCATTTAGAGAAAGTATTTTTCTGAGCAGCTGGTGGTGAGCAAAACAGATTGAATATTTTACTTACATTCAACAGGTGGCCAGAAACATGGATACTAAAATTTCTCTCTGCTGGGTGTGTAAAAAGGCAACTGCTCACACATTACAGCATAACAAATGTTTATGGGTTATATTAGATGTTGTTCTGCTGCCCTACAAGTGGCCAAAGAAATCAGTTAATGCAGCTTTGAGCTATGCTAAACTCCAGACCAATCACGATAGGTCTCCTGTTGGCTTTCAGAGTAAAACTCATACTATAATATAGTGTTTCTTTCAGAAGCAATTATGCTTTCAAGGTGACAAAAACTGGTTCCAGAAGGTGTGTGTGTGTGTGTGTGTGTGTGTGTGTGTGTGTGTGTGTGTGTGTGTGTGTGTGTGTGTGTGTGTGTGTGTGTGTGTGTGTGTGTGTGTGTGTGTGTGTGTGTGTGTGTGTGTGTGTGTGTGTGTGTGTGTGTGTGTGTGTGTGTGTGTGTGTGTGTGTGTGTGTGTGTGTGTGTGTGTGTGTGTGTGTGTGTGTAAGTTGCCAGCTGAACCAACCTGCATAGCAGCATTTTGTGTCTCAAGGCGCAACCCGGGAGCGAGGCATTAATTACCTCACACGCTGGAAAGGACACGCTGTTTACACGTTGCACCACAGACTTTGCGCTGCAAGTTCTATATTAAAAACAAGATAAAATACAGTTCTCTGATTGTTTCATGTGCCAAAGCACAAACAACCATCAAACACTCAACATTGTGGAGACATACCCTTTTTATAGTTTTTATTTCATTTATACCTGTAGCAATAAACAAGGAAGTAGGCTACTCTAGTATTGATTTAGGACCATTTCAGGATGAGGGGTGAACATTCCTCTTTGTTTAATGTCAATAAAAGTAAAGTAAGGCTTTGCTGTCGGCATCCCAACTCCGTTTTAAAAAAGACAGAGAGAAGAGAGAGATTTCCCTGAGCCAGCGACAGGGGCCACGCTGAACTTTTGCTGCAGATCAATTCACATTGAAATCAACCCATGCTAAACCTGGGTTGCGAAGCCGAGTTGGTCAACCCAGGTTAACCCTTTCCGACTCAAAGTCAACCCTGGTTGAGCCTTCGGTGTGAAAGGGGTATTACACGGAGTATAAAGTAAATCAGCCTGTGTATTTTTTATAAGCCTGTTTAAGACTCCTCATCTCTTTTCCTAACAATCTCTGTTGCCCCATATAGCTGGCTGTCTTCCGGAGCCTTCTGTTTACATCTGCTGAGGAGGAAATACAGAAGAGTATGGTGAACAACTTCCGTGTGCAGCAGTCTCTCTGCGGTCGCACCGTCCGCTCTTCCTTCACTCCTTTCCTACAGGAGGCGCCGTCGGCTGAAGACGACAAACCCACCCACTGACAACGCTGGACCCAGTACACACAGTAACGCACACCATGACCACTGGTACACACAGTGACCATACCAAAACTGCCTTCACTCTGTATTCAACTGCCCACACTCTTCTTCTGTTTTAATTAGAAACTGTAAAGCGTTTCTGGGTAGTTGAGATTTTTAATTTCTGTGGATTTTGGGAATTGAAGACAAATAACCAATAAGGGATGTTTGCTGTGTGGAAAATATGTAGTTTTACTAACTTTCTTAACAGGAATTGTATTTCTGCTAAGCTGAAGTGAAAACTCAACAGCACTGTGTGCTGGCCACAGTGCTACAGCTGATGTTTTCATTCACATTAGCTGCTGCTGGTTTACAGCAGAAAGCCCAGGAGATTATAACAGACTGGAGTTATCACCTTGGAAGTGTGTCTCTCCAGTAGAATACATAATATATCAAATAGTCTATCTAATTTCATCAAGGGCATCATCATTCTAACCATCTATACATTATTAAGATGATTAGAATGTATATTTTTTGTTCTGTTCTGTTACAAAAAGATTATTCTATATGCATTACATCTGACATTCAGAAGCCTTCAAAAATCCCTCTCATACAGTAAAATATTAAAGAAACTCTACTGAGCCTTAGGTCTTCTTCTCAAAACTATTAATATGTTACTAATAAAGACAAACATCCATGGTTACTGTAGCAGCACATACATGCATTTTAAGAATATTTTGATTGAAGGAAGAAGTCTTTCTTTCATCCGTTTTAAGTAACATAACCACCACAGTGCCTTTTAATATTATCTGTGTGAATCAACACACATGGACTCAGTCAAGTTTATGACTCGGCAGTCAAAACTTTCATTTAGAATTGCCAACGGACAAATTACAGACATGGCAGATTTGCAGGGGATTAAGATTACAGACAACCTCTGCAATAATTACGTAAATTACTAGAGGTACCCAAGTAATACTAGTCCCGTGCAAATAGGGCATACAATGAAAGTAACGTATTTAGACAAATCTAAAGCTGCGGTGCCGCTGCAAAATAGGCTCCGGCGAATTTTCTGGCGGCACCGGATATGGACTAGACATATTGTACAGTAATGTAGAATCTCTGAACTAATCTAAACTACATCTACGTTATTCAATTTTCAAATTAGGTTAGAACACACAAATGATACTACCATGTACAGCTGTGGTAGACTCATAAGGTTATTGTTGTTGTTGTTATTGTTATTATTGTTATTATTATTATTATAGAGGAGACTTTCTAAACAAGCTGGATTGAAACAGCGGGACCAACTGACTACAACAGCATGGTGCATCACATTGCCTTTCTAGCACTGTCTAACAACACGTTGATATTGGCTTTCACTATTGAGCTGACGTCCTGACGTCATGTCCGGGCTAGCCTTTGTTTCTCTAGCCTCTGTAACTCAATGCGATCTCTCATTCAGAAATCCTTTCATCCGTCTTTCTGAGAGAACTGAAGCTTGTTCCTAGGCTTTACTTTCCATATTCTCCAGTCAAATTGGCATCCACTGCGTCAGCTGCTGTTAGAAATCTAAGCCTTTGTGATTCTAATGAAGCTAAACAACTTGCGGGGACAGAAAAAAACAACTACAGCTTGCAACACAATTTACAGTCACAGGACTAGCACAAGGACTTACGTCATCGTGCGTTGGTTTCATTCCTCTCCAAAAAAAATCAGCTAAGCTCTCTTCTAAAGTAATTTTTCCAATTTTATGGCTGTAATCTGTGCTGTCTAAAATAGGGGTTGACCAATACTTGTTTTTCAGCGCCGAAATCAATACTGATTATTATATTTGGAACCAATATGCATTCACAGTAAAAATGGATATATTTTAGTCAAAATTAACATTTTGGAATGTTACAAATTTGATCACACATAAGTTTGTTTAAATGCTTTAAGAAATTATTTAATAAAACGTAAACTCTAAACCTAATACGCAGTCAAAAATGACTGAATAAATACATACACAAACAGGTTCCTGAAATGTAAACATGCTTACAGTTTGTTTGCAATACAGATAATCTACAAATTGCCAAACATTGATAATTGGTCGATCCCTAGTCTATAATTTCTTACAGGATTCACCTCTCTTCACTGTTACTGCAGACATGTCTGACCTAAAGGCTTATGGGGAATGGTGTTTTTTTAAAGGCCACTGTAAACCAGAGATATTAAATAAACAATGATATTAGGACCCTATTCAGAGCTTTAGGAGTTCTACACTTCAGGTAAATAAAGCACTTCTCTGTGTGCTTTTAAAGGAAATCCAACAACACTGCACACACAGTGCAGATGAGGATTTTGTAATCAAGAGCTAGATTATGCAACCTTGCATCATATAAAGAAGCCTGGCGGTCTGCCTGTGTGGCTTACGTCCAGCAGTTGTGGTACACTGGGTGAAAAAGAAGGAGAGGTTTGAGAAAAAAGGGGGGAAGAGATGTAGGAGGACAGATAAAAGGTTTGGGGGAAGAGCAATAAAAGTTCTGATTTTGACACACGTGATGAACTGTTAGTCTCTCAGGCATGTCTGATTTTACTTTCAAAAACAACAATATAATTTCACTACGAACCAGGAAAGCAGGGGTCACGGCTGTCTATGTAATCCTTGAGGAAGAATGTAACTGTCCAAACTTTAGAAATAGTTGTTCCTCCCCTCATGCATGGACGCTCACATCAGGCATACCCACCCTGTTCCCCACTGGCTTCCCAGGGGAGGCCCAGCATGTAGCCACACACTGAATAGACTAACTGAATATGTATTGAGAAAATCCGACGCTATGCAACGTGCTTTGAGTGATGTTAATTTGTGGTGAAGGCCGCAGATTTTGCTGGATAAAATGCCGAAGGAGTACAATTGGTGTGGGAGTTGATGATGTGCTGCAGCAACACTTTAAAATGTTGCATGGTTGTTGATGCAATTCAGAATCTATGTTAAAAGTATTATACAAACGTGACGACCAGGAACCCAGTACTGCCTTCATCTTGTACCGCTGTATTTGAATTGTGTACCATGATCTGCCTTCATTTGTCATGGCATTTACTCATGTTAATTTTCCTTTTTTATGCTTTTTTAAAATGAAAAAGTCGGTCCAGTCTGTGAAAAATGTCTGTCCACCCACCATTTTCTGTCAAATATGTCAGTAATATGGCTTCACAAAACATTTAAGGATGACTGTTCAGAGTTGGTTCCTAATTAGATTTTTTTGCATCAGTTACGTCTTCTAAAGTTTCAAATCTCCCTGTTCTTGCATCTTTTTATTTCATCTTTTCATGACTTGTATCACTGTCTGCCTTTCTAAACATGAAAGTATAACAGAATGCTGTCATCATGCTGAATTTTTTTCATGATGTTTTATGCTAAATCTTTCCTTGCCTCCTGTAGCTCAGTGTGATGTTTTAGCAGGTGTATGTTTTAAATTGTATGTCGTACATATTTTAGCTGTTTATTTGTCCAGTGGGCAGCCGACATTCCTGCCCTGCAGGGCTTCACTAGGCCCCTCTGCCCTACTAGCATGCTTTGCTCCTGGATGGTTTCTTATAGTGTGTAGCTGCGCCCAGCTATGCAACCAGGGTGTGTGTTTTGCTGGAGTGGGGATGTAGAAAACCTTCAAAAGTGTGACATGACATAGATGTAAAGAGGATTTAAAAAAGACTAATGTATTAATAGATGTATATCAATAAAGTAATGTGGGTTGTAAACAGAATGTATATCTCAGTGTGTGTTTGTATTTGTGTCGCCATGACAGAAGTGCTTTGCCATGGAGTGTGATACATTTTGATTGTCACGACATCTGTTTAGACTTACAACCAAATCTGAAATGCTAGAAAATACCAAACTGAAGTCTGACACCTTCAAAGGTGCTGCTTTATGAACTTTCTAGAAAATGTTTACATCCCCATTGTTCTTCATGCAGACGCACCTGACCTATCTCCTGTCTTAGCGTGAACCAAGGCAGGAACAAGCTGGAAAATGAAAACTATTGACCACTGCCTTTCTGTCTCAACCCCCACCAGGACCTTTGAAGCCCCCCTAACACAGAGTGGGGATGTTTGGTGGCCCCCACCCAGACACCTGGGGTCCTGAGCGTGGTTTGTTTTCACTCTTTTATTATGTTACCACGGCTGGGCGTGATTTGGTCTCCACTTGATTCAGACCAAAGAAATGGGGATTCAAGCCGACCTCTCAGGCTGTTTGTTGTGCTTGGCTGAAGGTAAGAGGGGCCTGAGTATACAGGGACACACCAGTCAGTCTCTACTGGGCTTCCCCTGATTGTATGAATGGACAGACCTCAACGCTTTGAACTCTATAGTGTGTGTGACTCTAAGCATGCACGTGAGTCTTTGTAAAAGGTGAATGAGAAAACAAATTAACATTGAGTTACACTGGGGATTTTCTTTTCTTTTATTGTAAGTGATCTAAATCGGGTCTTAATTTTTTTAAGCGAAGGACCCCTTTCTTTTTTCCCATTTGTTCTCTGGGATAGGTTTTCATGCTAATTGAATGTGACCAGTTTTAGCGCAAAATCGCTAATTAGCTTATTGTAGTTGGTAGTTGGGCCACGGGTAAAGTAAAACGAAATCGCTATTTCTACACTAACAAGGCTTAAAATAGCACCACACCTCCACGGCAGCATAATGAGGGTCCCTGCATGTAAACCAAAGCATTGAGAACTTTGTAAGTGTGCAGACAGCTTATTAAAAAGATTTATAAAGACAGTACCGTTTACATATACAGTCAGGCGCCATCTTGGGAAAACGGTCACGATCAGTTGAGCGATGAACACTGTAAGCAGTAACATCGCTCAAGCACAGCGTTTGGCATTCAACTGACTGGTTTGCACTAAAACTGGTCACATTGATTGGCATGAGAACATATCCCAAAGAACGGTTGACTCGGTACCAATGTGTTATTAACCCCTAGATTAATTTTGCAGCGGATTTCTCCTTTACGGAGAGAGGCGGATCAGGGACCCCCTACTATTACATATATCGCATAAAATGAGGTTGCATATTAAACTTACAATACAATAACGTCTAGAGTGGCCTAAAGCCTTTATATATAACATTTTAATGCATAGAATACAGAACTATTCAAATAATTGTTGGCATGATTTTATAAATCATGCTTTAATTTAACATACATGTGGCACAGTGAATCTTCAGGATTATCTGTGACTGGCTATTTCACAGACTTACCTATAGGCCAGTAAGCTTATCATCAATATGTTTTCCTTTCACAAATAGGCAGATTTATATTTGCTAATATGTTGGATTCAAGTTAAGAAACAAATACAAAAAAATTTAAAAATTAACAATAATTTGGTGTGTCCCCCTGCAGTAACCCTGAGGACCCCTAGGGGTCCCCCTGTTGAAGATCTCTGATCTAAATGTCATCTTAGAAAGAAAAACACGTTGCTGGACTGGTAATATCAGTAAACTGGTTAACGAGCTTCCACAGATATTTGTCTGTTTGAGGTGATCACATCTTTTTACGACAGGTCTTCTTTGTATGGGAACTAAATTCCGTCTGTGATAACTCATAAAATGTTATTCTTATTCTTTATTTTATAAAGGACAACACACATTAATTAACATTTCTATAAATGTTAAATCTAAAGTGTTAGCCAGCTGGCTAATTTTCAACTGTAGTCCTTTGGCCAGATGATTTTAGACCAGAGCAACACGAAGCAGCAAGACATTAGTACAGGTTAAACCACACAAACAGAAGTCAACAAAGACATTATACAGACAGCTAGAGCAACAAATAACCTTTCTCAGTAAGCCATGCAGAGCTACATGAAGCAGCAAGACATTTGCACAGTTACACATCAACAGTATCCCCATTCAGTATAAGAAACCATGCAAGCATCAAAACACAGCCTAGCACCCATAACCATAACCATCTTCTGGAACCATTCAACCATGCAAAGCAGCAACAAGCAGTAACAAAAGGATGAAAGGCTACATCACTCATGAGGGAGGTGTTAATACAGCACAAGTTACTATCCCTACCCTGTTTCTTACGCTGTTGAGGGAAATCTGTAAAGGTCTCACATTATGCTTATTTATAGGTTCATGCTTGGATTTTGGGTTTCCACTAGAACACGTTTACATGCCTTAATGTTCACAAAAACTTTATTTTTCTCATACTGTCTGTCTGAATACACCTGTTTGAAACACTATGTTTTAGCGCCTGTCTCTTTAAGCCAGACTCGTGACAAAGTCCAGTCTGCTCTGATTGGTCGGTGTTTCCGGGTCTTCTCCATCTGAGCTCTCTTAGTCTCTGCACCATCATTGCAGCCAGGGAATGACTGTAACGGAACTGTAGCTACACTTTCTACCTACTGTATATTCAATTCAATCCAATTTTATTTATAGTATCAGATCATAACAAGAGTTATCTCAAGACACTTTACAGATGGAGTAGGTCTAGACCACACTTGATAATTTACTAAGACCCAACAATTCCAGTAATTCCCCCAAGAGCAAGCAATTAGTGCGGCAGTGACGAGGAAAAACTCCCTTTTAGGGAAAAACCTCAGACAGACACAGGCTCTTGGTAGGCGGTGTCTGACGGGGCCGGTTGGGGGCGTGACAAACAGTGGCAATAATAGTCAAATAAAGATAATGGAACTACGACTAGAAATACTGTAGTAGTTGTAGTAGTTCATGGTGTAGCAGGGCACTGTAGAGTATAGCTGGGTGTAGCAGGGCATAGCAGGGCATAGAGCAGGACCATGGCGATAGCAACCATGATTTAGGTGTCACCCTAATCCAAGGAATACTGCTGGGTGACAGAAAACACAAGGGCTCCAGAGAATAAGCTCCCCAAAACTAGGTTAGTAACAAGCATTTCTGGGACATGGATGCACACAGATGGAAAGGGAGAGGAGATAGGAGCTCAGTGTGTCAAAGGAAGTCCCCCGGCAGTCTAAAACTATTACAGCGTGATCAAGAGCTGGTGCAGGGCAGACCTGAGCCAGTTCTATAAGGGTTGGTAGATGAATCTGATGACTATGAAGAGAAGTAGAGAAGAGAAGGGGTGCTGTGCATTGCAGGTGCTGTTCTTCCTGAGCTCAACTCAACTCAAAAATTTGTCAATGCAAAGATAAAATACACATAACAACATAAACAATAAAAATGAAAATTGAGTCCTCCCCGCTCTCCCCGCTCTCCCCGCTCCGGTTTAGGCAAACGCTGTGACTCCTCACTCCCTAACTATAAGCTTATCAAAGAGGAGAGTTTTAAGTTTACTCTTAAATGTGGTGACGGTGTCTGCCGGAAGCTGGTTCCACAGTAGAGGAGCCTGATATCTGAAAGCTCTGGCTCCCATTCTACTTTTAGAGACTCTAGGAACCACAAGTAGCTCTGAATTCTGGGAGCACAGTGCTCTAGATGGACAATAGGGTACTAAGAGCTCTTCAAGATAAGATGGTGCTTGACCATTTAGAGCTTTGTAGGTCAGGAGAAGAGTTTTAAATTCAATCCTGGATTTTACAGGAAGCCAATGCAGCAAAGCTAATACAGGAGAAATATGATCTCTTTTCTTAGTTCTTGTCAGAAGACGCGCTGCAGTATTCTGGATCAGCTGGAGAGTCTTAAGGACTGATTTGAGCATCCTGATAATAAAGAATTACAGTAGTCCAGCCTAGAAGTAACAAATGCATGGACTAGTTTTTCAGCATCATTTTGAGACAGGATGTTCCTAATTTTGGCAATGTTACAAAGATGGAAAAGGCTGTTCTTGAGGTTTGTTTTAAGTGGATGTTAAAGGATAAATCCTGATCAAAAATAATAAAGTGCTGGAGGCCAGGGCAAAACCATCCAGATTAGCTATATCTTTAGATAATGAAGTTCGAAGATTTTTAGGGCCCAGCATAATAATTTCAATTTTGTCTGAGTTTAACGTCGGAAAATTGTAGGTAATCCACGATTTTATATCATTTATGCATGCTTGAAGTTTAACTAACTGACTGGCTTTGTTAGGCTTGATTGATAGGTATAATTGGGTGTCATCCACATCGGTGAAAGTTAATTGTTTCCTAATAATATTGCCTAGAGGAATCATATATAAGGAGAATATAATTGGTCCAAGCACTGAGGCTTGTGGAACACCATGGCTTACTTTAGCGTGCCTAAAGGATTCATGGGACTTAGTGCAATTCCTTTAATGCCAACTAAATGTTCCAGTCTCTGTAACAGGATGGTATGGTCAATAGGGTCGAATGCAGCACTAAGATCTAATGAGACAAGTACAGAGACAAGTTCTTGGTCTGAAGAAATTAGAATGTCGTTAGTAATTTTCACTAGTGCTGTTTATATGCTATGAGATGCTCTGATTTCTGATATCAACTGTTGTGGAAGATTTCTGTACAGCAGGAGAGGAGAAGTTTTGAAGTGAGACTTTGTTGAAACAAAGATGAAGACAGCTGAGCAAAAGTACTGAGTTGGTCTTTGGTGGAATTTTTAATTATGGTTTACAAAGCATATCTGTATTATCTGTTTTGTGCAATAACACTGGCCTGACATGTGTGCAATCTCAAATACCACAATTATTATTATTATTATTATTATTTAACTTTTCACCATTCCAAATCCTTAATTATGTGAATTATGTAAATAATGTATAATAACATTCCTTTATGTAAATACCGTACGTATCCAATTCCTTATATTTCTTTATTTCTTGTATTTCTACACTATTTATAATATTGTGCAACTACAACACAGAGTTTCCCTTCGGGGATCAATAAAGTATTTCTGATTCTGATTCTGATTCTGATAAATGGCAAAACAGTTTCACAGAGTTAACAGTAAGAGTGTCTGTCGAAGTTCAACAGAAAACATCATGGTCTTATTTCATTTTTCCCAGACAAGGGGAGACCTTGTTTGGGAACATGCCTAATCTTAGCAAAACAATTAATCATAACACACAGACAAGTTGGAGCCGTTTCTACGTCTTTTCTGCATCTGTCCCCCATGCCCCAAAGTCTCTAGCGGTCTTTTATCTTAGCTGCGAAAGACAATCACAAGGACACATACACAAGTGAATTGAATGAAGTCATTTAAAACAAAAACATAGTAAATGAATAATATAAATAATAATACATGACTATTATAGAAGGATATATGAGGATATCATGTAATTTTTCCCCATTACACAACCTTGGGTTGTCATGATTCATGACCGATTATAGAAGCTACGGTGTGTTGGACTAGCTACTTTTGATTCCATGGTGTGGCAAAGTGACGCACGCGTGATTCACATCTGCACTCGACTTACATTGGGTAGCAACAATCCCACCTAGCTTCTAGGCAAGTCCCAAGTCATCAAGGGATAAGACCTGAACAAATCAGGTTACGTTACCTTGCGTAAGCATGGATGCCTGGCCAATAGTTGTATGTGTGTGTCATGATGCCATCATGGAGCCCTTTCCTCTCCCTGTTTGTGTGCATAGTTTGTTTCCCTGTTTGTTATCCCTCATGTTTCTCCCTCCTTCTCTGTGTGTGTGAGTAATGGGCGTGGCTTAGTTTGCAGGCTGCATCAGGTGAAGTTCATTCCCTAATCCTCCCCCAGCAGTACTCAAGGCTGGCTCTGTGATCCACTAAACCCCAGATTGTACAGTCTACTAGCATGGTACAGTTGTAACTCCTGGCTCCCTGTGTAGTTCTGTTTCCTGGTGTTCTAGCTTGTGTGGCTAATCTTATCTGTGTTTTCTCCTGTTGCAGCCTGCCTTGCTTGCTTGTGCTCACGCTTCCTGTTACCCCTGCCTGCCTGCACAATTGCTCAACATGGGAGCGAGGAAGCAGGCAGCGCTTCAGGGGCCCGGTGAGAAAGGAACTACTCAACTAAAAAAAAGCAGTAGTCCTACACATTATGAAGAAAAGATAAATCATTTTTAAAATTGAACCATTTGAAAGCAGTGCCGTTAATACTAATCCCGTGCAAATAGGGCATAATATGAATCAAAGTAACATAAGACAGATCTGATGTTAGTGTTTTGGTTTGGGAAAGAGAGAAAAGAGTTACACATATTGTAGTCTTGCTGTAGACCCTCCTCCAAAGCACGCTGACGGAGGGTCTGGCTACTCCACAGAGCATTTGGGGATGGGAGGAGAACCTGCTGGTTTAGTGGCATTTCTTTAAACCAATCAGAATCATCATGGGCGGTGCTAAAGTCCGCACAGAGGCGCTGGTAGAGAAAACTCAGATTGGATAGATAATCTAGCTAGCTGTCTCAATTTGTTAATTTATTTGATTTTTTTAATCTGAAGCGCAGTCAACAATAGTCTTCATAAATCCACCGAATTTAAAATTCCAATACAAAGAAAGTGTGCATGCATCTGGCAACACCGGAGCAATCGTGGGAGTGGAATGCAAAAGATATAGACTAGCTGATGATAAATACTACAGTTTTAACCCTGGGCCCGTCTAATACTGGATTTTTGGCGTTTTCCCATTACATGGTACCTGGTCGACTCACCTCGACTCTACTTGCCTTTTTTGCTTTTTAATTATAAAAAAAACTATCTGGTACTAGCTTACAGGTACTTTCTTTTTTCTTTTCTTTTCATGCCACTTTCTACTTCTACTCCACTACATTTCCGAGAGAAATACTACATTAATCTGACATCTTAAATGACTAATTACTTTACAAATTAAGAGTTTTGCACACAAAACACATGCAGTTTATAAAATACAATGTTCCATTATAAATTAAACTACCCAACAATAGATAGGCCTATACAAGTAGGCCTACAGCTAAATTAAACACTTTGATTGACACAGCTTGGATCATTTCCAGTTTCTAAAATGTGAAGCGTTTTTCTGCATTAAGTACTTTTACTTTTAATACTATAAGTACATGTTCATGGTTAAACTCACATACTTTTACTTAAGTAACATTTTCAATGACTTTTACTTGTAACAGAGTGTTTTTACAGTGTGGTATTAATATTTTTACTTAGGGTCTGAATACTTTTCCCCCCATTGCCTTTTAGTCCGCTCCATAGTGATGTTGTTCACCGGCCATCACTGAAGCACAGAGATGAAAAGAAGATGAAGAGGGCAGGTTCTTATTAGAGACCTTGTCTTCCTGCTGTCCTTCTGTTCTCTGTTGGAGGGGAATCGTTTTATATCAACAACCCAAGAACCCCTCCAGTTGTCCATACAGACAGAGATGTAAACAGGAACATACAATGAGGTCCTTTTCCTTCTGAACTCTAAGCCAGCTGCTCTTCCTCCTGTTGTACTCGTCTCTGTGCTCTTTAGCCTCTGATGTAGTTGTTTGGGCTTTCAGATATTTCAGACAAAGGACTTCCCTCCATGTGATCCATGTTTTGACTTAAGTGCCGCATCTAAACTGGTTTGCTTGAATGCATTTGTCAGTGCACCTCACAGTCCAGTTGTTTTAAGCAAAAATGGGGGTCAACTTAAGCCAAATTGTAACAGACGCAAACTAAACTGATTTTATAGCCTCACTATGTCCTGAGTAAGGAAAAAAGCCCTGAAGAATCCCATTAGGGGGAGGTTTTGAAAAAGACCCCAATGTAGCCTATTCATGCGCCTATTCATTCTTTTTCTCACGTGAATAGCGTAACAATTTTGACCTTTAGATATCACCATGGACATTACTGAGTTGATTAGTTACATCAAGAAACACAAACAATGTATTGTATGTAAAAGTTTTTTTAAGTAGTTTGTTAACATGGGCAAATGGTGCATAATCTAATTATGTATGTGCTAATTGGCATAAATACCACAACAGATCCAAACATTGGGTATAGCCAAATGAAAATGTCTTGTTGAATCTTGTGGACATTTTACAGTAAAATACTTAATGTTTGGTCTGAATGGAACCCATTTAGGCTACCCATGAGCATTAAATGTCTCATTAAATGATTTCAAGGCCATGTTAAAATGCCATGTAATTCAAAAATGCAACTGCCACATGTGACCTGATCATTTCCTCTATGTGGGATTTTGACAATTCTGTATTTCTGTTTGATATTGTAACTGGTGTACCGTCTTGGTCAGGTCTCCCTCAGAAAAGAGATTTTCAATCTGGTTAAATAAAGGTTAAATAAAATAGAAAAATAATACATAGAGGCAGTAAGAAGTACTTGTAGAAAACCTCTCTAATGTCATAACTTGTACCACTGTTTTTCCTTCTGTATGAACAAACCTTGAACCAATCCTGTTCTCTGGAGTTTCTTTCTTATCTTACTACACGTCATTAAAATGAAAGAAGGGATTGTTAGAAAATATCTATATATCCTTGTGTGTCACGTTAAACCTTTAAAACGTTATGAACTGAACCCTGCTATGTGTCCCTTTGTTCTCCGGGATCTCGCCACTGCTTTCAGAATCAACTCACAGAGGTCAAGCCAGTGGAGGATAGGATTTGAACCAAACTGAGACTTTCTTGACTTGTGTGTGTACATTCTACATTCCATTCTGTGAGAACTCTGAGAAGCCTCTCTCGTTGTCTCTCTTTGTATCCTAAATTGCAACACTGTTTTCCTATCTGTGAGCCAACCTTGAGAACATCCTTCTGTCCATTGTGACTCTTTTACACATCCAAGCGAAGGTAGGAATTGTTAGAAAATATCTATTTGAATGTCTCATTAAACATTTAGAACATTGTGTACTGAACCCTGCTTTGTGTCACTTTGTTCTCAGCAGCATGTGAATGTGAAGGCCATCCAGTAGTTGTTGCTCTAGGAATCTGGGGGGCGGAGTTTCTGAAGGGGTGGGTTGTATTTGTTTGACAGTTAAGTTCAAATATCAACAGCATTGCTTACTGCACCTTCAAATTCTAAACTTTTCACTAAGTCAATGCATACATACATTTTAAATATACCTCTTATACCAAATTTGCACTGTGGTAGGCTACTATGTTCATTACTGTCCACATAATCTAGATCTAGAATCTAGATAGAATCTGTCCTTAAGTCACATCCTCCTGTAAAGTCTAGCAGCGGGAAGTGAGTCAGGCAGAAGGACCGTCCGCTTAAAGGTACAATATGTAACATTTCTATACCTATGTTATATATTTAATTGAGTCGTATACTACACTTGGTCTATCCCAAATGTTTCCAACAATGTTCAAACCCAGAAAAATTCTGTTATTTTATTTTAATGACACAGGACGTTTCATTTAGTTGCATGCCAGTAGCATCATACCACCTTTGACTCCTCTAGTTACTCTAACTTCTGTCAAAACACGGGAACCCAGATGATACATTCAAGAGTAATCGTAAATCATACAATGTCACAGAAAGAATGATGCTCAGTAACCGTAACACAGCTTGCTTTCTGCCACACAGCATCATTTTGTCATCAATGACACGCCCCTTACAACACAGTAGCAGAGACCTTATTTATTGATACATTTCAATATCGATCGATCCAGCTTAATATTATGTGCTATGTTGACAAGGAGCTCATGCTAATGCTTGGTGACGAACATTATAAGGTTACAACCATGCAGTATATATAAAACATAGAGTGATTACACATTAAATTCAGGCAAAATTGAAAAAATAAAAATGATTATCTGCAATAAAAATGCAAAATTATGAGTTGATCTTTATGAGTGAATGCATTTGTTGTTCTTTTGGAACTATAATAATCAAAATGTTACCAAAATCTTAAATTATGGTTCATTCTAAAGAGGCACAGTTGTCATTACTTTGAATAAAAAACAGCATTAATGTATTGGTAGTGTAATACATCGATTATAAATATTTCATAACCAATAAGCTGGCAATGGCAGCCAAAAGAATATTCCATAACGTAACATACCATACATTGCAGAGCGACATGTAGAGAACGTCAAAAAGACGTCACGGTTGTTTGTGCATGTTTCCATTATGAGGAAGTCAAACTTGCCGATAGGAAACAGCCATAGTCCGCCTGTTTCTCCGGTAACGTCAGCTTGTGTAATTATGGCGGCGTTAGCCAGCACCGGTCGGGATCATTTTTTATTTTTTTTTTAATTTTATTTAACCTTTATTTAACCAGGAAAATCCCATTGAGATTACTAATCTCTTTTTCAAGGGAGTCCTGGCCAAGACAGCGGCACAGATCACAACTATTCCGTACATTACAGACAATTTCATAACAATTTCATAAAACTATTTAAAACATTTACAGACCATAGATTTCATTTCCAAACTTTTGAGCAAGAGCTAAAACTGGCCAATTGCAACCACTTCCTTTAATTTCCAGAACTTTTGTAAATTGTTCCATGTTGTGGGGGCAGAATAGTGAAACGCCACCTTACCGGTCTTGTCTCAATTTTATTGTGAGCAACTAACTAACTTGAGTACTCTATAATTTTATTTAATTTATTTTAATTTTTTTTAGTGATCCCCGGTGGGAAAATTACAATTACAATTTACACTGCTCAGGTCTATACACGAGCTAATGGAGAGATGTCAGAGTGAGGGGGCTGCGACTGCTGGACAGGCGCCCTGAGTGGTTGGTGGGAGTTCATGCCTTGCACAAGAGCACATTGGCAGTGCCCAGGAGGTGAACTAGCATCTCGCCAGCTACTAGTCCACACTCTGTACCATGGTCCATACGGAGTCTTGAACTCCCAGCCCTCCGGTTCCCAACCCAACTCCCTATAGCTACCGCCACCCCTATAATATGAGTACCCAAATGTTGGAATGACCTGTATCATCTTAAGATGTTAAAGATGAAAAGTTATTAAAAGAAAAACTTTTCGTCATAGGGCATGGCCGTGGTGGGCCGGTCTTTTTGTGTGTTTCGCCTTCAAAACAGGAAGTGGGTCTAACTTGAGTGTACATCGTCCAACTGGCTCGTAACCTTTCAAGATTCATAAGAGTCCAACACTGATGACATACCGTATCTCAAAGTCATAGCCCCCCCTAGGGGCAACAGGAAGTAGATCTAAAAGTCAAGGTGCTATACTTTAAGAAACTCCTCTTAGAGATTTCGTCTTATGGACTTCAAATTTGGTCTGTACCATCTCAACACCTTAAAGATGAAAAGTTATAGCATCCTCCGCTGGCAACAGGAAATCAACCTTATATGACAAACATCATCCGATTTACATGAAACTCATGTGTTCTCTATGTGATACTAAGCTGCCCCTCATACTTAAACCACACCCACTTACTTAGGTCTCGCCCCTTTCATACCAGTTGAACCGTTTAAGGAAGAGTCTTGAGTGAGGTATCATTGAACTCAGCAGAGTTTCTTATTCATTGGTGACGGTTTGTCTCCCCCCCTATGCTTTAGCCACGCCCACTTCCATAACTGGTGACCTATTTAAGGTAGAGTCTTATGTGAGGAATCAATGAACTCAGCAGAGACTTCCTTCTTTATTGGTAAAGGTTTGCCTTGACCCCTGTGATTTAGCCACGCCCCCTTTTATAACTAATGCCTTGTTTGATGTGGGCTCTTTTGTGAGGTATTATTGAACTCAACAGAGAGTTTTCTTTTTGATTGGTGATAGTTTGACCTGCCCCCTTTGCTTAAACGATGCCCCTTTTTATAACTAATGACCCGTTTGATGTACACTGTTGTGTGATGTATCATTGAACTCAGCGGAGACTTCCGTTTTCATTGGTGACGATTTAAAGTGTCTGAGTGCCGGGACAATGCACGGACGCAAGGATCGGCGTCCGCCAGTACACACACAGAGGAGCGAGGGCTTGCAGCTTTAATCACCAAGGTTTTGAGTTTTCGGTCAGGTCGAATCTATAACTGTCAATCAAGTAAATTTGGTTGCTTTTTCCTTAAATATAAAAATATTGATTAATGCCAGCTGTTTCTACCAGGGATATCTCATTTTTCAAAAAACATTAGCACAAATGATAAGCAGTAGCTTACTTAAAGGTTTGTGTGCTATTGCCAAAGTGTGTTGGGTGGAAAGCTTGTTTATTGTTAATTTGACAATTTCAGTAGTCCACCTACATGCAGTTTCCATGGGAGAGAAGCTGGAAACAGAGTGGATATTACTACAGCTGCCAGAACAGAACTTCTCCCACATCCACCCCACAGAGGTACTGCTTTGTTTACAAACCTTTTCCCATTAGAGCAGTGCAGCGCTCCCTCTCATATCTTCAATGCTATGCTCTTGTAAAAGGCCCCACGTAAAGAATTTTCCCACAGAATTTCATTGTTACGTTCACAATGAGAAATCAGCAATGTAGGACCAGTGTCAAGTGGGTCAGACTTTGTTGGAAACTCGCTGGATTTTTTTATGACACATTCAGGGGGTTCTATTCAGGGATAACTGAATTGGTGGGCGGCTGTGGCTCAGTGGTAGAACTGTTGCCTGCTAATGGGAAGGTTGGGGGTTTAATCCTGGCCCTGGTCTCATGTTGAAGTGTCCTTGGGCAAGACACTGAACCCAAAGATGTAAATGTGTGTGTTTATCTGATGATGGCAATTGTGTGTGAATGGTAAATGGTTCTTGTACTCTTTAAAAGCTAGAAAAACGCTACATAAACACAATCCATTTACTATCTGAGATTGTCACCATCATGTGAAGATAGCGGTGAAAACTCTGAAGAGAACAAAAAAGCTAAAGTTTGAAATAAATAAAAAAGTTTGAATCTTGCATCATAAAGCAACAACGTGTGTGAAATGTGGTCCTAATTTTGACAAACTCTAGCGCTTACAATAGTCCAAGTCTTTGTTTGTTTGGAATACCAAACATCACAGTCGTGTTACAATGATGTTTGCACACACAGATCCTTTTAAAGAACATGGTTGCACACTTGAATACACACTGATGTGTGAAAAATCTCCCATCAAAAAAAAAAAAATATAACCATAAACAGTAAGCTTTGTCTGAAAATTACACAAGTCATAATCTGTCTTTGTTTGAAAATGGTTCTATTTAAAAAAAAAAGCGGGACAGGGAATGTGTCGTTAATGTCACGTGGTTCAGAGAATTGGAGGACCCAAATGCAGAGACAGCCAGGCTGAATGTGGGGAGCTTGAGGATTTCATCACAAAGATATGCAACCAAAGGAGTCCTCTAGACAGCAGGCTACAATAATTCCAAAGTGTTGAGGAAGTCAAAATAATAGGGGTACTGAAAAACTGGAACACAGAGAAAACCGGTAGACTAACACACACATAATCCAAAACAATACAATAACCTGACAACAGACAGCGACTAAACACAAGAGGTAGCTAGGGGAACAAGGGGACAGGTGACACTAGGACTCAAGAACAGTTAAGACAAACCAGACATCAAGGTACAAGGTTCAAAGGTATTATTTTTTGTTCATTTTACGCCTTTATTTGTATAGGACAGCTGAAGACATGAAAGGGGAGAGAGCGGAATGACATGCAGCAAATCAGGTGAGATACCCGGGCGGGCCAATATGTGTATTTTTGCAATGAAAATACGGGGTGTTTAATAAAGAAAAAAATATAGTTTGTATGAATTTTTCACGTTGTCAACAAATCCAATGAAAAGACAAAAACTAACAATGTGTCGGTCCATCTCGGAATGGTTTCCGACCCTGTCTGTGGCTCTCAGCCCCAATCCATTGGTTACTGAATTGGAAATTTGTTTCCATGGGCAACAAATGTATGGTTTCATTATTCTTTTTAAAGGCTTAGTAATTCCTAAATAAGATGGCCACTGTAGTGTTTAGCAAAAGATACCTAAACAAGTGTTAACGTTTCATTTGTTGGGGATTATTTCAGCTGCAGAACACACATTTGGCGCTCTTGTGAGTATTTACGGCAGCAGGACGGTTTATGTGGAATTGATTACAAATAAAATAAAAGGTTTTATGGGACATCAATAAGGCTCATTGTCACAAAAGAGTAAGCTACATCAGACTTTGACGATACACAGAAAATACTTGCAATCCATTGCTGGCTTTGGTCTTAAAGAGGTTTGTTGACAATAAGCAAAACAAATAATTACCACCAACCTTATCCTTCCTTTACTGTTGGGCGTAAAGTATTTAGTGTAAAGTGTTAAAGTGTTTATGACTACTGTGAGTTTATTCTTCATAAGTTATAACTCTTCATGACTCTTCAGCTGATCCAGAATGCTGCAGCACGTGTTCTGACAGGAACCAGGAAAAGAGACCACATCTCTCCTGTTTTAGCTTCTCTGCATTGGCTTCCTGTAAAATGTAGAATAGAATTTAAAATCCTTCTTCTCACCTACAAGCTCTTCATGGTCAGGCTCCATCTCATCTTAAAGAGCTCATAGTACCTTACAACCCTACAAGAGCACTACACTCCCAGAATGCAGGGTTACTTGTGGTTCCTAGAGTCTCTAAAAGTAGAACGGGAGCCAGAGCGTTCAGCTATCAGGCTCCTCTCCTGTGGAACCAGGTTCCAGTTGGGGTTCGGGAGGCAGACACCGTCTCCATATTTAAGAGTAGGCTTAAGACTTTCCTCTTTGATAAAGCTTATAGTTAGGGCATCAAATTGAATATTGTTAGGGAGTGAGGAGTCGCAGCGTTCGCCTAACCCGGCCCACCTGCTTCTCGTCATAGTTGTCTGATTTATCTATCATATAATCAAGCATATAATAAACTAAAGGGAGACTTGGCATACAGCCCGATCCGGTTGGGGAGAGTTCTAGCCCGACCAGGCTCCTCTCTTTACCCTGTCTCTCTTGGTTTTGCTGTAATAGTTTTAGACAGCTGGGGACATCCTTTGACACACTGAGTTCCTCTCTCCTCTATCTTTCCATTTTTTCATTTATGTGCATCGATGTCCCAGAAATGCGTGTTACTGACCTAGCTCTGGGGAGTCATTCCTCGGAGTCCTTGTGTTCTTTTTTCCCCAGCATGTTCCCTCAGATCAGGGATGCTGCAAAATCATGGTAGCAGCTGTCGCCATAGTCCCGCTACACGTTCTGCGGTGCCAGGTTAATCTGCTACACTCTGCGGTGCCCAGCTACGTCCTGCTGTGCCTTGTAATGCCGCACAGTGCCCTGCTATGCCATGAACTACTACAAAGAACTGCTACAAACTACTATTTTTTTCTATTTTTGTTATTTCCACTAACCCCAACCGGCCCGTCAGACACCGCCTACCAAGAGCCTGGGTCTGTCCGAGGTTTCTGCCTAAAAGGAAGTTTTTCCTCGCCACTGTCGCACTGTTGCTTGCTCTGGAGGAAACTACTAGAACTGTTGGGTCCTTGTAAATTATAGAGTGTGGTCTAGACCTACTCTATCTGTAAAGTGTCTCAAAATAACTCTTGTTATGAATTGATACTATAAATAAAATTGAATTGAATTGAAATTGAATTCTGGATCAAAATTGGCCCATTATTCAAATAAAGACAACAATGCTGATCTTTTCCTATGCTGAAAAAGATGGAGACAGCAATAAACCATTTCCATAAGTTATGAAAAAACTCTACTAATTCAGAAAAGAGCATAAGATAAGATAAGTGCAATATTACTCCGTAAACAAGGACTTTAACCCTGAGTGGAAACTGACCTAGGTTAAAGTTATTTGAGCTGCATGTGAAATATTTCGAAGTCAGCCTCCAACCGTGACCAGAAGAAAAGCTTGTTATCCATTCCCATGTCTCTTGGGGCCTACGGGTGCTGCTTTTCTTTTGGTACAGGTTATAAGATTCAGACAGTTGCAGTGAAACGGGCCAGGGACGACAGACATGGATTAAGGTATATTTATGGCTTCACCTGAGATGAAGGTCCTGCATTCTTCAGGCTTTGTGTAGACGGACAGAGACAATATCAGGATGCTCCTTCATGCTGGATGTGGCCATTACATGTTGAATGTGTCCAACTGGTCTGAACAAAGGAAATTGTCTGCCTGTGGTTTGTGTGTGTGTGTGTGTGTGTCAGTGGATATGTTTTTATGTATCAGAAGTATTAAGAACACAGCTCAGACTTGTGTCTTTGTGTAACGGGGGCTTTCATAGTCCTCCTACAAAGTTATGAGACTTTTATTTATATAAAGTCCCCTAGTGTGTCTCACGTGAGAAAGGGAGGATATAAAAGATAGAACTTTCCATTTTAAACTCAATATGGCCCCTGGTAGTTAGATGTAGGTGTGTATCTGTCAGTGGGTGAATGTAACTATGTACACATATACTCAAGTACTATACACATGAGTACACATTTGAGGTACTTTACTTAAGTCTTTCCTTTCCATGCCACTTTGTACTCCAACCCAACTACATTTCAGAGGAAAATAATGTACTTTTTACTGTTTACTTTCATCTGACAGCTTTAGCTACATTACAAATCAAGACAGAACAAATGTAGTTTACAAAATACGATGTTTTATCATACATCTAACTATCCAACAATACACAGGCCTACAAATCCAGCTGAAATGATTAGCCAAATAAACACTCAGTTGATTGACAGAAATTTGAGTTTTTCTGCATTGAGTACTTTAACTTTAAATACTTTAAGTACATTCCCCTGATGATACTTACATACTTTTATTTAAGTAACATTTTCAGTGCATGGCTATTACTTGTAACATTGTACTTTTACAGTGTGGAATTAGTACTTTTACTTGAGTAAAGTGTGATATATACTATATATATACATATACACTATACTGTAGATATAAAGAGTCAAAATGCGGCAGCTGTGTTGTCTGGTGTGTGTCTGTCCCTTTAAACTAATCAACACTGACTTGCAACTACAGCACATCCCAAATGTAAAACCTGTGGCATAAAGGCAAGTCCATGCTCCAACCACACACACATTAAAAACCTTGACCTATAGCCTGCCACTCTCTACCCCCTTTGTGATCAATTCATAAATCTAGGGCATCTAGTGGGTGTAGTCTGTTCAGCAGCAATTTAATTTCAGCATAGTCGTGTGTATGAATGTAGCCTGGGATTGGGGACATTGTTATACAAACTTAACTGCTTCTCTACTGGTATCTTATTTCTTTTATCAGCTCTCCTTCATCAAACATGATCTTGTTGCCTATTAAAACCCTGAAGTTCAGTTTTTAATCGCTGAAAGACAAAATGTATAAATGACTAAAAATGCAGTATTATTTCAAGGTATTCTGAAAAGAAAGAAATTACGCATAAAGTCCAGAAACATACATTAAAAGGCATAAATTCTCCCTCAGGTTTCTTCTTCTCATGCAGCAGATGGGAACACATTTTCCCTGCTTAAAAAAAGTGTGCTAATTAAATACTAAAAAAAACCGTAAATAACACAAGAAGTTCTAGATATCAATTTTTGGGGGGTGTCAACTCCATTTTTAGTCTCTCTCTGAAATTACAACACCATGAAGTGCTCCCCAAACCAGTTGAACTGGTTTGGGGAGCACTTCTTGTCACCGTGCTGTATTTATGGTATTTCGTTGTTGTTTTATGCCGAGAGTATGCCACATACTCGCCCGGGTTCATCATGTGGAGTCATGTGGTCCCTCCCGTGGAGTCCCTCAAACCCAGATAAGATGGAATGAAGTGTAGACGGTCCACTGTCCACTGTAGAGAGCAGTGGTTCCTCCTTCCGCCGCTAGAGGGCGGGAAAGGACAAACGAAATACAGGCCTAGCCCGTTGGTGAGGGGACGCCAAGCCAAAGCATTGGCTAGCATTTACGGAGGAGGGACATCAATTTACAACAGTTTCTTTGTACGTGGATGGAGTGGGGATACGAGAAAACACGCTGCTCTGACTCAAACCAACAGACACACCGCGGACTCCTCGTGGTTGAGCCCGGCCGGCATAAGACCACACACCGGATCGACAGAGAGAAGAAGAAGAACAAGAGGCGGCAAAGCAGGAAGCTTTTTGTCAACCAATAGTGAGCAAAAAGAACAAGGAAACTCAGCCAATGATGTCAGGTTTGAAAAAGAGAAATTCAAATTCCTCGGCAGACAGGGATGAGGAGGACAGGCAGGTAAAGGAAAGGATGCTGTCCGGCGGGGACAAGGTGGATTCCAACCTGGGTGGAGCACGGGGTAGCGACCCCGACAGCCCTGACAACAACGCCGCCAGAGGAGACGACGGGGGAGAAGGGGTCGCCCTGAAGAGGACCATCACCCTGTTGAACGGCGTGGCCATCATCGTAGGCACCATCATAGGCTCGGGCATCTTCGTCACACCCACCGGCGTGGTAAAGGAGGCCGGCTCGGTGGGTCTGTCCCTGGTCATATGGACGGTGTGCGGGGTGTTCTCCACGGTGGGAGCCCTCTGCTACGCGGAGCTGGGGACCACCATCAGTAAGTCCGGCGGGGACTATGCCTACATCCTGGAGGTGTACGGCTCCCTGCCGGCTTTCCTCAAACTCTGGATCGAGTTGCTCATCATCCGGCCGTCCTCCCAGTACATCGTCGCCTACGTTTTCGCCACCTACGTTCTCAAGCCAGTGTTCCCGGATTGTCCGGTGCCGGAGGACGGGGCCAAGGTAGTTGCCTGCCTCTGCATCCGTGAGTATCAAAGCCGAGCCGTGCCATGCTGCCTGCTGATGCAACTTTGGGCGTTGTTGTTGTTTTTGTGCCAGATGAAGTTACACTTCCTGAGGGTATTTGTACAGACAGGTGGATGAGAAAACCTATTGACTCAAATAGGCCTACACACAGTTTACATGTTTTACATGTTTATCTGGCCCACGTGAGATGCAAAGACACACACACGCACACGCACACGTACACACGCACACACGCAGCCTCAAACGATGGTGAAAAATGCCGCGCTATTACATCAGCTTCGGTGATGATAAAGGAAAATCATAATTGGCAACTTTTCTCATAAAGTGACACTTATTAGAACTTATATGTATTACTACACGTGTTCTCGTTTACTTATTCATATTTAGTGATATTTTAAGAGGTTAATCTCTTTTGAAAACTTTTCTGGATTTGACAGAATTTAAATAAAGCGTTTTTCTAGTGTTAACATAATTTTTTACACAGGACAGGAACCATTCACCATTCATACACATTCACACACTGTGGCCGAGGCTGCCGTACAAGGTGCCACCTGCTCATCGGATAAACACTCACACACACACACATTCACACTCCGATGGCGCAGCATCGGGGACAAATCCGGGGTTCAGTGTCTTGCCCAAGGACACTTCGACATGGGACTGCAGGGCAGTTTAAATTTATAAAATTTAAAAGGCCACTAATTTGAGAAATGTATTAAAATATTACGTTGATGAACTTAATTCAAGTGAATTCGGTGGGCCTACACAGCACATTTGTTTGATGTAATATGTGACATATTCAGATTTAACAAAAACCCTATATCCATTCATTGCTTTTATTTTACTGTCCATAACTGAGATCACACACAGTAGGCCACTTAATTATCCTTATAGCATCTTTCAAAAAAAATAAGACTTCAACCAGGCTAAATGTCATGAACAAACATATTTAACTTACTATATTTATTTTCACTCAAAGCAGTCAGTTAAACCACAATTATAATGCTGTATTTAGCAGCACGTTTTAAGCCTGTAGACAATAGCTTCACAGTTCAGGGATTGCTAAATGAAAATGCTGGTTTATTTCATTGCAACTTGTTTTCTATGGAGTCTTAACAAGATTAACTCTGGATCAATTTGTTTGCACCAATCTCTGGTGATTTCTTTGACAGACACACACAATATCCCCCCTTTCATCTCACACACTGCATATTTATCTGAATATACAGTATAGTTACACAGAAATTGTATATGTACATGTATATTAATACGTTTTGTGGGTGTGGGTGTGAGTGTATGTGGTGTCAGCTAGTAATCCTAGAACGTAATCTTCAGATTGACTGGAGGCTAAATCCTGACTGAGACCACATGACAACATACAAAGCCGTAGACTGAGAGGCTCAGTTATCTGTGTGTGGTGTGTGTGTGTGTGTGTGTGTGTGTGTGTGTGTGTGTGTGTGTGTGTGTGTGTGTGTGTGTGTGTGTGTGTGTGTGTGTGTGTGTGTGTGTGTGTGTGTGTGTGTGTTTCATGAGGATTGCTCGCTTTGGTGTGCATGCCTGCCATGTAGGTAGTGGGGTGGTCAGGGTCACAGTGGGGCTGAGAGCCAGATCTCCACACACACACACACACACACACACACACACACACACACACACACACACACACATTAATCTACAGCTCTGTAGTTCTATTTTAGTGAGGGGTATAGTTCCATTTGACCGGTTTCTGTTGGAATATTTGTAGTTGAAATCAGTGTGTTTCCATGCGTAAGCTTGCACACATGCGTAAGTTTGTGCATGTACACATCTATGGTTGCAAACATATACTCAAGTTAGCCAGTTTTGTGTGTGTGTGTGTGTGTGTGTGCTTGTGTGAATTTGGATGCCAGCCTCTGTGTGTAAGTGTGTCCATCCCTGTACTGTACTCAGGCTCCCTCCCTCTTTGCCTTGGTCTTTTTAACACAGAGCCTCATTGTGCTCTGTCTCGTAAACTGGTGTGGGCCCGACCTGATTTTAGGAGCTTTGAAGGGACCTGCTTCTTTAGTTAATCAGTTTTAATGGCGTCCTGGGTTTGAGGGTGCTTTGGTGTGTGTGTTTCATAAGGTCAGAGTCTGCTGGTGTCTCAGATTAGAGAACAATGTAAATGGTATAAATTACCTCAATAAAAGCTTTTTTTTAACATCAAAAACACCTGCAGAAAAGTTAGTTCTTTGTGTGCCCCATAAGAAATCCTTTATTGCACACATTGTCCAGCAGACTGAGTAAAGATGCCATGGTGGGATTTTGGTGCATACACTTAGAGTCAGTAGTGTAACGGGCCCTTTAATTCATGGTAAAGGCAAGAGAAACTAAAGTGCTGCTTTCTAAAGATGCCCCCACTTACAGTCTTTTTCTCTTTTCTTCTTTGTTTTTGTCCCTCTTTCTGCAGTCTTGTTGACCTTCGTGAACTGCTACAGTGTGAAGGCGGCCACCAGAGTGCAGGACTTCTTTGCAGCGGCCAAGCTCCTGGCGCTTGGAATGATCATCATCATCGGCTTTGTCAAGATTGGCCAAGGTACTACACACACACACACCACACACACACACACACACACACACACACACACACACACACACACACACACACACACACACACACACACACACACACACATTCACAAGGTTCCATCCAAGGGTCATGAATGTCTTTAATGCCCCCTTGCTTCACCACTAGTGACAAATAAGCAACCTATAAGATTTGTGCATCAGCCCTACAATAAAAAAACAAAACATGTTGAATTCAATATCATTTATCATTTTTTAGCAGATTCACATTGTGATGATATGGACTCAGAATTTACAAATTTCTGTAATTTTATTATTTTATTCTATAATGTAAAATAAATTATTAAAAAAATGTGATCTGTAGTAATATGCAGTTTGATGTATGTATACTGGCAACATTATTAATGAATGGGTCAATAATCAGCATTATCATTAAATAAGCATACCACGTTTTACAGCCAAGTATTCACCCTTAGGGGTTAAACCTCCTTTGCAAATTGTTTGCTGTTTGTTGTTTGTTTAAGCACATACCAGTGAAATGGCAGTTGTCTTAAAGTACTGATCTCATTTAACAGTAGGGGGTTTCAAGCATAAAATTTCTGAAGAGCAATCTTTGAAGAGGACACAAATAATATAGCCACAATTATACTTGTAGAGGTTATGTGTACACAGAGGAAAGCCTTAATACGATCACTAGTGTAGCACGGAGACTGTACCATTATCCTTCCTTTTAGGGTTTCTCTTGATTCAATGAAAAAGCTGACTAAATTGACCCAAATATTCTTCTTTAAAGCCATTTATTTATTTTATTTATGTTTACAATCAAGCCTCAAAAATACCTTAAAGCATAATGACTTATTTTGAAAAAGTGACCCCGTATAAATAAATAAATACAATGCTGTTTTAATGCTTGTTAAATTAGGTGGTCATAAGGTAAATTAGTGAGCCACTGATAAAGCTCACCCTGACGGCCACAAATCTCTAAAAATATGAACACACTTACCTGGGACTCTACACCTGACTGTCCCTGGTCTCCTTGTTCCTTACCTGGGATTCTACACCTGACTGTCCCTGGTCTCCCTGTTCCTTACTTGGGACTCTACACCTGACTGTCCCTGGTCTCCTTGTTCCTTACCTGAGACTCTACACCTGACTGTCCCTGGTCTCCTTGTTCCTTACCTGAGACTCTACACCTGACTGTCCCTGTTCTCCTTGTTCCTTACCTGAGACTCTACACCTGACTGTCCCTGGTCTCCCTGTTCCTTAACTGAGACTCTACACCTGACTGTCCCTGGTCTCCTTGTTCCTTACCTGGGATTCTACACCTGACTGTCCCTGGTCTCCCTGTTCCTTACCTGAGATTCTACACCTGACTGTCCCTGGTCTCCCTGTTCCTTACCTGAGACTCTACACCTGACTGTCCCTGTTCTCCTTGTTCCTTACCTGGGATTCTACACCTGACTGTCCCTGGTCTCCCTGTTCCTTACCTGACACTCTACACCTGACTGTCCCTGTTCTCCTTGTTCCTTACCTGAGACTCTACGCCTGACTGTCCCTGGTCTCCTTGTTCCTTACCTGAGACTTTACACCTGACTGTCCCTGGTCTCCTTGTTCCTTACCTGAGATTCTACACCTGACTGTCCCTGGTCTCCTTGTTCCTTACCTGAGACTCCACACCTGACTGTCCCTGGTCTCCCTTCCTTACCTGAGACTCTAAACCTCACGGTCCCTGGTCTCCCTGTTCCTTACCTGAGACTCTAAACCTCACGGTCCCTGGTCTCCCTGTTCCTTACCTAAGACTCTACACCTGACTGTCCTTGGTCTCCCTGCTCTTTTCCTGGGATTCTACACCTGACTATCCATGGTCTCCCTGTTTCTTAGCAACAACAACACAAATCTTTAAAGTCAGATGTCTGTGAGTAAGGTTCATAGGTTTACCACGCGGTCATATTATAATTATAAAATGATCTTGCATCCTCCACAAAAATATTAGGTTTCATCTGGGACAGAGGATATATACTTAAATGCAGCAAACTTACTGATCTGCCACTTAACCTCATATTGAGCAAAACACAACTGTAGATGTTCAATATTAACCTCAATATCAGTTCACACAGATCAGGTTCATTGTCGGTTTAACGTTAGTTGGAGTTGGTGCATTTCTATCCAACAAGCTAGGTAACGTAACATTATATCACACTAACATAGCAAACTTTTTTGTGATGAATAATTTATGAATTTCTCAGCATCATTTCTAGTTGAGAAAAGAATAACTTCATCCAATGTTATTGGGAATAAAATAGCCTTGAACAGCCTACTTACTACATTCCACAACTAACATTACTACCAGTATGTGGACAGTGGACATGGCAGTGGACCAAACCACTGTGAGGCAAGGGAGGGGGACTAAAAATATTTCTTAACTTAAAAAGCATTTTTTGGGGTTTCTATTACTACTTACTACTTACACAGATATTTGAAGTGGACATCATTATGTTATCTACAATACACAGCATGGTTTTTAATGATATTTCTAGGGAGTGGACAACCCTTAGATGGGGGGGGGGATTTACGCCTATGCTGATAGCACACACTCAATAGATAATGAGTTATGCAACATATCATTATGGAGCATACCATCTTTTACTGTGTAGACTATGCCACATGGCTTGAAACAGGAAGTGGTTTATATGACTTGTAACCGTTCCATTTTTTTTAGAAAGTCTTTCCTTCTGTGTGTGCTTATCTCCTCCGTGACAGACAGACAGACAGTGTCATGCTCTGATAGGGAATCCTTAACTAGTTAGTTTTATAAAAAGCAAAGAAAAAAAAAAGAGGCTATTGAAGTTTTCATTTTGGCAATCTGTTTCTGTGAAGCTAATTTAACAATGACAACAATAATCTCATATGGAAAACACAATTGCTCTAAAGCCAATATGAAAGATACTTTTTTTTTTCATTTTCTTTATCTTTAGCTAAAGATTATTTAGCTGTATAATCCAGAGTCTATGATCACACTTCTTTCTCTATTTGAACCCCTGTCACCCCAATTTTGTTTGCACTGCTTCTGACACTATATCTGATCACATTCTGGCAGTGTAATCCATTCTGGCCAAAGTAAATCTCAACCAGGCCTGTTGTTTATGTTTGATGGGAGCAGTGAATCTGTGGAAGTGGAGGAACTGGTGTTTAGCTTCCTGGAGCTGGGCCAACCCCTCATTAAGACCCCAGAATGATGTGAAGTGCAGCCAAAGATGGCAGGACAGCACAGAGACCAGACAATGGCTCTTAAGCAGAACACAGTTCTTTTCATTGGAAATGTACTTATTAGCTTCAAGACGTCTGAGTCACACAAACACTCGTCTCTTTCAACAGTCTGTTTGAAGCAAGCAAGGACTTGTTTCCAGTCACTATAGGTCAACAGAACATTGAATGTTTTCTTACGATATATATATATATATATATATATAGATATATAATTCATGTCATAATGCATTGCAAAGGAGGGTCTGGCTAGTCCACACAGCATTTCAGGATGGGGGAAAAACATGCTCTAGTTTTTTGGCTTTAAACCTATCAAACCAATCAAAATTGATCATGGGTGGCACTAGGCGCCTGACAGAGCCACAGTGCCGCTGCAAAATAGCCTCTGGAAGAAACTTGTTTTGGTGTGTATGTTCAAAAGTTGTCTAAGTTGTGCAACAGAAATGCAGCCAAAAAGGACACCTGGCGGAATTTCCGGTGGCAACGGAGCAATCACGGAAATGGATGTGGACTAATGTCATAGAAACTAGACTACTATTGTTTGTAGTCTCAAATATTCAATTCAATTTTATTTGTAGTATCAGATCATACCAAGAGTTATCTCAAGACACTTTACAGATAGAGTAGGTCTAGACCACACTCAATAATTTACAGTTCAAGCATTTAGTGTGACAGTGACAATGAAAATCTCTTGTTTAGGAAGAAACCTGGGACAGACCCAGGCTCTTGGTAGGCGGAGCCTGCCGGGCCGGTTGGGGGTGTGATGAATAATAATAAAATAATAATATTGGATAATGGAACAGTGACTAGAAATAGTAGTTTGTAGTAGTTCATGGCACAGGACTTTAACTATTGACGACAACGTAATACTCAATCCGCTTCCTTTCCTGTGTACCGGGTACCTGCAGGCATTCCCCCCCCCTGCTGCCTGTGTGCTGCTATGGCTGGCTCTCTTTCTGTCTGCGGGGAAGTTTTGGGTTTGTTGTCCTCCTCTGAGAGAGCCACAGGGGCAGATAGAAAACCGTGGTATGGGGGAAACCCAATAAATGGGATGTAAGTAAGCATGTGTGTTGAAAATTTGAGACAGTGTGAGCTGCAGAACAAGTCGTGCAGATCACAAAGCAAGAAGTGTTACAGATTAGGAGCGGGAAGCTGACAAAAGTCTCCGGTTTTATCAGATTTGTACTGGGTTGCAAAGAAAGATGCCTTTGAGGGAAAAAAAAAGTGAAATGTCACTGAGTTTAAACAGAAGTGGAGTTGAGACTGAGGGGGAATTATGGAGCTCAGCTGTGGGTTTCCTCTGTCTGTAGCACTGAGCTGACCTATGACCTCTTGGCCTTTGTCCTCACACCTGACATGAACCCCAGCCAAGCTGTAGATTCAGCCTTGAAAGTCAGCATTTCTCTTGCTAGTCTCACTTTAACTCAAACTGCAACACCAAAGCTACAGTTTAAAGGTTAAAACATCTGAAAAAAATCTATCTATCTATCAAATTGTGTAAAATTGTAAAGAATTTTTTTTTTATTACAGTGTCTAGAAGTCTTTTTTAGCAATGATTTGTAGTGATTTATTACAGTACAGAGTTAATATAATCACATTCATTATTTAAGCTTAATTTAATTTATATTCTTTATTGATCCCCTATGGGGAAATTACAATGTACACTTGTTATTACACACTACACACAGGCCTGAAATACACACACATGCTCAGGTCCATTACATGCACTCATGGAGAGATGTCAGAGTGAGTGGGCTGCGACTGCTGAACAGGCACCCTGAGCGGTTGAGGGGGGTTTGGTGCCTTGCTCAAGAGCACCTTGGCAGTACCCAGTCCGTTCAGGGACCTGAACTAGCAACCCTCCGGTTCCCAACCCAACTCTATACGGACTGAGCTATTTACTCTGTTTTGCTGTTATGACTGTTTCCATTTCTTATTCAGAACTTTAATTAACTACTGCATATTCAGTGAGAAGTAGGTTAGCTTTCCGCAGCATTAAAGGTTTTCTTAGATATTGTTCTTTTTTTAAGAAGTCCTGGATTTGGCTTCCTGAAACCTGCAGATGTTTAGTTAAAATGGAGCTTCTGCTGACATTGTATTAAATGTGACGGTACCCTGGCTCTTTATGTCACTGCAGTTGAAGTTCAAGTTGTTTTTTTTATTAATTTTTTTTAGGGATGAGAGACCAAATATTGTAGATTCTTGATTAAAATGCCCAATCCAAGTTTGATCTTACATCGCACACGCACACGCACAGTGGGTTATTTGTGCACAGGTCACAGGTCTCAGACCAGCTGACTAGTGGGCAAACAGGACCTCAACACTGACTGGAACTGTTCAGAAGGGAACCAGAAAGAGATGTAGAGAGAGGTATGTGGTAGCTAGTTGTTCACTGGCAGAGATCAGTAGCAGAGGGCCCAGGGCCCACAGATCAAACGTTTACCTGCTGTCACATATGTATAGAGGAGCATTGTCCTGTTGAATAAATAAAAAATGGTAAAAATGATTTCAGGGAAACTGGTAACAACAGATCTTTATTTTTGAGTGTGAGCTAGTTGTAGTTGTTTGTCTGAAGTTTGTGTGCGCTTTATGAAAAGGTTTCTATGCCATGCGCTGACCTCACACTAGCAGACAGATGAAGAGTCCGGGAACTTTAGAAGTTATACATTCTTTAGTCTTGCATGGCCTGTCGTATCTTCACAGCTTTGTGGAGGAAGGGCTGGCTACACCACATGTACATTCCAAGATTGAGAGAAAGAAAACGCTCTGGGTTGTTTGCATTTCTTTAAATCAATCACAACAGTCTTGGGCGGAGCTTAGCTCCTGACACAGAGACGGTGGCTCTTCAAAATGGCCTTGGGAAGAAACTTGTTTTGGTGGAACATTTGCACCTGATAAAAAAAAGTAAAAAAAACGGCACTTAGAATATTAAATGAAGTTAACTCTTCACACAATACAGTTACGTGAGCTATTTAAATGAGCTGGATACATGGATAAATGTAATTTGCTCTTCCCAGCGTATCACTGTGTACTCTTTCCATGGCAAGTCCCCACCAAAATTTCCCAGTTAGAGAGGAAATGCCGTAAACACATTCTTTGTAAATCTTTACAATCATTCCCCAAAAGAAACAAGCAGGCCGGTCTTGTTGCACGATCCGAATCATGCTGTTTTCAGCGTAGGCAAACTCCTCGTAAGTGTAATTACCTTTTCTGTGTAGCTTGGTAGCTCAAAGTTTGTTGTTTGTATTTCAGCAGTGTGAAACATGCTGTTGGTGAGGAATTGGAATCAAACAGATAGCTGGATATTGTATGTTGACTTTTTTAATTAATTAATGCTACAAACAAACAATAATGATAAAAAAAAAAAATATTTAAACAAAACTCTAGTTTAGACAAAAAAGTAACATTTGGTTATTTAAAATGTTTAAATGTACCTCGTAGCTAATGTCTGACACACCACTAACAGTGGACTGGTAGAGTTTAGTAAAGCAAAACCATCTAATTAAAGTCATTAGGGTTTCTTAAGATCACATTTGAGGCCGGTGTACACCATTTCAGTGACTGTAGAAATTAAAATGAACTTGTTAAGTTGAGTACTTACTTATGTTGGAGACGAGCGCAGGGAATTCGCACCACTGTGTCCCAAATTTGAACAGGGATCACCCTTTCCCATGATAAATAAAAAGAAATCAAATTGTTAATAGTGCTGTCAGTTAAACGCGTTATTAACGGCGTTAACACAAACCCATTTTAAGGGCATCAATTTTTTTATCGTGAGATTAACGTTCTGTTTGGCCTAGAGAACGTTGTAGTCCTTTCACATGCTGTTGCAGCTACTAGTAACGTTAGAAAAACTACAACACCACACCGGATCTAGCTAGACCGGAAAGAAAACAACAGGCAAGGCGCACAAACAAGGAGTAGTAACGTTACGTTTTGAGTGGATGGCGAGGGTGAGACGACAAAATGGACTCCAATAAGATTCTGGATGGAAAGTTTACTTTTTAAAAGTTGATAAATGGTTTCATTGACAAGACCAAAGTGATCTGTGTGTTTTGTCGTTGTGAACTGAGCTATCACCACAGCACGTGCAGTCTGAAATACCACTCGCCCCCCCTCGTCAAAGTAATATTTTCACCCTTTTATTGATGGACAGTGTTACATTGTGTGAGAGATTATTTGCTCCAAGGGAGAATGTAACGTGTGAAATTGAACACTACAGTAGGCTATATGCCAATGTTGTTTTCAATAAAAAAACATCTGCACAAAGCAAGCCGATCCACTTTTCCATGTTGATTAGAGCATTAAAATGAGAAAAAATAATGGGACAAAAACAAATCCAGGGACATTTAGAATAGATAAAAATGTGCGATTAATTGCGAGTTAACTATGACATTAATGCAATTAATCGTGATTAACCTTATTTCTCAAAAATGTTCTTTTGTCTGTCCTCCCTTAATTCCAGCATCAAGCTGGAGCCCATCTCCGCTAACTGAGGATCAGTCTCTCTCTCCAAAAGCGGAGACTGTATCCACCTTTTTGTTCTTTAAGTCATCTTAGTCTTAATCTTAGTCGGCCTAATATTTGTTTAGGTGTATAGCTGCCTGGGGGCTAATTCTACTCATTTGTAATTCTAGGCCTTTAGTGTGCTATTTCAAAGGTGAGCTTTTCTAACATACTCAGCTTCGTGGCATTCCTAAATCTTTAACAACGATCTTTGTCATCATAGTGCCTCTAATAGCTGTTTATCCGAGACACCTCAGATGATCTGTTTAAACAGAGACGGGCTGCGTGATTACAACAACAGACTCAACTGACAGGTTGTCTTCCCTGCACTGCTGCCGGCCTCTCCGGCTGCTCCTTAGCAGTTGGAGTGGAGGGTTTTCAGTGGTTCATAGTTCTGTTTTAAAGTATTTATTGTTTAATCAGCCATGTGATTCAGAAAGAAACAGAGAAAGAAACAGGCTGTTTACTAGTCACTGAATATATGAAATAAATGAATCACTTAGAGTGTTGTTTCTAGACTGGAAAAGTTGGGGCATTTAATCAATGGGTTACATTAAAGGAATAATAATATGATAATAATGTTACAATGTCGGATGGTCATATTAAATGTGGCCGAAGCTTAGAATATAAAGGTATTAGAATATAAAAGTATAGGTATTTAAAAAACAACAACCTGTGAGCCAAAATCTTGGAATCCCACTCTCACTTTTCAATTGTTTTTCTACTATTACATCATGCATAGCGGCTTTATTGTCATCTTCTCCAGTCTTGACAGTGTTAGGCCCCATTTTTACCAGATTGGAATCTGATCTGTGTGATCCAATCACATGTGGGCAGCTCTAAGTACAGTGTGATTGCGCCCAAGACGCATTGAGGACATATTGAGATTAGAGTCCGGATCGAGCTCGGCCCACGTCCGACACAGTTAAAATCTCACTTTTTTTCTCATTTTAATGACATATTTAGGCTACGTTTTTGTGTGGAAAGCCCGCTTTTATTAAGCAACTGTAGGAAGGCATTCGGAGATGTCAACAGATGAGCGCATTAGCACACACGGGGGCAACTTCTGCCCATTTTCCACACACACACACACACACACACACCACACACACACACACACACACACACACTGAACTCTCTTAAAAGAGCCGCAGCACCATTTTACAACAAATTCCTTATTGCACTGATGTGACCGAGCCCGACCCGAACCCAAACATCATTTCTAAATATCTGTCCAATCCCGACCTGGCCCGTGGGACCAAGGTTACTATAGTTTTGCACTTTTCATTAGTTTTTATTTTTATTTCATTATGACTTTTTGTTGTCAAATTCAGTTTAGTTTTAATTACTTGTTAAAGCGGGTTTGCTAGTTTAGTTTTTATTTTGTGAAAATGCATAGTTTTAGTATTAGTTTTTATTATTTTGTCATTTCTGTAACATGGGTTAATTGTCGGGGGATTCGAAAGGTCAGAAAAAGTATTGTGTTATACTAACTCAACAAAAACATCATACAATTCTAGAACTATGTATTCACAATGTATTCAACAATAACACCAGTACAAACAACATACATATGATGATGAGTACAGATATGTAAACAGTCTACACAAGACGCTGCAGTAAGAGCAGAAAGTGCTTGAACTTTGGTCCAAGTAAAATGGTTAACTTTTGAAGTCAGTTGACTCACACAGTTGTGGAGACATCCCAGTATTAATCCACTTCATAAACCACGTTCCCTCCCGCTTTTGGTGTTCCTGCATATTTACTCACCAGCTATCGGGGCGCAGGTGAAAGCCGCCTATAGTGTTCCTAAGAGCTAGGAACAGTTAGCTCACGGTTACCTGCAAATCGGTTTGAGATTTTGGAGACAGTACAATCCTACTTATAGCCAATTTAAAGTTTGCTGCATCGCATCTGTGTCAGCTTTCCATGTTTGTACTTGTCCTAATTGTTTTCATATCAGCCCTATCATCTAATGAATCTGCTACTCTGACTTATGATCGATGGTGGTTATTGGACATCAGAGTTTCTATGGAAGGAATCTTTGAAAGCTGGAAAGGTTTCAGACAAACCTTTCCATTTCTAACAAAACTTGTATTTTTAACAAGCTTTTTTACCAGTGAGAATATGGATTTTTTTTTCTTTATGGAAACGTGGCAAAGGGAAAATGAGTTTGTTCACTTAAATGAGCTCTGTCCGGTTGGCTGCTCTGGAACCGGGATGCCACGAATGGCACGCCGCGGTGGTGGGCTTGCTGTTGTGCATCGTGACAGATTCCTATGTAGAGCCATAAACTCTGAAGGTTTTTCCTCTTTTGAATCACAGATGCTCAAAGTAGGTTCTTTTAACGCTTTTTACAGTGTGTTAATTTATCGTCCTCCTGGCCCAGCAGGCGTCTTTCTTACAGATTTTACAGACGTCTTATCGTCTATCATCAAACTAGAGAAGGTCTTCATTATTGGAGACTTTACCTGCATACTGATGATTTTACATGCAACATAGCTACTGATCGTCTTTCTATCACAGACTCTTTTAATGTTACTGGACCCACAGACGTTAAGGGCCACACCCTGGACCTCGTCTTCTCTCTTGGTCTAGATATAGCAAATGCACGTGTGGAAGATGTTCTTGTGAGTGATCATAGCTGTGTGTTCTTTGACATTAATGTTCCTCTAGATCCTCCGCCCCTGAGAATTTCCCCACTTCTTTGTAAATAAGATCAGAGATGTTAGGGCAAACATCTCACCATCGCTTTCTCAGAATTCTGCCTGTGATGTGTCTACTGCTCATTCTTGGTCTACTTTTAAACCTGTGACATTACATGATATCACCTCTCTGCTACATACTTTGAAACCCTCATCTTGTCCTATGGATGTTGTCCCTACAGTGCTATTTGTACAAGCTTTTGACTCCATTGGCCCCTGTATTGTTAAGATGCTTAATACTTCACTTTTAACTGGTGTCATTCCTAGTTTTTTAAACATGCTGCTGTTAAGTCTGTACTTAAAAAGCCGGCTTTTGATTCCACTACAACCTGAGAACTACAGGCCAACCTCTAAACTTCCATTTATGTCAGAAACTTTTGAAAACGTTGTAGCAGAGCAACTCACCCTTTTCCTAGAGAATCATGAGTTGTTTGACAAATTCCAGTCTGGTTTCCGTAAAAAGCATTCCACAGAAACTGCACTACTTAAAGTTTCTAGTGATATTATGATGTCTGCTGACCAAGGAATATACAGTTTTGGATGGACCTTTCCTCTGCTTTTGACACAATTGACTATAACATTATGATATATAGACTTTGTGATGTGGTTGGGATGTCTGGATCAGTTTTTTAACGGTTTTCATCGTACCTTCTGTAGAAGTTTTAGTGTTTATGTGATCAAATTGTGTTTGAAACTGGAGAGTTGCTATGTGGGGTTCCTCAGGGTTCTGTCTTGGGACCTATTCTTTTCCTCTTGTACATATTTCCTCTAGGACAGATAATTTGTAAATTAACGATATATCTTACCATCTGTCTGTCTGTACCATCATGATCTCAAACTGTACTGCTTGTTTAAGGAAACTGAGTTCTCTTGTTTTCTTTAATCAGCTGTTTGACTAGTGATCAAAACGTTTTGCTTCTGAACTCACATCAATCAGAAACACTAATTATTCCCCATGAAAGTCAAATCCCTCATATAAAGCAGCACATTGAGGACTTAGGACCTTCTGTCCAGCTGAGCCTCAGAAGCTTAGGGGTTGTTTTTGATTCCGCTATGTCCTTGGAGTCCCACTGTAAACAATTAATTAGGAACTGTTTCTTCCAACTGAGGAATATTTCCAAATTAAGAACACTTGTAACTAAGGGGGAATTGGAGATGATCATTCATGGTTTTATTTCTTCATGCTGAGATTACTGCAACAGCCTTTTTTCCTGTTTGAATAAGAAGAAACTGTATTGTCTCCAGGCTGTTCAGGACTCTGCTGCTAGGCTTTTTACTCAGATTAACAAAAGCATACACATCACGCCTGTGTTAGCAGCACTTCACTGGTTACCAGTCCAGTATAGAATTCAATTAAAAATCCTTACTTTTAGAGCCCTACACGGTCAAGTTCCTCCATACTTCTCTGACTTGATACAGCTTCATACTCCCACCCGCAGTCAGAGGTTAGGCTTTTAGTGATCCCCGCACTCATTTTAAAACTAGAGGGGAATGATCATTCCAAGCAGGGGCCCCTAGGCTGTGGAATGACTTGCCTCCCTTTCTACGTTGTGTGAACTCTGTAGAATTTTTTAAAAAGCAATTGAAAACTCTGCTGTTCAAGCAGGCATTTAGTTAGTCAAGGGGTTTTTGTGGTTGTTTGTTACGTTTTCTGTTTGTATTTAAATATTCTTGTATTTTAAATTGTTGTATTGTAATTGTTGCTCCTTGTGATTTTTATCTATGAAAGGTGCTATACAAATAAACTTTACTTACTCCCTTACTTACTTACTTGTTTGGAGTCAGTGGGCCGAGCAGGTTTATTTTTGTCCTCTGTTCTGTTTTCAGTCCTTGATCGCAGTAAAGCTAAATGGCAGGTTTCTTACCTCCATTAACAGTCAGACTCATGTGTTGATTGACAGCCAAAGCATGCAGGGGCATACAATTAGCAACTCAAAGGTTGTTCCAAATAGATGTGTGAATTTTACTTGTACTTTTTGTCAGTTGCTAATAATTGTAAAATGATCATTGATGTACGCTGCTTAAATATAATCACCTGATTGCGGGGACAGTGTGACAATACGTTTATTTTTAAAAAGACAAGGTGTAGTAGCAAAACTATAACTTTGCTCCCTTATTGAATAACGGGGATGTGTTTACTCTATTGCTCAGGTGTGTGTGTGTGTGTGTGTGTGTGTGTTTAAGGTCAGAGTCTGCTGATGTCTCAGATTAGAGAACAGTGTAATCTGATTAGCCTATAGCTGCAGTAAACCCTACTTTACCTTTAATCGGGCACTGTTTGGAAGTGAAACACACTGGTTCTCGTTATTCTTTGCTGTCTGATACTTACATGATTTATTTGATACAACACATATACATACACAGTTATACTTACAGAACAATATTTTCTGACCCCATCGAAAAGTTGTCTGCTTGTGCAGGAGAACTCCATTCATTTCAGTCTTAAGAGTAATCCATGTGATGCCTTTGCCTTTACCTGATCTACGGTCTCTTTGAACAGAATGGTAATTCAGTTGTTGCCAAGTACACACCCCAACAGCCTTTTGATTTGCTGTTGACTCAGCCTAATCCACATAGTCCATACTGCACAAGTATATTTCTTGTCCAAATTCCCTATGTACACCCAATATCTTTAAAACATGGAAGGGTAGTCATTTTTAATTCTAGCCCATTTCCTTTGTTTTTACAGCAAGTAGGGAATTAAGGCAATGAGTAATCCTCTAAATGGTTTTTGTAGCTCAGCACAACCAATTGCTGCTTTTCAGTGCTACAAATGACGCAACCTTTCTTATCCTTTAATGTGATTTTTGTTTAGGTTCTGCTATGGCCACATTTCTATTAAACATCCATCCAGGTATTTTCACTGTAATTCGTGGATGAACGTGACTTGCACATGGTCACCATAGCTATTGTTATGGGACTGAGCCAGGGCTGTGTGTGTGTGTGTGTGTGTGTGTGTGTGTGTGTGTGTGTGTGTGTGTGTGTGTGTGTGTGTGTGTGTGTGTGTGTGTGTGTGTGTGTGTGTGTGGTGTGTGTGTGTGTGTGTGTGTGTGTGTGTGTGTGTGTGTGTGTGTGTGTGTGTGTGTGTGTGTGTGTGTGTGTGTGTGTGTCACTTTCGTTGCCTGGCACTGGTATCATATGACCTGTTGATCGCAGCTCTGAGTGTTTCCTGACCAATGTTGTGGAAAGTGATCTAGAAGTAACAGAAGAAGGAATAAAGCTGTATATTGCAGTGGGCAGAACGGGTTGAATAAGTTGGAATACAAGCATGTGTCAGCGATGACTCAGACTGTACAACAAAAAAGCTGTAAGCTGTAGTTTAATGCCACCATTCTGAGTCACATGCCACCCCTTAGATAAACCTGTAGTGCGGGAAAAAACTTCATTTGAGTGAAACATGTTTGTTGACACAGCAACTAAACTGTAAAATGATGCAAGAGCTTCTGTCAAACTGATTACTTGACTTTCTGATGTGTAAAATATCTAACATAGCACACATGTCGAACTTAATGAAAAGAAAATAGTTAAGTTTTTTTATGGAATTTTTATTTACGCTTCTTTTTCGAAGTTTGGCATTTTTTCTGATGTTTTTTTGTAACATTTTTCCAAATGTTTTTTTTTTTTATGTCCCCCCCCCAAAAAAAAACAACAAAAACATTTTGTATGGCAACCTGCCCAAGTAAAAACTGACTTTGGGCAAGTACAATTTTTTTTCACTGGGGGAAAAAAAACGTGTTGTACACGTTGAACACTGTTAGAGGTACAGACCAGGACCCAGAGACCCCCAGCACAGCTCCCCCGTCAGGCTGGTAGGTAGAGCAGCACTGACTGGGTGTGGCAATGCCATCTTAGGATGCTGTGGTCACACATCAGCCTGTTCAGGAGGGCAGTTAGTCACGTGGACAGCGCAGGAATTGGGAGCTTCCCACGCTACACACTGGCTTAGGGATAACCCTCCCAGTACCAACATGGCCCCAGGCTGTTGGTTTAGCAACCGTTGCTGTGTCTGAGAATGTGTGTGCTTGTTGTGGGGAGCAGCTCCGTCAGGAATGTGGCACAGATCCCCCTAAACCAGCAGCAATCTGGAGGTCAGCGAAGAGGGGCTGTGGCCAAAAGGGCATAAATCAGCTGATAAATTGGTAGTCAAATACTGTCCCATCCCTCAACTACTGTTGCTTTGCCCTTTTAAGCAAGGTAATAAAACGTGCATCTGTCTCTTTTTCTTTTTTGTAGACCCTTTTGTTTGTCTCTTGTGTGATCTATGCATGCCTCAGGTCGATCCGCAGAGCCGCAACACAGTCTGGGTCACTTATTGACTGTCTCAGCCTGTCTTAACTCCATTACATTTTGCTGTCCTTCCCTGATCCTCATACCAAGACAGATTTAAGATGAATATTATCCTTTCCCTCCAAATGCTTTGTATTGTGTGTTGTGCAACTTTATTGTTCTACAATTTAGGTTCTCCAGACTGGCTGGTAAACTTGCCTGCTGAGCAATAATGCAGATAGATGGATTTGGGCCTTTTTTGTTGTTTTCTCAACCCAGTTTTTTCTCCCTGTTTTTCTCCAGGTAACACGGACCGACTTCTTCCAGAAAATTCCTTCGAGGGGTCCAAATATGAGTTTGGCAGCATCGGCCTGGCACTCTACAGCGGTCTGTTTGCCTATGGTGGCTGGTGAGTTAACACATTGTCCTACCTGTGTATCAGGTTGTAAGCCACTGCGCTGCTTGTTCATTATCCAGTTTACAAAATAGGCGTATAAAGTTAGTCCTGCTGAGTTAGTGACCACCTTATTGGAGAATTATGGAAATTGACAAAAGTAACCATCAATCATTACTTGACTACATTATTCTGTTAATAACATAACAATATTTATTTATTTATAAACCGTAATAAAGGACATTATCCTCAAGGTAGGACTCCACTGGCCATTAGCCATAATAATGAATTGTCACCCAGCCTGCTTCCTAGTATTGTTGCCTTCCTTAGTGTTAATTGATTTCAGCTTTTCAGTGTCTTTCTTGTCTTTTCACTGTAAAAAAACAAAACGCTGCCAACTAAGTTTCATTGTGTAAATATATGCAATGACAATAAAGATCTATTTATCTAAAAATGGCTTTCGTTGTCTAAATAAAGTATAATTTTCTTGTTTTCAATGCAGTTTGGGAAGAATCAACTTATCTGTACTACTATACTCCTATACTTTTCCACTCATAGATTAATACATACAGCACATACAACTACATTGGCACATTGGGTAATGCCCAATGAGGTATCCATTATCAGGAATTAATGGACAATGATGAGACCCGAGTTTTCCTGTACGTGTTGCGTGTGCCCGAGTCCATTAATTACCTGAAAATGGACATGTTGAAGGGCATTAACTAGAACCCGACTAATATATTGGCAGGCTAATATTGTCGGCCAATAATAGGCCGACATTATTTTTAATTTTTAAAAAAAATATTCATTCATCTGAATTATTTATAATAACAAATAAATGATTCTGATGAATGTATATGTAAAAAATAAAAACGGACTGTCAGCCATGTTATGAGCGTTGGTGTTGCATAGTTTGTCCACCAGAGGGCACTCTACAACGTCCCTGTAGGCAACACTGATTATTTTTTGTTAATGTGTTTTAGTTCAAAGGACTTTAAGTTTCATATCTTAAGTTTGTATTTTTTTATACATTTTATTTATCAGAACTTTAATATATTTTGATGTTCCTCTGTGCTATTGTGACAATAAAACACATTATTATCATGTAATTTTAGTGAGAATAACTACAAATAACTAATGTTAGGTAAATCTGTTTGTTTTGTTAACGCGTTTCTTGAATTAAATATAAAGTATACTGATATTTCGGCATATCAGATTTTTAAATAACCACATTTTTGTATCGGTATCGGCCTTAAAAATCCTTTATTGGTCGGGCTCTAGCATTAACCCCCTTTTATAAAAATACTTTTTACTCCATTTGATAGGACGATCTGGCAACGGGAGATCTTTCTAGTCCACTCAGCTCATAGAACCCTTTGGCTCAGCTACGAGCCAGAAAGCTACCGTTATGCTAACAAAATTCAAAGATAACTATCATTCACCATTTGATGTAGCACATTCATTTAGAACGCTAAACAATCAGTTTCACCGGAACTCCTTAGTAAGTGTCCTATATCACTTTTCAATGCACACCTTGCAGCCAAACTCAATATTGAGTATTCACCCAGACCATGGTATAAATCTGTTTTGATACGTACTATGTCTCTGATTGTTGCCTCTTCTGCTTACAGGAACTACTTGAATTTTGTCACAGAGGAGATGATTGAGCCTTACAAGTGAGTATTAATGAGTGACTTTTATTCTTTTATAACAAAATACAGATTTGTTTGCAGAAGAGTGATTAATTGAATGTCTGTAATTGTAATCTGAATTGTCACTAAGAATGTTTGTGCATCTTCCTCAGAAACCTTCCCCGTGCCATCATCATCTCTCTGCCCATAGTGACAATAGTGTACGTTCTGACCAACCTGGCATATTTCACCACCCTCTCCCCTGAGCAGATGCTCGGCTCCGAGGCTGTGGCTGTGGTGAGTACACACACTAATTTTCTGTGACTACTACTTGCTGCCAAACACAGTCGATAGATTTGTGCTGTTTTCTAACCTTTAAAGTTTAAAACGCAGACCCAGATATCATAAATGTGTTCCTGGCACATTATTGGCACATCAGTTACTTAAATCATAAGATAAGATTAACTTATATTGATCCACAGCGGAGAAATGCAACTGTTGCAGCAGCACAAAGACAGCAATAGTACAGGTAAATAAAGAAAGTAACGTAAATCAATACTAGGTTTACAGTAGGGCAGTAACGATATGCAATATAAAACTGAAATCGCAACACTCGGATCCACAAACCTGTCGCGGAGTGAGAAGACAGAATCACGACAGCCCCCTTCCAACTCCCAGAGTTATCCTTTCTGTCCATATTCAATGCTACCACATCTTTAAATTACTATTAGTATTAGTCCTTTTGGTGCTTTTATCCATGTTAGGGATAAAGCTCATTGTAAAGACGGCTAAAAGTTAGGGGGGGGGGCCTCGTTTTAGCCGTCTTTACAGTAAGTTAAATTTACCAGACAAAGCGGAAATTTGTAACGTTACACCTCCATTGTCGTTACCGGTGTCCCACACGCCGGGGCTGTAATGATAGTGGATGGTGGCTAGCCGGCCGGGGGCTGACTGTGGATGTGTTCCCGGGCTGGGGCTGTAATGATAGTGGATGGCTGCTAGCTGGCTGGGGGCTGACTGTGGACGTGTCCCTGGGCCGGGGCTGTTTCAGCTCTCATCCCGACTGAAGCCTTGCAGCGCCGCGAGACTGAGGCAGAAGAGAAGTGTGCTGGCTAGCTTAATTACCATTAGATTAGTCGCCTATCTATACGGTTAACGTTACTGATGAATTCATGAGTTTTTAACCGTGGTCAAAACAATCATACTAAAAATAACTGAGCTTGTTGAACGATGTCATAACCTTATGTTACCCACCAAGCTAACCTTATCAACCAAGCATTAGCATTAGCTACTTGCTTGTCAACCAGCACCTTTACAGTAGGCACCAAAGTACTTTTCCTCTTCTGTCCCCCTACAGGTTGCCAGTGGAATTGTCCCTTACTTTTACCATTTCCATTATTCTTATGTCTCATTCCAACAAGTTAATGAACCACTGAAACGATTTTGGAAACATTATTTTGAGGTACAAAAGAATCTTTGGTGTTGGATCGATCAATATTGAAATCAATAAATAAGGTCTCTGTTGTATTGTAACGCTCACCCCTGTGTTGCAGCGTTGAATAAGGAGGCGATGACTGGCTTGCAACTTCTGTGCATTTATTTTAGAAACGCAGTTTAACTCCGGTCACTGTTGGCCGTGACCCCGCCGAACATTCAGTCCCAACAACAGGCCCTTCTTCCTACGTGGGCTAGACACCCAAACCAGCTCTCCAGCTTGGAAGTGTCTCCCCTTTGACCTTATGTCGTCGTTCCTTTTTTGTCTCGGGCAAAGATGTGGGCGGACTCCATCCGATCCTGGAGCCTCTTGGCGTACTCTCTACCTGGAGGAACAGCAGGGGTGTCAGGAGTTTTGCCAAAGGCCACCTCCACTGGTGTCCTTAACTCCCTCCCCAGCATGAAGAGGGCAGGCGTGCATGAGGTGGACTCCTGAACAGCAGACCTCTAGGCCATGAGGACGAGGGGAAGGTGTGTGTCCCAGTCACGTTGATGCTCCGCTGTGAGGATTGTCAGCTGCTTTGCCAGGGTTCTGTTGAACCTCTCAACGAGGCCGTCGCTCTGGGGGTGCAGCGCTGTGGTCCGGGTCTTATGCATGCCCATACGCTCACATAGGGTGACAAAGACCTGTGATTCAAAATTCCTCTCTTTGTCACTGTGGATGGTTTCAGCCACCCCGAACCTGCTGAACATTCCCTCTACCAGAGCGTCATCCACTGTCTCTGCTTCCTGATTTGGCATGGCGTACGCTTCAGGCCATTTTGTAAAATAGTCCATGGCAACCAAAACGTACCGGTTGCCTGTATCCGTGCGTGGGAATGGGCCCATGACATCCACAGCTACTCTTTCCATGGGAGCCCCCACTTCCATGTTGCTGTAGTTGTGCGCGGGACTGGCCCGGGGGGCCCTTATAGGCTGCGCAGAGGTCGCAGCGGCGGCAAAAGTCCTCCACGTCCCGTCTGGCCCCCCCACAGTAAAATCCCTGACGAAGCCAGCAAAGTGTTTTTGGCTTCTCCGAAGTGCCCTGCCCCTGTGGTCCCGTGTGATGTTCTCAGCACGGCTTCTCTCACTGAACTGGGGACTATCACCTGCCACCTTTCCTCTCCCGTGGCAGGCTCCTTCCAGGATCTCTGCAGTACCCCATCCCTCAATGTCAGTGCATCAAACATTGTCCACAGTCCTTTCGTTGCCGTGGAGCTCCCTGTCACCCCTTCCCAGGGTAGTCTCTATCCTGCTTTGACCCACTGGTCGCACTGGTTGTATGTCTCTGTCCTGCTCTTGTTGTGTCTGCCACTCAGCCACGTCAACCATCGTTGTTCCCCGGCAGACTGGTCCGGCCCCCTCGTCTCCTCCTCAATACGGAGCTCTCGCTCACCCTTTCTCTCCGCTCACAATATCGGCACCCGCCCAGGGTGCAAGGGCGGCGGGAAAGGGTATCTGCATTGGCATGGCTAGCTCCGGCCCTGTGTAACACTGTGAAAACATAAGACTGCAGCATTTCAATCCAGCGTGCAACTTGGCCCTCTGGTTCTCTGAAGGACATCCGCCACTGAAGCGCTGAATCATCCGTCCTGACGGTAAAGGGGCGGCCACAGTACTTAAAGTCACGGCGAGGAGCTCTCGGCGTGTGACACAGTAGCGGCGCTCAGCCTTGTTGAAGGTTTTGCTGAAATACGCCACTACTCTCTCTCCGTCTGGCCCTGACTGGGTTAGCACTGCGCCCATGCCCACGTCACTGGCGTCTGTGTCAAGAATAATTGGCAAACTGGGGTCAGGGGGGGTGAGAATGGGGGCCTCTGTTAGTGCCTTCTTGAGGGAGTTGAAGGCTTGCTGGCACTGTGGCGTCCAGATGAAGCCCCTGCCTTTCTGCAGCAGGTGATACGGGGGGGCAGCTGTGCAGGAGAAACCTCGCACAAACTTCCTGTAATATGAAGCCAGGCCAAGGAAGCTCTTCAGTTGTCGTTGATCAGTGGGCTGGGGAAGATGGGATGACCGTTGCTGGGGGCATGGGGCACCAGTGGCAGGGCACTGCCGATTGGGGAGTTGTGTGAGGCGCATGCGTCCTCCGCTGGGAAGTTGTTGCTCTCTTCTTGTGTTTTTGTGTCATGGCAGTGTGTTTCCATGACTGTCCTGACCAGGGGTTGCGGCGTTGAAGACTGTGTGGGTGGTATCATTCTGACAGAGGGGCCCCCGGGGAACGTCAATGTGTTCTCCCCTAGGTCCAGCAGGCAGCATGCAGACCTCAAAAAGTCCAGCCCCAGTATACAGGGGTCCTGCACTTGTGCAACCTACACTGTAAAATCCGCTCGCTGACCTCCCACATTCAACGTCGCCCTCCCCCTACCAAGCATAGGGGCCAGCTCACCCGTCACTGACTTCAGCTGGAACCACATCCGGCCACATCAGTGTTGCTGTGGAGCCTGTGTCCACAAGGGCGGTACATGAGGCCCCACCTATGGTGACGGAAACGTGGCAGAAATGCCCAGCATAAGTCCAACCCACCACCATCGTGGATTCTGTGTTCTTGTCTGCTTCAGGGGGAAGTGCAGCCCCTCTCCCCTGCCTGTGCTGTTTGGCTCCCCCTTCTCTCGATGATGCAGCATTGGACATAATGTCAGGGGCCCGTACCGTCCCAACTATACGGACTCTGGACCGTTTCCCTGGTCGTTGGAACGCTTGGGGCACTGTCTGAGGAGATGGCCAGGCTGTCCGCATCCCCAGCAGACCAGGGGGCAATGGCAAGAGTGTGCAGCACTTTGTGGCGAATGCATAGACACAGTCCGAATCAGTTCAGTCATTTCAGCCGCCCATGCAGGCTTTACTTGGGCTGTGTCAGTACATGCAGCGGGTCTCACCGTGGGACCACTTTCTGCAGGGCTGTTTTCCATGGCCTCGCCCTCCATAACCTCCCTTTCTAGAGCCAGCTCCAAAGCCTCTTGTATGGAACGGGGATGGGCGAGCTGGGTCTGAATGCGCAGTCCCTCTGGGGTTAAGGCTTGAAAAAACTGGTCCCTAGCAAGCTCTGTTTGTATTCCAGGGGGTATGTGGGCATAAGCCCTCCGGGCTAGAGTCTCAATGTTGTTAGCTAAGACGCGGAGGGGCTCCCTAGGTTGCTTGCGTCTGTTGGACAGCTCAGAGCGCAGGAGACCGAGCTGTTCAGTGTCCAAAACGTCTCTGTAGGGCTCCAACAAAAGCCATATAATCATTTCTTTCTTCGGGGCTGAGCAGGAACAGGCACGCTAGTGCGTCATCTGTAAGGCATAAGGCTAACTGTAGCACTTTATCATTATCTGAGCAGCCCGCAGCTTGTGATAGCAGTTTAAATTGGGCATGAAATGCCTGCCAGTCCGCCTTACCGGAGTACTTTGGTGTTTTTCATTGGGCCCGGCCAGCATGGGCACCACCATTTCGCGTTCTCTCCGTTGTAGTGCTGTGGTGGAGCTGACGTGCCAGTGAGGAAGCCTTCCACACGTCCTCCGCTCTGTTGGGGGACAGCTAAGCCTATTCCTGCGTCGTTGGCCATGCTCCTCGCCGCCAGTTTCAAGCAGGCTTTGGTCTCCGCAGCGCGCTCAAACTCCGCCGCCAGACCCGCCGCTCGGGCATAACTGTTGCTCTCCCCTTCCTCCTTATTTTTCGGCCGTGCTCCTCCCTCCGCCATGTCCATCGACAGTAGGCTCCCACATGCTCCGTTCGGTAGGTCCGCTAGCCGGCTAAGCTAACACCGGAGAAGTAACCAGTCCGTCACTTTAACTTCTTACACCAGTGTAACGCTCACCCTTGTGTTGCAGCGTTGAATAAGGAGGCGATGACTGGCTTGCAACTTCTGTGCATTTATTTTAGAAACACAGTTCAACTCTGGTCACTGTTGGCCGTGACCACTCCAAACATTCAGTCCCAACAATGGGAGGAATCGCACTTCCTCTACGCCCCAAACTCGGGTCCCCCCCCCCCCCATAGAACCACACTGACATCTGCTGGTAACAGTAGTGCATAACACTAACACATGGACATATTAACTCAGCTCATTACAGTATTACTGTGTTGCAAAGTGGGATGTAATCAATGACAAAACAATGCCATGTGGCAGAAAAAACTAAAAACTAGTCAAACAAATATTTATGAACTATTTATTGAAAACAATGATAGGCTACATAACATTAAAAGATACTTTCAAAATAAATAAGAAAGTATTTACAAAATAAACATATCAGACTAAAAGATGATACAGAAGTGTAGCCATGATGTAGCCTGGCTCTGCCCTCCTTCGTACTTACACTCAATTTTCATTTCCTTTCAGTACTACTTCAGGGTTTGTGGTACAGTGTTGGGTTTTCTCCAACCAAATTTTCAATGTCAATTACATGAAGTTGGTTTGTCAAATGTTAGTGTTCAGCAGATAAAATTCCTGAATACCCGGTGCCCAAATAGACTTTCATATGTAACTTAACCTTAATACCATGATCCATATAAAAAGTTACATGTTAATAAAAATCTCAACACTGTCTCCTCCTAATTTCTGTTAAATCATATAAGACCTAAGCTATCTAAAGTTACATTAATTTTCTCGGTTTCTTTTGTCTGGAGATAAAAGCACTTCTTCACTACGTTACAGTGTTCTTTCTGGGTGCATTCTGTTCCAGCACGCCATGCACATTTTTTATCACTCACAGGTCTTATGAAACAGTAAAAACAAGGTCCATATGGCTTAAGGCCTTTTGCTAATATTTTTACAAGAATATATTATTCAACGTCGACATGCAACTTCATACCACTGGCCAATAGCAAGCCGTCTTAACACTGCTGCCCTGCGGCTTAACTGTGCTGAAAAAAATCTACTTGCCCAAAGTCAATTCTTATTGGCTTCTATACGAATAGTTTTAGTTGTTCTCAAATAACGACAAAAACTCAAGTAAATTGTTATATTTGTTATATTCACATTGTATAAGATGGGGATGAGCAGGCTATTTCCTGAGGAAGCTGAGATCCTTCAACGTGTGCAGCAGAGTGTTGGAGATGTTCTACCAGTCTGTCGTGGCCAGCGCTCTGTTCTCCTCCTCCGTCTGCTGTGGCAGCAGCATCGGAGCCAGCGATAAAAACAGACTGGACAAACTGATCAGGAAGGCTGGCTCCGTGATTGGCTGCAAACTGGACACATTTGAAGCTGTTGTGGACAGGTCGTCACTGAATAAACTGTTATCTATCATGGATAACCCCAACCACCCTCTCCACCCCACACTGGTCCAACAGAGGAGCATCTTCTCTAAGAGGCTCCCACAGCTTTGTTGTCGCATGGACCGCTACAAGAAATCATCCTACCACAGGCAATACAACTTTTTACCACATCATCACTGGGTGCTAGATACGACTCTTAGACATCACAACTGCAAGAAGTGCATCTATCTATCTATCCATAAAACCAGTGTCAGTGTACAGTGTCAGATGAATTCACACTGAAGAAAAAAAACTATCATATGTAATTGCAATAATTTACTTACCTGAGAGACAGTGGTTTCTCTCTGTAATTTGGCCGCATACATTTTTAGTTGGAACCTTTTGAACATTTGAGCCACTTTTATTTAGCCTGGTCCTACCAGACTCTCATACATTTCATTTGTACAGAGAGGCTACTCTCCATTGACTAGTGTTAACTTCCTTGAAGGCGGGTCCTCTGTTGTAGTTTAAAACTATTGGATCTGCCCAGAGCTACTCTGGATCTGCCTTAACCAATCACTGACGTTTGGTAGTGACGTATGTCATGTGCATGGGCAACGAGAGTGGAGACGACAAGGCTTATATTTAGCATTAGCATCGCTAGCGTTAGCTTTAGCTAACTCTGTCACCACTAACTGAGCGAGCTGGAAAATCTAACTTTTCCTGAACCCTGTGGGGGAGGAGGGCCACAACATCATGGCCACCTAAAAAACTTAGCAAAGATTGTTCCTGCTCGGGCTGTACCTTCTGGATGTTCGCCAGCCGAATGACTTCGCTCAGATCGTTCTCCGCGGCCATTATGGAACTACAACTCTAGCACACGGCCTCAACGTCATCGTTCTCAGCCACACCCTCTGTTTCCTGATTGGACCGGTAAAGATTTGACTGGAGAAAATCTGTGAATATACCGCAAACCCAGACATAGTACTGAAGGGAAATGAAAATTGAGCTTAAGTACGTAAGAGGGTGGAACCAAGCTAACTTTTATTTGCCTTGGACTCAAACTTGTAGCAAACTTTGCAAAACATTGTAGTTGTTTGATCAACATCCTCTACTTGCCTGGTTGTTATATTTATTTGCCCAACGTTGTGTTTTACTTGCCCCTGGGCCATCGTGCAACCCTTATTGTTGAACCCTACTTTTATTTAACACTTCTGTCTGAGAATAAGTCTTTCCCAAAAAGAGCAATATTCTATTGCAGTTATTAAACAGGAGTCAACGGGATAAATTCTTCTTTTGAACGAACTGTGTGAACCTGGAGTTGATGAATTTTGCAGTGCCACTTCCTGGTGGGACTGGACCTACTTTGCTGCTTAACTTGACTTAGAGTTTTCACCTGTGATCCGACCAGTCAGGACGGATGTTAATGCTAGATAAGAATGGGGCTGTAATGACATCTGTACTGTTTGTTTGTGTGTGTCTGTGTATTGCAGGATTTTGGGAACTACCACCTGGGTCCGATGGCGTGGATCATCCCGGTGTTTGTAGGTCTGTCCTGCTTTGGATCTGTCAACGGCTCTCTGTTCACATCATCCAGGTAACACACACTGTTAACAACACAATCCGACCCAGCTTGTTTTGCGGTTCTTATCCTGTCATCTACTGGCTTTTCCTCTGAGTTGATTCTGAAAAGCAGTGGCTAACTCAGAGAACAAAGTGACACAAAGCTTGGTTCATTTCATAATGTTGTGTTTAATGAGACACACAAGGATATATATGTTTTCTAACAATTGCTCCATTCACTTCTTAAGACCTGAGAGTAGAAAGATAAGAAAGAGGTTTCAGAGGAAAGGAGGGGTCCTCACAAAGGAAATTGTTGTTGTGAGGAAATTGTTACAATTTGCGAGACAAATGTATGATGCTAATAGAAATGGATGAGAGAGGCTTTGTCCAGAGTTTTTTCTGAATGCAATACACACACACACACACACACACACACACACACACACACACACACACACACACACACACACACACACACACACACACACACACACACACACACACACACACCAACCCCAAATGAAAAACCCAGAAACATTAAGTATACGTAGACTATTTGTCTCGGTTTGAGGAGATACTGAGAGCTCAAAAACATCCATGTCCTTCCTTCTCTCTCAGGTTATTCTTTGTGGGATCCCGGGAGGGTCACCTGCCCAGTCTGCTGTCAATGATCCACCCCACCCTGCTGACCCCGCTGCCCTCACTCATATTCACTGTATGTACTATTGTTTTTCGAATTCAATCTACGATAAACACACACATCTTACCCTATTAGTCAAGCAAATTAAATAAATGTCTCACTCTCTCACTCACTCTACTGCGCACGCACACACACACACACACACACACACACACACACACACACACACACACACACACACACACACACACACACACACACACACATGTTGGCCCTGCTATTCTCTTAAAGAGATACGCTGGAAAAAGGCTGGCCACTTACGTGGGTTACGGGGAAAGCTCTGCATAAAGCCCCCCCCAGAAACATAAATCCACCTTTAGGGCAATGCAAGATGGGAGATAGGGTAGATGTAAACATTGTACTGTACTGTACTGTACACCTGATTGCTTTTCTCCTATTATCTACAGTGCATAATGACGCTGCTCTACGCTTTCTCCAACGACATCTTCTCCGTCATAAACTTCTTCAGCTTCTTCAACTGGCTCTGCATCGCCATGGCAATCATTGGGATGATGTGGCTCCGTTATAAGAAGCCAGAGCTAGAGAGACCAATCAAGGTGAGTCAAACGTGATACAATCAGCCCATCGGAACACGGGAAAAAGGACAAATAGGTTTTTTTTTTACTGACTTTCTGATGATGTTCAAAGAGGGACATTAACAGACATTTGAGTCCGAGGGGACATCAAATTCTCACTTAGTATTTTTCACCATTGAATTTTGCTTGAGTTAGCTTCGGCAGTAGGACATACTTCTACTTTGTCTCATGCGGCCAACAAAGATCCATTCAGCAGATGAATCGAAGATTTAAAGACAGAAGCTGGATGCTTGTCAGCTGGTGCTGAGGCCTGTGTGTGTGTGTGTGCGTGAGTGCGTGTGCGTGTGTGCGTGTGTGCGTGTGTGTGTGTGTGTCATACAAGAGGAAGCGCACCATGCCTCCTGAGTAGACCAGTTGCTGCAAGACTTCCCAAAACACAGAACACCATTGTGCCATTGTTACACTTTCTTTGTGTGTGTGTGTGTGTGTGTGTGTGTGTGTGTGTGTGTGTGTGTGTGTGTGTGTGTGTGGTGTGTGTGTGGTGTGTGTGTGTGTGTGTGTGTGTGTGTGTGTGTGTGTGTGTGTGTGTGTGTGTGTGTGTGTGTGTGCGTTCTTATATCCTGGTGGGGTCCCTGACCTGACATATGACTCACCCCATGGGGACCAGTTTTTCCCGTGGGGACCGAAACCCGGTCCCCAGAGGCACAAGCATTGGAATCAATAGAAAACAGCCTGCTGATAGCCCTGGTGCAATTTTCTTGAAAAAAAAAATGGTCCCCATCGGTCAGATTTTCACACAAAGTGTGTGTGCCCTAGTGGTCAGAGGGGGTATTACAGTGTGTGAAACTGCACTGGTGGGGTCTTTCACCTGACAAAGTGTATAAGTGTGTATATCATATAAGCTTCATATTTTGTGAATATCTTTGGTCTATTCACTTTAATGTGATCAGAACTTTAATGTTATTAAATTAGTTTTACCAAAATACCATTTAATCATCAAACGTCCTTTGAAAAAGGTTTTATTCTTTGAAAAAAACACTATAAACATATCAATTAATAATTATAATTATGAAAAATTATTTTTAATATGATACTATTTTAAATTTGTTTGTGTACACATGTGTATATATATATATACATATATACATATGTATTTAGGCTTTATTCTTTGAAAAAAATACTAAGAATATCAATTAATAATTTTAAGTATAAACAATTATTTCTAATATGGTATTACTATTATATATTTGTTTACTTACACATATGTGTATACATACACATATACATATGTGTTTATATGTTTTATTTAATTACAGTAGTTCTTTTTCTCTATAATTGATACACTACCAGGAAATTCATAGGAGAGCAGAAATTAAAAAACATTTTAACATAGTAGATACTTGGACACTGGTTAAGTGTATGGGGTATAAATAACTAAAATGAACCAATGTTTCATTTTGGTGAACAGGTGCAACGTGCACATTTAAAAATTAGTTCCACAGCTAAAGATGACGGAAGAGATCAGGCCTACGTGTGTGGACGTCTGGTTGAGCCGATGCCAAACCTGATCGGTGTTACCTGGAGCAGAAATGTGTGTTACACCTTAACCCTGCAACCTTAGCATGGTCCATACAGAGGATTACATGTTATTATAATCTCAACTTAAATCTTATTACAATAAGGTTATTTTAAGGTAAGTCTTGTTCATTTATTTTGTAATAACACTTTATTTTAAGTGTTTTAATCCAAGTTTAGGGATCCTAATACCAATAGACGCAGCTGCTTTATATAAACATGTTTATGTTGCACTCATTAAGATCCCATCTGAGCAGATTCCTGTCTTTCACTCATCTCTGAAATGTAGTTTAAAACTTTTACAGCCAATTTATTAAATAGTTAGATTTTATTTGAGCTTGAGAGCATAAATATAGTAAATAGATACGGCCAATAAAACTGAAAATTCAGTTAGAAAAAAATTATCTCCAGTTTACTCAATTATAAAGATATGGATCAGATCAGACTGTCACAGAGAGGGTGACCAACCAGACTCTGATAAATGACGTTCAAGGCCCTTTCACAGCAGTGTGGCCCTTTCACAGCAGTGTGGCCCTTTCACAGCAGTGTGGCCCTTTCACAGCAGTGTGGCCCTTTCCCAGCAGTGTGGCCCTTTCACAGCAGTGTGGCCCTTTCACAGCAGTGTGGCCCCAGCATGGTTTACACAGCCTAGGGGACTGCAGACTACGGCTGCAAAATGCTCCTAACGAGTTAGAATAGGTTAAATGCTAAGCATATATTCCTTGTATCTGTACATGTACAGCGATATTATTATATGATATATTATATTTTGTATACAACATAATATACTGTTTGTCATGTTAAATATCTTAAGCCAATATTTCAGTCCAAACCTAAAGCAATTGAACAACACAACCATAAACCAGCATATAATTCTTACTAGTACAACAGCAAGATGCTCAACTCACAGACTGTCAGCAGAATAATACAACGACAACAAAAAAATAGTCAGAGATGTACCCTTGCTTGGTCACTCTCTCCGTTTGTCTTCTTAGCTTTCTCAGTGTCTTCTCTTCTGTCTCCCAGTCTCTGCCATGACGTCTGAGAGGCTTCTGAACCCGGTTCTGATGCTTGCTTGCATGGCTCTGGTTCTGGCATGACATGAGTGTTTCTTTGCACCAGCATTTTTTTCCCCTATGCCCTGGTCCTAACAACCTCTTCCTCCCACCGAGATGTGCTAGCAGGTGTTGGAGCTAAATCCTGCTCCATTCTCAGGGTTCAGTCACTTAGTATCAAAATCTCAGATGTGGATGTGTGAATCCATTTTATTACATAGGACATCCTAGAGACAAATACAGAGTCAACCTAACACGGCTCTCCCCCAAATTTGTCTGACTCTCTGCTCCTGGACCCCCTGGTCTTATTCACAAAGGGTGGGGTCTCTTGGCCACAGTGGTGTGTGTGTGTGTGTGCCTATTTGTTATATTTCAATTGGAATGTGACTGAGGGTTTATGACCCTCATTTCAGGAAAAGATCAGTGGGGGTAAAAGTGACTGAAACTAGACTCAGGAAGCATCCCTAACAATCAATTCTGCTTCTAACACATTTAGGAGAGCTGGATTATAACAAAATATACCAGAATATCTTATATCATAAAACAGAAGTATTGCAAAACATCTTAACATAACAAACAACAAACTATATACCTATGACAACAAACCTAATGCATGACCAACATGTCTTCATTTATGCTGAAATAATGCTTTTACCTTTGGTTTAAATGTATAATGCAAATCACACACAATGTTTAAGCACATATAACATTTTAAATTCCAACACAAGGTAAACACCAACATTCCCCCAGTGCTTCAACCTCTCAATCTTGGCAGCATGGCTAACTGAGCTAACTATCTGATGGTAGCTAGAGTTTACAGTTACATTAGCAACAAGAAAAGCTTTCTGTCCACCAGGAAACTCTGTAATCAGAGAGCCGAGGGAAACTGGAGGACATAATATACCAATACTGACTGATTGATCCGACTGAACAAACAATAACTGAGGCTGCTAAGTTAGCAGTGCTCTGTTAGCCTATACAAAGTGAGGCAGCAGTTAGCAGTGCTCTGTTAGCCTATACAAAGTGAGGCAGCAGTTAGCAGTGCTCTGTTAGCCTATACAAAGTGAGTCAGCAGTTAGCAGTGCTCTCTTAGCCTATACAAAGTGATTCTGCAGTTAGCAGTGCTCTGTTAGCCTATACAAAGTGATTCTGCAGTTAGCAGTGCTCTGTTAGCCTATACAAAGTGAGGCAGCAGTTAGCAGTGCTCTGTTAGCCTATACAAAGTGAGGCAGCAGTTAGCAGTGCTCTGTTAGCCTATACAAAGTGATTCTGCAGTTAGCAGTGCTCTCTTAGCCTATACAAAGTGATTCTGCAGTTAGCAGTGCTCTGTTAGCCTATACAAAGTGAGGCAGCAGTTAGCAGTGCTCTGTTAGCCTATACAAAGTGAGGCAGCAGATAGCAGTGCTCTGTTAGCCTATACAAACTGAGGCAGCAGTTAGCAGTGCTCTGTTAGCCTATACAAAGTGAGGCAGCAGTTAGCAGTTATCTCTTAGCCTATACAAAGTGATTATGCAGTTAGCAGTGCTCTGTTAGCCTATACAATGTGAGTCTGCAGTTAACAGTGCTCTGTTAGCCTATACCAGGGGTCGGCAACCTGTGGCTCCGGAGCCGCATGCGGCTCTTTGATCCCTCTGATGCGGCTCAGCTTTTAAAAAAATACTTAATGAATATTTAATTAAAATGTATTTTATTTTAGTTCATACAGCAAATTAAAGACATCAAGTTAGGTGTGGCCTTCTCAATTGCCTGTGATGAATCTAAAGACTAAGATGATATTAAACAAACAGCGCTGTTCTGCCGGTATGTAAACTCGACTGGGCCACAAGAAGAAATGATCCAGTTGATACCACTAAAAGGCCAAACACGGGGGGTGATGTCTCTGAGGCTGTCTAGAATTGTTTAAGAGCAAGAGGAATAACCGTTAACCCAACGTCTTTTGTTTTTTTTTGGAGTTAAAAATGATTTGTTGCATGCAGAAATGTTATTTCATTTTCTCTGCAGTCGTTCATTGATTTCATAAATGTAACACAGTATAGTTTGTTTATACATAGCACAAAGGCAAAAAAAAAACGTTATATAGTGTTATTTCATTTAAAATTTCAAAAGAGTTTTGTGGCTCCCAGTGTTTTCTTTACTGTGTGAAACGGGTCTAAATGGCTCTTTGAGTGGTAAAGGTTGCCGACCCCTGGCCTATACAAAGTGAGTTTGCATTAAGCAGTTCTCTTAACCTATACAAAGTGAGTCTGAAGTTAGCAGTGCTCTGTTAGCCTATACAAAGTGAGTTTGCATTAAGCAGTGCTCTGTTAGCCTATACAAAGTGAGTTTGCATTAAGCAGTGCTCTGTTAGCCTATATAAAGTGATTCTGCAGTTAGCAGTGCTCTGTTAGCCTATACAAAGTGAGTTTGCATTAAGCAGTGCTCTGTTAGCCTATACAAAGTGAGTTTGCATTAAGCAGTGCTCTGTTAGCCTATATAAAGTGATTCTGCAGTTAGCAGTGCTCTGTTAGCCTATACAAACTGAAGATGCCGTTAGCATTGCTAGAAATAGTACAGTGGAACCGTGCTGTGTTCTAAGCTTGCAATGCCCATTTAATTGCACAGTCTGCTCCACCAACACCAGTAAGAGAGAGCGGTGTCCCTCCTGATCAGTAAACTTGGTTGCTGTACACAGCCTGCCTGTACTGTAGCCTACTGGTGGAAGTCACACTTTTATTGGTTCTCTCTCTCTGTGCTTTGCTTTCTTTTTCTCTCGCACTGAGATTTAATTGTTATAAATCCGTTAATGCCAGCAATAACATTACTTGCAAGTTGCATCCAGTAACTTTGTGGCTAACATTCGTTAGCTGACAGAGACAGGTAGCTGCTCTCAGCTAGCTGCAAGTTTCTATACTATAACTCTAGTTCAAGATTTTTCACAGTTTTAGTTTATTTTGCCAGGTTTTGTCCTCTCTGTCATGCACAGACTTCTGGTTGTTAAACTTTGCAACCTCAATGTCACTGTTTAGGAGCAGCAGTCAATAAGGGCAAGCTCCATGGTGTCTCACGGGCCTGCTCCTCGTCCCAGTACCTCCTATGCAGTTGCCTCGTAGCACAGTTGCCCAAACCAGCAGTACCCCACCAATCCTATTACCCCAGCACCAACTTTACGACCCAAGGCAGTGTTCTGGTGCAGCAGTATAACTCACAGTAGCAACGACATGAAAAGCCTTGCATCGTCTAAGGGTAACGTTGGTCAGACTCAATTAGACTGTAATATGACAGAAGAGAAGTGGTGGTGACAAATGACCAAATCGTCACATTCTAATTTATTATTTAAATAATAATAATACCCTCAATAAAATAGGCCCTCCAGGGCTGATTGCCTGCACATATCAAGGCAGTTGTGATGGAGCACAGCACAGGACACGTTATCCTTTACCAGCAGCTAGCTCAGATAACCACATTACTTTTGCTTAACAGTTAAGAAAGCCACACAATAAAACAAACTAACCACTTGAGGCAGAGATAAAGCTGCAACTCGTGTTTTGTGATGTAAAATTACAGTTTTTGTCAAAAGAGACTACTGGCTTGAAAGAGAGCAGAGATAACGGCGTCAGCTCTTGTTGTAAACGGTTGTCTGGCATCAAGTGCTGAAAATATTCTAAGTATAGTGGGGATACATAGCTGATTTTAAAATCTGCTCTGTGTCATGGCAGCGTTTGAAATGAAGGCTTCCGTCCGTGTCACCAGCTATCAGTTTATTAGTTTTATTTCAGGCTTTTGTGTATAAGGTAATGAATAGTTACTATGGTCTAAAGCTTTAAATATAAGAAAACAGGGCCTGAATGCAACACCGCTCAATTCAAAATTCCTAAATGTAAACTCTGGCAAAACCATTAACCCTATAATTAAGGATTTTTAAAGTGAATACAACTATTTTTCTTTTGGATGAAATTATAATTTAGTGAAACACAATCCAGCAATACCATAAAATAGATTGCTACCCAGCCCACAGTGGATCAAAGAGGTAAGGGAGGAATACACCTTTCCTGACTCCCCCGGTCCCCAGCGTACCCTGGGCCTGCCTCCCTCCTGTCCCAGCCTCCGGGATTCAGCTGCCGATCCTCAGAACACACTGTTCCTGACTCCCCCGGTCCCCACCTCACCTGTGCCCATCCCCCACCCACACGGTGCCTGAGTGGCTGAGTGGGCGGGTCCACCTGCACGTGCAGTTAGTAGGAACGAGCAGAGCACACGCTGGCAGCAGCACAGACAGACGGAGCTACAGACACTAATGGACGAAGAAACTGATGGAAACTAACGTTAGGTAAGTAATGTAACACTGTTTTAGTCATTAATAATTAGACTAAGCACTGGTTAACGTGTTTGCAGTCTATTTTTTGCAGCTCATTTTATATTAGCTAGCATGGTTTGCCAGTGCTAACAATAGCTAGTTAGCTTCTCACGGGCTAGTGTTACAGTGTTAGCATAGCAAATTTTTAACTTTTAAGCTAGTATTTCATCATGTTTTTGGTTATGTACTGCTTTTTGCTGCTGTTACTTGGCTGATCTCAACTTTTCTAAGTTATACTATATAGATGTAGACACCGAGGGTTCAGGCTGGTTTAATATTTGATGCTGTGGTAATAAGACTGGGCTGGGTAGACAGACTCAGTGCAACATGTGTCTGAATGTACCAGTCAGTCAAATGTGAAGTGGTGGAAACAGACTTATTAGACTTCTACAGGCTGATTTGGGTTAAGTTTCAGTCTGGTTGCTGTTATTTTAAATCTGAGGAGGCATTGCTTCTGTAAAGATCTCTGCTTTCATCATTCATCAACATGTGCAGTGCTGTCTGTTCTGCACATGGTCACATTTAATCTGGTTAGTTAACTGCAGGTAAACAGACTCATAAGAGTCCATAAACGTCATTCAAGCCTAATTTATCATCTCTATAACCATCTCCTAAGAAAGGAATTTTTTTCTCTTAAGCATGGACTTGATTTTGTTATCTCCACAAGCTGCAAACATAACCTTGTTATTTGTTACTCAATGAAATTTAAATGTAGAGCGACTACTGGGCACCCTTCAAATTAGACATATGAAATGATGTAAAGAACAATGGGATGCAGATGTTACATGAACTGTTTGTGTTTAACCATTTGCAGGCAGAGTGCAGCCTATGTCAGGCTGAAGGAACGCTTCCAACGCCTGAGGGGCATCATAATGCCTCTTTACCTGGGAACATGGAGGACCTACAACACCAACGCCAGGTAATAAGGTGGAATTTTAAATGTGATACAATAATGTAATATAATATTCATACAAACATTAAAATTCACCTGTTGTTTCAATGGGGCCTCTTACACTTTAGGTTTTAGTTTTTAATAAAGAAAACTGGGTGTAGGAGGGTAGGGCCCTGGCTCTTTAGCTCTTTGTGAAATCAGGTGAACAGTAACTCAGTAGCATGATTAAGGGGAGATAGACAACTTTTTAAAACATATGCACTATGAAGAATAGACAACAGCCAAGATTATGGGAAAAACCCTATTTATCTGATTCACTGCTCATTTCATTTCTATAAATTTGACTTTTTTAAAACAATGTCTGAGTTTAAAACGTATCTGGATGTTACGTAAGGGCCCTGTTCATGTTGTACAGACATATTAATTGTTAATGTTGTTTGACATATTAATTGCATTGTGTGTCTGTTAAGAGGCACAAAGGCTCTAAAACTTGCCCCGTTAACTTCTGTTTTAGCTCAGTTGAAGCGTGTACACATAGCTGTAGCTACTCAGTGTTGCCTGCACCAATTCAGGTCGGGGGGGGGGGGGGGTTTCAATCAAAAGTTTTTGCATATTTATAGAGATCACAATTAACATAAAAATTGTCCTCTCTCCTTTTAAGTAAGGGATGAACATAAAGTATTCCTCATTAAACTTAATCAGCCAAACATAATGTTTACAAACTAAATGCTTAATTAAAAAAGGATGTTAAAATAGTCTGGAAAAAGCCATCATTTATACCATAATGCTCACATTTGGTAATTGGCAAGTATGGAATCCAGTCTACTACCTAAAGGCCGTTCTCAAAGTGACCACACACACCACTAGAACACACTCTGACATGCAGCAGCTCTGCTGAGAACTACAAAGATGCCAGGAACTGAAGTAGAGCCCTGCTGACTGCTTCCCCTACAGCACTGGGATGTTCTTCTGACGGTCTAGTTTGCATTCTCAGATTAGGTGACCGTTGGTTAATTGTTGTACAGTGGATAATGATTCATAATAGTGTGGGTGGAGTATTTGCAGAACAATCTTTCTCCATATCTGCTTTTCCTGGTTTTCCACAGTGGAAACCTACATCGTTTTCATTTCATAAACTATTTATTCGTCTTATAGGAACCTCAAGATCCAACAGAGGACAGCGGATCTCTGATGAGCCTGGTAGTGTTGAACCTGCTTCCACAGGTAACCCACAGACTGAAGCCATGACACCTGATTGGCACACGCCTTGCTTGGTAAGTACCTTTGTCACACACAACTACTAACAGTAGGAGTTGGAAGTTGAAAGCCCAGTTGGGAGTGTTCAGACCTTCAGGGCTGCAGCGTTTTTCCTGCTGAGAGGTCTTTGTTTAGTCTAATTGTTGTGATACGACATATCCAAAAGTAAGAATGTTGCCACAAGGTAGAGATCCCATCAGCGGTTAAGATGTCTGATTTCCCCCTGAGAGACTGGGACTCCTGGTCTAACCATTCCTTCAGGAACCCTAGATGTGCCCACTATAGATCCAAATGTGCAGCTAATTTTGGATAAAATGATCCACTAAATATAAATGACAGATGTGGCCCAAAAACAGGTATTTCATACAGGAAGTGCAGTGGAATATAGACCCAACAACTTTTAACAATTTAGGCCCTGTTTTAAAAAATATGTATGTAGTTAGTTTCTATGAGTATTATTCTCAAAGATGATAAACAATCGGTCTACACAGGAGCGAATAAATACACAAATAACTGACAAAGCAGCCAATAAGTAAATTATTGGCAGTTAACTGTCCATTTTTCCATTGATATTCTCATCTATAATTTTGGCAGAACCCTCAACATCAAAAAGAAAAAAGGAAACTGATTTAGACAGGACTTTAAAGCTCCTCCCTCAGCCCCTCCTTCCATACAGTAACCTGTATGAGAACTAGTTCATTTCAATCATCGCCATCTTGATTATGATCCCAAACTTCGTGTATAGCTGTAATTTTAGATTTTTTTTATGAGAATGACAGTCCCGTTTTCTTTGTAAGCCCTTGATGACATAGTGATATTCAAGGCTCTAGCTAGCTACATAAACATGAACTCAAGTTAAGTTTGTATATGAAGAAACCTGAGCACCTCATTTCAGATATAATGGTGAGAGAAAATGGTGCTACAGAAAATCATTCATACCACATGCAATAACACTTTAACATGTCATCACTGGGTGGTAGATAAGACTTTTGGGCACCACACTACTACTGCACTAATGCAACCTGCACATTTGGTTTATTTACATTTACATGTAGCATACATTTTAACATTTTAGCATATTATTTAAGCAGTTGCTCATTTTTGTTTCCCCATCCTGTACATATTCAAATATTTGTTCTTTTTACTTTATTCATATTATTTCATGTATATTGTATGTATGTATATTTTTCCTAGTATTTCATTTATATTTATATTCTGTGCTTTGTGACTGATTTTGCTGCTGGAACACCGGAATTTCCCATTTTTCTTGGGATCAATAAACATCTATCTATCTATCTATCTATCTATCTATCTATCTATCTATCTATCTATCTATCTATCTAATAGTTTAGCCTTCTGCTAATTATAGCCTTTGGTTTCTAAGAAGAAGTACAATAAGTTCTCTAAGTTAAATAAATACACCTCGGGTGAGTTGAAACTGAGTAGCACATTTTAAAATTGACTCAGCAGTAGTTTTGTCTGTTTCCTTGACAGTAACGTTAGGTACTGGCCAGTGTGTTACCTGACACTGTAAGCGTGGTATCTACCACTGAGAGAGAACACAGTTGATAACCTGGTTATTAAGTGATTAAGTTCCCCACTGCCACAACGGATTTGCTTTTAGAAATGCCATATTGGAGATTAATGCAGATCTGGGGATGAGGGGGGGGGGTCTGTATCTGTGTCACCTTTTATTTTTGTAAGGCAACTACAAATAGGTCTGTTGAATTACTGTGTATTTTGTGATGTTTACTGTTTACAGACATAGTGTTTTTGAGAACTTCCTGTGTCTCAACCAATGACAGCTCAAGAAGCTAGCCTACCTAGCTACACACTGGAGGACTTAAAAGTTTTTGGATTAAAGTGACACAATCAAGACAGCTGATAAGGCCGGCCAATCTGTTGAACTTTTTGGCGTATGAGCAATTGTGAACTCTATGTGTGAGGGGGATTAGAAGTGGAGGCCAGATATTTTTATTTTATTTTATTTTAAAAATGTTAACTGGCAAACGTGAAACCAGACAATAGCCTATGTAAACCCCCGAAATCATAAGTTGCCTTATTTCATTGTGCTTCCAATAATTGATGCTCTGTGTTGTGGACATGCTGCGGATTGTGAGGCGTTTGTGTTCTTTGTATTTCTGCCATAGTTTCTGTTTTATTAAATGTCTGCTGGCACACATATAATTAGAAAAATCAATCCAAAGGAGAATAAATAGTTGATAGCAATATAGAGGACTGAGAACATTATTGCAGTATATTCCATTATGTTTTATATGTGGATTGTAATCTATGTTTCCCTTTACATAAAGATATTTCCAGCAAACATTGATTCAGAACAAGTTAGAAATAGAAATTCACCAGAATGTAGGAAATTAAGTGTTTGGCCTTTGGGTTGCCAGTTTAGATCAGGTCAAATGTTGGTTCTATTTACCCAACATCTACAAAATGGGCAGCTAAAATAATCATGCACTGGCTCTTAACAAGCTGGGCACGCCAGTCCTGTTTGGCATTGCTTCAGATTAGTTAAATTAGGGTTCCAGGTCTGGGCTAAGCCCCCAACCTCCTAGAAATGCCCCTGCAATCCCCCCATTACTCTGTTGTTTGCATCTTGTTGTACATCAAAAACAAAAAGGGCGCGATAGTTGACTGTATAGGTAGATGTGAACAGCTTATGACTTCTCAGTTAACAATTGTTTTCACTTTAATCCCTGTAAATGTAGTCAGTGCTTGTGTTCTTTGTTTTCTGTTGTCAGCCACTAAGCAGCGACAGCTTAACATTTCACACATTAGTCAGTAAATCTGACGCTATAGGAAATGACGTCACCAGGCTGTTTTTATTTTTTACAGGCTTTGACTTGGTGCACAATATTCACTTTTAGGACATGTAAAAATTACATTTGCTAATTATCAATGGTTATTAAATAGTCTTTAACATCACCTTACTATGTCCCTAATTGTCTTTTTTGTCTGTTTCTATAGAAACCTCAAAGAAGAGGAGTTGGTCATTGGCAGAAGTCCAATCTGGTAAAGTACATGGGAAATCGGAGTGTGTTGCCGGTATTAAGACCTCACCAGAAGCACTTACAAAATAACAAGATGTCTGTTTCCTTCCACGGCCGTACAGGCTGCAGTGGTTTAGCAGCGACTTGTCTGTCAAAGATCCGTCAGTCATGATTGGATACACTGCATTTTATGTGTAGATGGACTTCACAGTGGTACTGTCAATATGCCCACGCTACAATAAAGTGTACTAAATACTTCACTTGCAAAATTCCAATTTGTATATCCTGTTACTCACTATGTGTTGCATAGAATCAGCACTGGCCCTCCTGTGATTAGTCACTTTCAAGCCCCCCCCCCCACGTGGAGCTCCCTAGTCTACCCATTGGTTGACAGCTCTGGTTACAGGAAGCCCAGAGTTGGTGTACAGGCAGAAGACCTGTGTTTCTGTCCTTATTAATGATGAAAAAGTGACCTTTTAGAGCGCGTTTCCCTCCAGTGCTCGTAAAGCAAAGTTTGATAGGAACTGAACAGAAAACAACACAGTTTACTTTGCTTATTCCACCAGAGTTATTGATATACAAATAAGTATAAGTATTCCTTACAGGGCTGACACACCATCTGGGCTCTGGACTCTGGTGCTGATACTACCAACTAGGGGATATCTGGACAGATTGTCTCAGAGAAGCAGAGGAAAGAGACAGTTGTCCTCAGTGGACAGGAGACAGTAGCAGAAAGACCGGTTAGCTTGGTTCCAAAAATAAATGTATAATCAAAAAAAGTTACAACAAATGCAAAGAGTTGCATGTACCAACACACAAAAACAAGTGCCGTCTTCCAGTAAATCCTTCATGAATCTTCCCACTGAGGATCAGGGATGGGGGGGGGGACGAGTTTTAACATCACATGATCTCTTTGTAAGAGCTTCTGGTGAAGTCTTAATACAGCAACACACCCGGCTTCCTGGTCCTTCACCAGATTATGGGCTTTCCAAAGTTTAGCTTCTTGTAAAGTTAAATTAGAGGCAGAATGAGTCTTGTAGGATGTAACTGGGTTAATAAAAACGTAAATAAATGCAAAGGCTGTTTGAAGATTTTGTGAAAATATGTTAAACAACATACAGTAAAAGCACCTTTGTAAAGCAAGTCTTGTGTTTGTCATCGGAGATCGATGACAACCAGTATTTCATTAAAAATGATTTAATTTGCTATGTGTTCAATGGTACTGAGTAAACGGACAGTAAAACAAAGTATACAAGTGAAATCAGCTTGTTTAAAGTTTGGATATGAAAGAATCTACTTTAATGGGTGGTTTCCATCTAACAGAATGCTTGTCATGTATTGTGCAGTGCCCAACAGTGCTGTTGATTGTTTCCCAATACACATAACATGATTGGTCCCCAGGACGGACAAAAGTTCAGGTCTAGTCCCCAGGGGGGAACAAAATTCAGGTCTAAAATTTATTTGAGAGTGTTTGATGTTTAGAGTGATTTTTGTGTTTACAAAAAATTATAAAAAATTTAGCAGTTAAAATGATGTTTCTAGGCCCTCTAGAAAGGGTGGATCCCATCAGGCTGCTGCCTGTCATTGGATCCCACGAGGTAACAAAAACGGGTATGTGTGTGTGTGTGTGTGTGAGAGAGAGACTTTAGAGTGAAAAACCGTAACAGCGTGCTTTGACGTAAAAATGTGTACGAGTTGGCAGAACGGTCTTGATTGTTCTGCGTTCTTTGTAGGTAAATGTGAGATGTTGGAGTCACACACGTCTCAACTTTATACCAGAAACAAGAAAATTAATTTGGAGTCAACGCCACGTTGTCAAATACTGACACTTTGTCAGTTGTGGAAGTTGCGGGAAGCTCTGGTGATTGGTCAATACATTGCAGTGAAGTTGCGGGGTTGCACCAAATTCACAGGGATTGGTTGAATTTTTTTGAATTGTTGCCATTGTGACATCACAAATTCCTGGAGGGACTGACATATTCAGCTCATGTAGGTAAGTCATAAGCGCTGTGGTCAACAACATCACATTTAGGGACTTTGCTAGAGCCATGAGTGTAGAGAACACTTGGTGCAAATATTAGCAGTTGTGTCTGTTGTTCCTGTACATTTCCTTCTATCCACTTCTAATGTGTATTTCCATAGATGTCCTTTTCTTTTGCTCTCTCTCCCCACTCTTGCTGAATTGTGCTGATGCTCCATTTCTCTGTGTAAGTGTAGGTTTAAGTGTAATTACAGATGGAATCCAAGCCAACTTGTGCCGGAAAAGCCTGTCATCCTCCATTATATTGTCTGTGCATACCTCAGGATCAGTTCAAGATGGGAGCAAATGACTTCACTGGGTTCACATTTGAAAAAGTATGCTAATATTAGTATAACACTTTGATATCATGCCGAGAGAGCATGGACTGGGCGCACTGGGCAGATGTGGCGGGCGCCAGCCAATCGTAGGTTGGTGGTTCAATCCGTGTCCCTGCAGTCCCATTTCGAAGTGTCCTTGAGCAAGAAACTGAACCCCGAGTTGCACCTTTGTAGTGTAAATGTGTGTGAGTGTTTATTTGAGGAGCAGGTGGCACCTTGTACGGCAGCCTCGGCCACATCGTGTGAATGTGTGAATGATGAATGGTTCCGGTACTATGTAAAAGCGCTTTGAGTAGTTGTTAAGACTAGAAAATAATAGTCCATTTACATTTGCAATGAGCAAGTTTCAACGTGATTATTTTAAAGTGATCTTTTTAGGATTATGTATTTAAACCTTGCCGTACTGTGCCCAATTACAACAAAGATTTTTGTACATAAATGCCTGTGCTGCTCTCTGGTGCTATGAAACGGACGTTACAGACAATAGAAGCATCACTGCATGTGGAGCTTGTTAACGCTACACTTGTCAGCAGGTGGCGATATCCTACCGTTAGCTAGTACCTGGCTTAAACATGGGTAAAATGCTGAATGCTAACGTAACATGTTGCTGTATTTTAATAGAAAGGATTCAAACACCGGGACATAGAACAGTTTGCAGCTAAAGACACAGAGTAGCCTAGCTGCACTTTAAAACACCATTACCGTTGTATGACAAACAACACATGCTACATAATGGTGCGTTCACTTGCACCTTGTAAGCTTATGTTGCATTCAAGTGCACCTTGAGAAACTCAAGCCGTTAGTGTAAACGTAAAAAAAAAAAAAAAAATACATTCAATAAAAATACATATGGATTCAAATATGAATACAAAGTCCTGGATTTTGTTCTTCTAAACCCTGCACATACAATGTCTCAATGCAAATATGTACTGTCTTATTACATAGGCCCAGTTTCTACATGTGTGTGTGTGTGTGCACAGCGTCCCCAGCCTCTGTGTGTGTTCCGCTGACATATGCTGCTGCCTGCTGCTTCTCTGCGCTGGCCCGTGTAGCAGCTCAGCTCCCTGCTGTTTGACTGACAGGCTTCTGGCGATGGCTGCTTAACTCTCACCGGGGGTCACCCACTGCCTCATATCCCCTCTCTGACCTGACAGCTCTTTCTTCCTCTACTGCTGCCTGAAAACCCCCGGCTCTCTTCTCTCAGGGCTGGAGTTTCACTTTCCCCTTCCATTCTCTTACTTATTACCTCATATTGTATTTGTCAATTGATTAGTTGGAATATGTGAAAGATGCATTGTACAAAGTACAATCTAGCAGATTTAATTTAGACACATCCAGTTTTGGATGGGCGGGGGGGTATTTTTTGTTTAATATTGATCCTCTCATTTGTTCTTCTATAAGCTGCTGAGCTGAACGCTTGTGAAAAAATACAGATTTTTAGTGTGTATGATAGAACAAAGAACACAAATAACAGACCAGAAGCCAAGCGTCTCTGTTTACTCCTGCAGTTCTGCTCCACTGGCACTGTCTCGGTTTACTCTGGCAACGCACTGGTTACACTGTTTGGCTGGACCGCAGCAATGTGGGGCCAGCCCAATAAACGCAGGAGTCTGTCACTGAGTGACTGTGGCTACATCTACACTGCTACATTTTTAAAAAAGTAAATCTTTTGCTACATTTACGCCTTGCTTCCACACCACTCTGGCATTTCCAAGCCACTAAAACAGAGATGTTTGGGAACACTGCCGCCCCCGTTTTGTTTGGAAACTCCAGAGTGGCACAAACGGAGACCTTTAGAAACAACCATGCACGTCAGTCAGTCTTATCGATTAGGTAAGCTTACATACCTTTAAGTAACAGTTCCAACTTGTCATCGGTCCAAGCTTATAAATCCCTGCTCTTGCTTTTAGTTTTTTCTCCAATGTATTTTCAACTTATACAGCCATGAATTTCAACCACAGAGTAACGTCCGACACTCTGCTTTCCAGTCTTTATGCTAAGCTAAGCTGGACTTAGCTTCATTTTCACAGAACTGCAACATCAATTTTAACCTCCGGCTTTGCATCTTTCTGTGTATATCACCATGAAACATACTTGGTATAGTTCGGAGTGTTGTGATTTGGCAGGTCAGCACTCAGCTGCATCATTGTATATGACACCTCTCGACCAGTTTGTATTTTTGTCTGTCTTGATCCGTCATTGTCTGTTTTCTGGTTTGTCTATAGATAGAGTCTATCATTGCAACAGTAAGAGATTCCAACCTGAAGCTAACGTTGGCCTTTGGGATCGGCATGCATCACGCAGGCCTGCATGAGAGAGACAGAAAGACTGTGGAAGAGCTGTTTGTCAACTGTAAGATCCAGGTACGACCTCCTTCTGTACACTCCTTAAACACTTCAACTGACTGCTTGACATACCTCTAAACAACGTTAGATAGCCTTAATACAAGTGTTGTGCAATGTGATTGATGACATTTTATTGCAGAAATTATCAGTGCTCTGCTGGTTGTCAGTTTTAAGCTACTGTAGGGAATAATGATTGAACTATTATGCATGCGATAGGTAGAATGCATATACGCTCCCATGTTTTCCTTAACAGTACTCATACTTACGCACAGTGACAGACTCACGTAGTAGGAGCTGTGCCAGAATGTCTAAAGTTGTAATTTCTGTTTGTTTTGTAAAATTGGCATTGATACTCACAATACTCACCCCTACTAATACTTTTTCACTCTGTATGCATTTCATTTCTTGGTTATTTTTTTATTTATTTGTGTCAAGTTCCCTCTTAATTTGTATGAGTCCAGTAAGCTATCATGTCTTTTTTCAGGTTTTGATTGCCACCAGTACTCTGGCATGGGGCGTGAACTTCCCGGCTCACTTGGTGGTCGTTAAGGGAACTGAATACTATGATGGCAAATCCAGGCGCTACGTGGACTACCCCATTACAGGTACAGTCCTGTCCAATAGGTATTTTCTAACTGGTCCATAGTGTACAATTTGTTTAAATTACCATAACAGAAGAGATGTTCTCCGGGAACCATCACCTTATCGTGGTGGAGAGGTTTGTGTGTCCCTATGAACCTGAGGGCTGTGTTGTCTGGAGCTTTGTGCTCCTGGTAGGGTCTCCCATGGCAAAGAGGTCTCAGGGGAGGGGCCAGACAAAGAATGGTTCAAAGACTTCGATGGTTGAACAAGGAAGGGATAGAGAGACCCCGCCCGGAAGAAGCCCGGGGCCCCCGTCTGGAGCCAGGCCCAGATGGTGGGCTCGTGAGCGAGCGTCTGGTGGCCGGGTTTGCCACGGAGCCCGGTCGGGCACAGCCCGAACAAGCAACGTGCCACCTCTCCCTCCAGCCCATGGGCCCACCACCTGTGGAAGGATCCAAAGGGGTCGGGTGCGCTGCTACATGGGTGGCAGCGAAGGTCAGGGGCTTCGACGGACCAGAACCGGGCGGCAGAGGCTGGCTCTGGGGACGTGGAATGTCACCTCTCTGTGGGGGAAGGAGCCGGAACTTGTGCGGGAGGTGGAGCGCTACCGGTTAGATCTGGTGGGGCTTACCTCTACGCACAGTCTCGGTTCTGGAACCATACTCCTGGATAGGGGTTGGACTCTGTCCTACTCCGGAGTTGCCCATGGTGTGAGGCGCCGGGCGGGTGTGGGGATACTCACAAGACCCCGGCTGAGTGCTGCTGCGTTGGAGTTTACCCCGGTGGGCGAGAGGGTCGCCTCCCTACGCCTGCGGGTGATGGGGGGGGAACTCTGACTGTTGTTTGTGCATATGCACCAAACAAGAGTTCGGAGTATTCGGCCTTCTTGGAGACCTTGAATGGAGTCCTGTATAGGGGACTCCATAGTTTCTGCTGGGGGACTTCAATGCACACGTGGGCAATGATGGAGATACTTGGAGAGGCGTGATTGGGAGGAACGGCCTCCCTGATCTAAACCAGAGTGGTTGTCTGTTGTTGGACTTCTGTGCTAGTCATGGATTGTCCATCACAAACACCATGTTCGAACATAGGGATGCTCATAAGTGTACTTGGTACCAGAGCACCCTAGGCCAAAGGTCAATGATCGATTTTATAATTGTTTCATCTGATCTGAGGCCGTATGTTTTGGACACTCGGGTGAAGAGAGGGGCAGAGCTGTCAACTGATTACCATCTGGTGGTGAGTTGGGTCAGGGGGTGGGGGAAGACTCTGGACAGACCTGGTAAGCCCAAACGGGTTGTGCGGGTAAACTGGGAACGTCTGGAGGAGGCCCCTGTCCGACGGACTTTCAACTCACACCTCCGGCGGAGCTTTTCGGACATCCCTGTGGAGGCTGGGGGCATTGAACCTGAGTGGACAATGTTCAAAGTTTCCATTGCTAAAGCTGCGGCGGCGAGCTGTGGTCTTAGGGTTTTAGGTGCCTCAAGGGGAGGTAACCCACGAACACCCTGGTGGACACCGGTGGTCAGGGAAGCCGTCCGACTGAAGAAGGAGGCTTTCCGGGATATGTTGTCTCGGAGGACTCCGGAGGCAGTTGCAGGGTACCGACGGGCCCGAAGGGCTGCAGCCTCTGCCGTGACAGAGGCAAAGCAGTGGGTGTGGGAGAAGTTTGGAGAAGATATTGAGAAGGACTTTCGGTCGGCACCAAGTTGCTTCTGGAAAACCGTTCGCCACCTCAGGAGGGGGAAGCGAGGAATTATCCAAGCTGTATACAGTAAGGATGGGACGTTGTTTATCTCAACTGAGGAGGTAATAGGGTGGTGGAATGAGCACTTTAAGGAACTCCTAAATCCAGCTGACATGCCCTCTGTGGTAGAGGTGGAGCTGGAGGATGATGGGGGATTGTCGTCAATTTCCCTGGTGGAAGTCGCTGAGGTAGTCAAACAACTCCACAGCGGCAAAGCCCCACGGATTGATGAGATCCGTCCAGAAATGCTGAAGGCTCTGGGTGTGGAGGGGCTGTCTTGGTTGACACGCCTCTTCAACATTGCGTGGAAGTCTGGGACGGTGCCTAAGGAGTGGCAGACCGGGGTGGTGGTTCCCCTCTTCAAAAAGGGGGGCCAGAGGGTGTGTGCCAATTACAGGGGTATCACACTTCTCAGCCTCCCTGGTAAAGTCTACTCCAAGGTGCTGGAAAGGTAAGATTCCACCGATAGTCGAACCTCGGATTGAAGAGGAACAATGCGGATTCCGTCCTGGTCGTGGAACAACGGATCAGATCTTTACTCTCGCAAGGATCTTGGAGGGGGCCTGGGAGTATGCCCAACCAGTCTACATGTGTTTTGTGGATCTGGAGAAGGCGTGTGACCGGGTCCCCCGGGAGAAATTGTGGGAGGTCCTGCGGGAATATGGGGTGAGGGGGTCCCTTCTCAGGGCCATCCAATCTCTGTATGACCAAAGCGAGAGCTGTGTCCGGGTTCTCGGCAGTAAGTCAGACTCGTTCCAGGTGAGGGTTGGCCTCCGCCTGGGCTGCGCTTTGTCACCAATCCTGTTTGTAATATTTATGGACAGGATATCGAGGCGTAGTCGGGGCGGGGAGGGGTTGCAGTTCGGTGGGCTCGGGATCTCATCGCTGCTTTTTGCGGATGATGTGGTCCTGATGGCATCATCGGTCTGTGACCTTCAGCACTCACTGGATCGGTTCGCAGCCGAGTGTGAAGCGACTGGGATGAGGATCAGCACCTCTAAATCTGAGGCCATGGTTCTCAGCAGGAAACCGATGGAGTGTTTTTTTCGGGTAGGGAGTGAGTCCTTACCACAAGTGAAGGAGTTTAAGTACCTTGGGGTCTTGTTCGCGAGTGAGGGGACCATGGAGCGTGAGATTGGTCGGAGAATCGGAGCAGCCGGTGCGGTATTACATTCCGTTTATCGCACCGTTGTGACGAAAAGAGAGCTGAGCCAGAAAGCAAAGCTCTTGATCTACCGGGCAATTTTTGTTCCTACCCTCACCTATGGTCATGAAGGCTGGGTCATGACCGAAAGAACGAGATCCAGGGTACAAGCGGCCAAAATGGGTTTCCTCAGGAGGGTTGCTGGCCCTTAGAGTTAGGGTGAGAAGCTCAGTCATCCGAGAGGAGCTCGGACTAGAGCCAGTTGAGGTGGGTCGGGCAACTGGTAAGGATGCCTCCTGGGCGCCTCCCTAGGGAGGTGTTCCAGGCACGTCCAGCTGGGATGAGGCCTCGGGGAACACCCAGGACTAGGTGGAGAGATTATATCTCCAACCTGGCCTGGGAACGCCTCGGGATCCCCCAGTCGGAGCTGGTTGATGTGGCTCGGGAAAGGGAAGTTTGGGTTCCCCTACTGGAGCTGCTGCCCCCGCGACCCGATACCGGATAAGCGGATGAAGATGGATGGATGGATGAAAGAGATGTTTACATTATAAATGTGTAGAGTAAGCAATCTATCTATATCTTGGGATATCTCTGTGCGTGTGTCCCCACACATGGGCAGTGCAGCAGCGGAGGCAGGGAGTTGCTACATCCCTAAAATGTGAAGGCTCATTGATTGCAGTTCAGCTGCTACCAGTGTCATATGCCAAAAAGTGGTCATCCGCCAAAAAGTGATTGCTGTCTACCTTACATGCAAATACAATCACAGACAGATGTTAAGAGTGAGTTCTTGGGCTCTCCAGCACGTTGTTTTGTTGCCGGCGGTTGCGTACAGTTCTCTGGCCGTTCTGTACGCTGTTTAAGGCTGAGCCCGGGTCCCTCCTTCCCTCGCCCAAGGCCGGGTCGGTGCGTCCACATGATACAAGTCTTCCGTGACCACCCCCACCCCTCCTCCATGCAGTTGCTAGTAGCCAACGAGGACTTGACTTGAGTTTCTGCGCGGGAAATTCATCAGACGCCAATATCGTCAGAACATAGCCATACTGAGAAATACAGAGAGCGTTGTGTGGAGCTGAAAGTCTTAACTAGCTTTGTTGCAACTCATTTGGCAATGGCTTGGATGTACCGGATGTTGATTAATATCAAAAAGTGACGCACTAAAGATTTCAGCTTTGGGAAATTTTAAAGAAAGTCCTGGAATAGACAACAAAGTGATTACAAAAATATTCTTTCATTGCAGCTTGTTTAAAGAAAATAGAGCATTGGATGGAAAGCAGTTTTCTGTAATGTCTGTGCTCTATGTGTAGATGTTCTGCAGATGATGGGGCGAGCAGGTCGGCCTCAGTTTGATGACCAGGGCAAAGCGGTTATCCTCGTTCATGACATCAAAAAGGATTTCTACAAGAAGTTCCTCTATGAGCCTTTCCCTGTTGAGTCCAGGTAACAGTTGCACGTCTGCTGTCTTGGTTATTAGGATTCCTCTCATCACTTTCTGGTATGCTAAGTTCTAAATCTGTGCATCTGTAGTTCCTGTATGAACAAGATAGCATTCCATGTCACACTGATACCCTAATAAAACCTGTGGCAGAACTGAAGAAAATGACTCAACCTTAAAGTGACAGGGAATATCAGAATCAAGAAAAGACTTCATTGCCACAACAAGTGCACTTATGTGAAATTTGCCTAATAAACAATAAATACTGAAACACAAATATATACATACAAAGTAAAAGGCTGAATTGGTTAACTGCAAAATTTGCAAGCGAGATGTAGCACACTAAAGACCCATAAGTATCACAGGAGGGGGACAATGTCCCAGTATCATTCACAAATGACCAAAGAGCATCAGTAATTGGTGAGATATGCCTGATATGCATCATACCTGGTGGTGACACAAAGACTGGACTGAACCACAACAAACTGGGAGGCAGGTAGTTTGTAATGGTTGAATTTAATGTTCCTGTTGCAGGATAACATATGGTTGACCTGACATTGTCAGAGTAATATGAACTAACGGTACAGAAGCACAACAGCATTACCAGGAAGCTGTGCCAGCTCAAAGATCGGTGGCCAATGTACAGCCACATCTAGTTTAGTGATGCAGTACTAGAATAAAAAAATGACTAAATTTGAGTAATATAATTAAAATTGAATGAAGAAATATGGGATGACAATGGTGAATTTGAAGATACCAAATTGCCACCATAACATACAACAGATTTTGTTTCAGGTCCAGAATTGCTAGTCCTTGAGGAACTTACTGAAAACTCTGTGTGTGTGTGTGTGTGTGTGTGTGTGTGTGGTGTGTGTGTGTGTGTGTGTGTGTGTGTGTGTGTGTGTGTGTGTGTGTGTGTGTGTGTGTGTGTGTGTGTGTGTGTGTGTGTGTGTGTGTGTGTGCTTCTATCAATGAGTTTACCTACATCTACAGTACTTCATCCGTAGGTGTTTAGTCAGGAGTGCTTTTAAATGTATACACAGTCTCACAAGACTAAAAACCTAACTGACTCTACTAGAAACAAGTCCATATGCAATGTTCATGCTCAGTGGTGACATGTAACTAAGTAATTTTACTCAAGTACTGCACTTACGTACAAATTTGAGGTACTGTGCACTTTACTTAAATATATTCTTCTCATGCTATTTAATACTTATAACCCACTACAGTTCAGAGAGAAATATTGTCCTTTTTACTCCACTGTAATTATTTGACAGTAAGTTAAAGTATGTAAACAATTAATTAAAATAATTGTTGGCAATTAACCAGCTAATCTACTTGGTGGCACAAACGATTTTCTGTTTATATAAAAATAAAAAATATTGAAGTTCAAAATCCAACTCGACCGCTTATTTAGAATGATTTTGGATGTGATTGTTTTTTGTATCCCCAGCCTCCTCACTGTGCTGTCCGACCATCTGAATGCTGAGATTTCTGCAGGAACCATCTCGTCCAAACAGGATGCAATGGACTACATCACCTGGACGTACTTCTTCAGGCGGCTGGTGATGAATCCCAGGTTAGAAAAAACCTGCTCACACCACATATCATAACCAACTGCTTCAAATCATGCTGTTCAAAGCCAATGCCAACGCACATGCGCACATTCTTGGCCTTCTCCCACAACATGGTTTGAGGAGTGCCATGTTCTTCGGTCAAACATCTGTGAGCTGTGTAGACAGAGACCATTCCAGAACATTCCAGCCTGTTGGTATTTGCACGGCTGTCATCCCACATTTACCATTCAGTCTCTGGCTGAGGCCTAGCAGTAGGATTGTACCAATATACAGGTCTGTGAATCCTGACGCTCATCATTTGGGATTTAAGCTTGGATTTAAGGTCAATACTCAATGTTTGGGTCACTTTGAATCGTGTCATTTGGGGGGAATGACACTTTCATGTTTTCAGCTGTCTTGTCAAAATAAAGGCGGAAAAATGCATCCGAAACTCATAAACACTACTGAGACCCAGGATATGAATACTACTGCAACTACCACTATTACAAAGATTATCAGTGGTTGTATTATTACTAGTTATACTTTTTACAATTGGTATTGTATAATCATGTGATATCCATAATAGTATTACAATTTTATGTAATAATTTGTGACATTTCAGTATATATACTAAACATAATCAGAGTATCTGCAGGTCCTTAAAAGTTATATTTAATCCCCATCCATGCATTTTCTGTTGCTTTCATAGTGTCCAGGTTGTAATGATAACAAGCTGCCCAGTACTGCAATTGTGAAAACATATTTTACTATTGCTTCTCTTTATTGAATCTTACAGTTACAATATTACAGATCTCTAAAGGTTGAAAGCTAAACCTGTAAGGATTTGACAATGATAAGCTGAGAAATCTTTTATTAGTGTCACAATGGTGAAATTTGCAATGCATATCCAGGATTGGTTCTGATACCGGATTCAAATTCTAGTAATGATCTCCTACTCCTACCCATAGTAACTATTTTAGTGGACAGGACGCATTCTATAGATTCTTTAATAGTTGACATTATAATTCAATTTACAGCAAAGGAAAAAAAAAAGAATACTATACATTAGTGGAGCAGCATTCCATTAGACAGTGTTCTTTGGATTACATTACTTGCACTTACAGTTGACATTATGTTAGACCCACGTCTTCCATTAAATCAAAACTGCATTTGGTTGCAATATGACAAACAGATTTTCTTTAACAGTTGTGTGTCGGCAATCTTAAATTCAGCTTCATGTCTTAAATTTTGCCTGTGAATGTGCAGATCTCCGACACCATTATCTCCATGCAGCTGTGTTTTATATCTGAACAGCTAATCTGTCACTACTGCTTTCAGGCTTTGATTTCTCCGACACGCACACAAATACACACAGACACAGGGTCCCATGGGTGTCGTAAACATCTGCTGGCTGACTCCCTGTGCCATCAGGAGCCTAATGGTGATGATGCTAATGGCCATGACTTAATCAGACAGGCGCTGCCACCAGTGTGAAATGTGTTCAGTAATAAACACATTCAGCGCTTAGAACTGCATGCTGTTAACATGTGGAGCGATGGGAATAAAAGAAATACTTAACATTAAACACACATTAAATTTGACCATCAGCCATCTCAACTGCTGCTTCCGGCCCGCAAGTGAGGCTGTGATTACTCCTTTTACTGCACAGTAAATTATTTTGTAAGATGATCATGAAGGTATCATTTATTTTAATGTAATATGAGAAGTGGGCTTCTTTTTTTGTCTTTTTTTTTGAGAAGTTTGTATGCATTATGCAGACAACTGTAAAATTACCCTTAATCTAGTAGTCCCCCTCCAGCTGTTAATGACGTCATCTTTTTTTAACTTTTCACTGCAACTTAATGCTCAATCTTAAAGTTTTGGCAACAGTTTCTTGTTTGATGTAATTTATTTGTCATGGAAACAGAATATACTTTGGATTAAAATGACGTACACCAATTATTGAACATAAACTGCTATCCAAGCATGTGCATGTACTTCAACAGTTATATATTTTTTATATACCCATTCTTCCATGCAGGCAAAAAACTAACAAGACAGAGCCTATTCGGGTTAAACAACTAATCATTTTCAAATTGAAATCGTGATTTGAAAGATTAGTTAATCGTGAAGACTGGGATTAATCAAATGTGAATCATTTAGCTGAATGTTTGGTGTAACATTTAACGTATTTTATTCCTCTTTTTATTATTATATTTACTGTTTTTTCCTATGACAAATGCTGGTATAATGTTACATATCATAGATTGTTTCCAGAAATGTCCTATTTTCAATCGATCTTATTTTATTTAACACGATTGTAGAAGATGCAATATGTAGCTAAGAAAAATGGCAAATAGACTCGTAATTGTAATATCTTGCAGAAAAAAATTGTAATTTGATTTTTTTTCCCCAAAACGTTAAGCCATAGAGAAAAACAAAATGAAGAAAATAAACCATTTTTATATACTTATATAATACGTATTATCGACATCTTATTTTAATTGTTGAATGTACCTCCTACATACTTATCACATATTTTAGTAATACTAGCAGCCTTCCATTCTCCAAACCCGACATCTGTACAAGTGTTTCCAAAGTCAGAATAATTGGCAACAACAGATGCCGTTTAAAGACTTGCATATGTATTTCATCTTAGCTTGCAGCTGAAACAAACAAAAGGAAGGTCTCACACCAATACTGCGTTGCAACTTTCACAGCAATTTACAAAGGACCACTTATTAGCTCCATCCACTGACACTAGAGAACAACCAGATGGCACTCAAATAGCACCCATAACCCCCAGTAATGTTCTGTAAGCAGTTCTCCAACTTAACCAAGACATATTTTACATGACTTACATTACAGATTTCTACAGGTTCTTTTACCCTTGCAAACACATCTTTTGGATCTTTGGAAATCCGTTTTTACCACCTTTATTGAAACCGTGCTTGGTTTCTTCCGTTTTTTTTATTTAACGTACACACCATGCACAATTATTGGCATTGGGAGCTAATGAAGAATGTCTTTGATTACATTTTTGTTGAGCCTCATGTGGTAACTCTTACTTAGCAGTGCGGAGCAGTGAGCATGGAACCCATTTTGGTTGTTGGCCACTGGTTGTCTTATTTCAGGTAATAACAGTCTAACCTGGGAACCATTTACTGGCAAGGGCTGGCAATGTTTCTTTCAGCTGTGGCTTTTCTTTACAAAACAGCATGTACAAGATTCTAACCAGCAACGACGTGTCGATACAGTAGTGACAAGCCATTTCAATTTTTATTTCTGGGTTTTCCATTAGGCCCTAATGAGGTTACATCATCAGTGTTAATATCATTGAGGAGAGAAACTCTCAACCAATCTCTCATCTCGGTTTTGGGTCTTATTGTTTAATTAATCATATCTGGGATATGATGTTATATGGAAACCTGGTTGTTCATATTCATGTGTACATGTTGCTAACAAAATCCAAGTAGTTTGCAGTAGGGCTGTTGAAAGTCAAATATCATTTGAATAGTAAAAAAAACAATACTATTCGAATGCTGAAATTACTATTACTATTCTATTTGAAAGTACTATTCCAACGTACCATTCCATTCCAGTTTGATTCCGGCCTCCTCTAATCACATGTCAAAGTGTCCTGGAGCAAGACAGTTAACCCCAAGTGGCTCCTGAGACGCTGTAGGTGGCTGTCCACTGCTCCTAATGCTTAGGATGGGTTAATGCAGAGATGGAATTTCACTACACTGTACTGTTCAATTTCATGAAAGTTTCTTATTCGTCTCTTGTTAAACACACTTTCTTCTGTATTTTTACATAAAGTAATTGTTGTGTTTTGCAATCATGCTCTTTTGTCCTGTGTTGTTTAGTTATTACAGCCTAGAAGACATCAGCCACGAGTCCATTAACAAATACCTGTCCAACCTGGTGGAGAGAAGCCTGCGGGACCTGGAGTGCTCCTACTGCATAGAGATAAAAGAGGTGTGTGTGTGTGTGTGTGTGTGCATGTGTGTGTGTGCGTGTGCGTGTATCTTTAAGTTCTCTCTGAAAATTCCACAAATTCTTTAATATGCCATCAAGTTTGTGTTTGTCAAATTGTTGTTTCTATTCATGCTCCAGGATGATCAGACCATTGAGCCACTGACTTATGGTCGCATCTCCTCCTATTACTACTTGAAGCATCAGACCATCCGCACGTTTAAAGAGCGACTGAGGGCGGAGCTGCCCATCCATGAGCTGCTCTCCGTTCTGTCGGTGAGTTTCACACGGTCTACGTATATACAGCTACTGTTGTTGGGGCTGGGACGGTTACAACATTATCGTGGTCACGTGCCTTAATGGCATAATCACCGCATATTTTTTATTTTTATTTTTTTACTTTTTGCTCACGGAAGTTACATGGACAACAGATATTGTGATATGAAATATAATAATGCAATAATCATTGTGTAGTTATCCTTATGGACTGTCTTCTATCCTACAGTCAAGACTTTATGGACAGAATTTTATTTTTAAGTTGCTGGTCACTTCAGATTTGCACATGAGGAGGGACAGTCCATTGAGTTGAGGTGGACGTGGACACATTAACGTTAATGCTTTACCATTGCACATTAGCCTTGCAGATAGCGGAGTTTCCCTCTGCTTATAGCTTAATCCCTACAAAATCGCACGGTTGAGTTTCAGCCTGCATGCATGTTTTGTAGCCTAAACAGAGCAGCTTTTGTTGGTTATGTTGGTATTCGCTGTGCTGCGAAGCGTCTGCTCTGTTTTTTTGTTTTTTTTACTTTATTGACAAAAGAGCTTTCTGAACTGTCTGTGAAATAGATCAACAGTGAGGAGAGAAAGAAGAGTGGCTGTAAATGACGGCGAAACACAGTAAAGACTCTCATATTGAGCTGAAATGGAAACACCGTGCTAAGGTTTACCTGCGGTATTGACAACAGATAAAGCCACTGTGTCTTGAGAAACTCAATCTTGTTGTTTTATTGTTCACGTTTATCTCACTTTACATCAAATTTGCCATCTCTTTTTCCTCTCTCTTTTCCTCACAGCGGCACTCTACTCTCCGTTAACGCTCGCTCTCCTTGCGCGACCACACAGGCACTGACGTCACTCACTTAAGGCACTCTGTTGTTCTCGCTCTAACGTATGCTACTCGTAAGGGCGTTGTGGTTTACCGCACTACCGCAGGAATTTCTTGCTTTTCAACCGCGGTAAGGAAAAACCTGTACCGCCCTAGCTGCTGGTCTGTCACCACTTACTAAATTTTGCTTATCAATGTCACAACTTTTTTTATAAATATATATATGGCTCTCTTTGTCACACATTTGTAGTTGAAGCCATTATATAACTTTTTGTTTTGTTTTATATAGCACTTTGGTGACATGAATGTACATGCAGTTTTGTGTTTGATCACTGGGTGGAGCGTTTAGGTATATAGGTAATTATCAGACACAGGTACAGGTGCGTGGGAACGGGGAAAGCAAACAACTTTTTACCGTGTCAGCATGGCTTGTCAGCGGTATTGTTCGATTAGTGCTTAGCTGGAAAGCAGAATGAAACTTGCCTATAAATGTTAAATGTCTATAAACACTAATAACAATAATTCTTAATTCTTTTGTTTTTTTGTTGTTCTGTAATCAGTGATAGAAGTTATACCTTATTACATTGTTTTTGGCATTTGCCAATAAAAGATAGATTAAGGGAATGTTCATGCCCACACATGCATTTTACTCCCTTCTATTGTATTAACACCTTTGGGTAAGCTTCGTTAACGCTTCTCATGCTGGGGCTTCAGTGTGATATGTCGCCCTCTTCCTTTTACTGATTAACCTTGTGCATCAGCACTCTGGCTTGTGATTGGTGCGATCAACCCCAGACATGAGACAGTATTATTCACTGAGGCGTTATTATGCATCCCACGCAATCCCACGTAATTTCAAGGCAAAGCAGCCCGATTGGTTGGGTTAGGCATTGACCTTGAGTGGTTAAAGTTAGGATAGCCAGGGGAAAGGACCTGAACAAATCTAGCGTAGGCATGGACGCCTGGCCAATCGTAGCGTGTGAAGGCTTTTGAAGGGCGGGACTTGCCTCAAAGTTGCGTGGGTTCTCTAATAACGCGTCACTGAGGGGGGGAGGATGACATACAAATTTTTACCCCTGCTTTCAATGGATCAATATCTGTTTGTATTTATACATAGTGCATTTCCTTATTTCATCAATTATTTTTTTAGGCTACCTTTGAATTTTTTAGATTTTATTAGAGCAAAACGTAAAGAAAATCAAGTCATTTTGTAAAAGTGCAGTGATCTTTTCTCTTGTTTCAAGATACTTACTGACACTAATTAAAAAACCTGTCAAGAAGGCCATGTCCTTAGTGGACAGGATATATTAATGTAGTATAAAATGAGGCCATGTGTCAACAAACAAGTGAAGTTTTGCTCAAAGAATGTATATTTTCCTAATGGACATCTCTAGTTATTTGAAGGAAATGGATGTATTTCTTGATCATCTGTCACCATGTGTGGGAAGATGCAGATCTGTATGCAGATGCTGAAATTTTTTTAAAACATTTTTGACTGCTAAAAATACATAAATATAACAATTTAAATAGTCTACATTGTTTAAAGACTCAGTAGACACCTTATTTCAGCAAACTTTACTCAAACAGGAGTTAAATGTGCATTAGGACTATTTACAATAGCAGGTAAATAACACATTCGGTGCTCTAGTATAGCCGCATTTCCACTGCATGGTACGGCTCTACTTGCTTGTAACCGTTCATTTTTTGTTTTTTTATTAGATAAAAGATTGCCTACTTTTGTTGGTATCATTTAAAGATCCAAGCGAGCTGAGCCAACACTTAAAGGGGAAAGAACAACTACTCATATAACCACAATGAGTAGACCTACATATTTTAGAGAAAGAAAAAAATAATCTTTAAAATAGAACCTCCTGAAAGAAGACAATGCCATTGGGACTAAAGTTTAAGCCTAAAAGAGAAATGTTTACAAGTTCACACTAGAGATTTATTTATTTCATTATTTTCTTTAGATCTTGCTTCACTTTTATTTTTGTATCACATTGTTACCATTCAGCTGGAAGTCCATTCAGTGAGTTGAATGGTTTAACCTGACTTCAATATTGATGCTAACATATGGAGGGGAGTCTACTCTGAGACAACACTCTCCTTTGCACACATGTAGTTGAAAGCAAACCAAAGCATGCCATGCCATGCCTTCCCTCCCCAACAAGCTGCGATACAATAGGCCAGTCATCACGCCGCCCTGTCCACTCCCCCCCTGTTAGCTACAAAGCACTTGCATGCTTCTCCAGTTGCCCCTAATTGCTGCAGTGTGGCCACTAATGAGCAACACCCACACCTCGCTGCTGCACCACCCCCCACCCCCTCCTTACACACACCACTCAGCCTGTTTTTGTCTCTGTTTTCTTCCCTGCTGTATTTGTCCTCCCCCGCCTAATACGGCACTGTTCTCACAGTGAAGTTAAACTGCATCAAACATAAAGTTTGTCCAACAAGACAGCCAAATGTGTTGTCATATACAAATATACATGCCAGGCAGTGGTGGAAGAAGTATTCAGATCTTTTACTTCAGTAAAAGTACTAATACCACACTGTAAAAGTCCTGTATTAAAAATGTTACTTATGTAAATGTATGTAAGTATCATCAGGAAAAATTACCTAAAGTATTAAAAGTAAAAGTACTCACATTTTAGACACTCAACTCAATGTTTAATGGTCTAATCATTTCAGCTGCACTTGTAGGCTGTTATATTGTTGGTTAGTTTATTTTTTAATAAAACATTGTGTCATATAAAATACATGTGTTTTGTGTGCAGAAATCTTGTAAAGTAACTAGTTACTAAAGCTGTCGGATTAATGTAGTGCTGTACAAAGTACAATATTTCTCTCTGAAATATAGCAAAGTAGAAGTAGAAAGTGGCATGCAAGTAAAAGAAACAAGTAAAGTACAAATACCCCAACATTTGGCCTAAAGTGCAGTGCTTGAGTAAATGTGCTTAGTTACATTCCACCACTGGTCTCAGGTCAATGAAGAAAACCTGACATTTTGGTGACAAGAAAAACTGCTTCTATCCTATCATTGCTACATGATTCGGTAATACTGTCATAACATTGTACTCACCAAGCAAATTGGCGAGATCATTAAACAGAAGCCCGACAGGGCCGGAAACACAAGATTAGCAGGAAGGTTAGAACTAATCCTCTAGTTAGACAAACTTATTTAGAGGAGAAAGCAAAGGCAAATGGTGCCAATGGTGTAAGTCCCTTTGGGGTGGACTTTGGGCTTTTTCCCTTTGTAAACCGATGAAGTGCACAAAAAGATGTATTACACATTGAAGGAAAGGGAAAAATTTAAAAAGCATAATATCAGCACTCCAATGTTTGCCACGGCAGTTGAAGAAATATGCCAATTTAGATGCTGCTTCAATCTCATCAACGCTTACTATCATTTTGTGTAGCCATTTTTCTTTTGCTGTTTTTTTTTGGCATGGAGGTTGTTCTCCCCATTCTTGATGCTGTCTCTGATTGGCTCTGTTTATTGAGACTTCAATGAGCACAACATCAGACCTAATGAATTGCTGAAAATACTCATAGATGTTGGCCCGGATTCTGGGGCTGGAAGCAGATTAGCTTTCCTTTGCAATTAGGTATTATTACAGGCAATGCTCACTTTCAATTCTACCTCCACATAGAGTGCTTTCGATAATCTGGATTAACTGTTGGTTGTTTACAATTTGTCAAATCATCTGACCTCTTCTCTTTCTTGCCCTGTCAGACTCTGATCTAGAAATATTGCTGTGTTCCCAGATCTCAACCATTACTTTGTTGAGTACAACTATGAAAATTAGATCCAAGTTGTTTTTAACAAACCCAACATTATTCCCAAACCTTTGATTTTGAGGAGTTGATTTCCAGTCACAGCAGGGAATAAAAAAAAAACAGCTGCTAAAAGTACTCTGTTGATGTACTTTTACTTTTTTAAGATGAGAAAGTGCGTCTGTCAGTCGTCAGCAAGTCCTGAAGTTAACTTTTTTTACCATCTGCCACGGTCACCTTTTACCAGCCAGTTGTTTTTTGCCTCATAAAGGTGAACAACAGGAATGGCTGTGTCTCTATGAGCCTATCCTGTCCTATTCATGGTAGCCTACTCGTGGACATTGCGCCGTCATCACGTGCTGTAGTAGGGGGGCCCGCCTTGATTATCCAGCATAAAGGCATAATTTCCTATCCTGGGCTGGGACACACATTCATACGGTTTGATAAAGTACTTATTGGACTTTAATTTAGTATTGCGCCTACAATAATGTAGCTATCCTCAATTTAGGTCATCCTCTACAATCCTTTGTTTTTTCCTGCATCCACCATGTGTGAGTGTGTGTGATTGTATGCGTTTACGTGTGTGTGCATGTGTGTGTGCGTGCGTCAGTTGCGAGGGAAACAGAGCAGCAGCTCTGCCCTCTGCAGCCAGCCGACAGGATAGAAACGGCAGCAACTTTCAGCGACTTTATAGTAAACAATCATTACAGCCTACCTTGATGTTAAAATGTATACATATTGGCAGGACGGTTTGAAATGTTTTGCACCGTCTTTTGCCGGACGTTTTGTTGGTAAATGTGAGATGTTTGAGTCACACACGTCTTGTCTTCATATCAGAAACAAGGAAATGAATTTGACTCGTTCTCACTCCCACTTGGTCAGTGGCTGCACGTGGGACTGCTGGGATTGTCGCGAGTACTGAAAGTGCGATAATGGGCCCCGTCTGTCAATCAATGTCTTCCAGTGATGCGGATCCCTGATTGGTCCGGGCCCGCAAGCAACTTCTTACCCTGCCTACTGATAGTTACGCGTGTGAATCACTAAATTCTCATTGGCTACCTGCCGATGTGACAGGTAGATTGACAGTGTTACCCGTCAATTGCAAAATTCACCCATATTTGGCAGGTGGTCGGGTGTTAATTTCAGGGCCTGATCGTGGGAGAAGAGTGGCAGTTTTAGCGCTTGTTGCCATAATTTTAGGCCAAGACATGGTGGTTGTCAGTCGGGTACAGAGCTCCACATAAACACAGGCTTTTATGTCAATATAGCCAGCATCTAACATTAGCTACTCTGCTGTGCTGTGGAGTAATGTCTGGCTGTGAGACAAGCATCTAGCAACATTGTTGTGGATGCTACGGCCTCAGACTGGCAACCTCCGTAAACTTTGAGTCTGGGGAGGAGGGGCGTAAAATGTCCAAAATAATATGGACATTTTGAATCAATATAAATATAATAACATTAATAAATACATAACTAAATTGTGAAACATAATGATCACCAGCTCCAAATTCCAAAGTGACATTTCCAAATGTTTTTTTTGACCGACAAACATTCCCCAAGACCTGATGGTAATTAATTTACAGTAATACAAAAAAGAGAAAAAATCCTCACAGTAGACCAACTGAAACCAGTGAATGTTTTTTTTCCTATTTGCTTGATAATGATTGATAATTGTGGTTGATTGAGCTTCAGTAATTAATTATTTAGTTGTCTTTCTGTACCTGCTGGGACAAAATCAAATTAAGAGGCTTTTCTAAAATGCAACACAACGATTTCTGTTATATTTGGGACAAACTGCAGAAAAATGTCAGCTCCCATTTCAAGAAATTTACTAGGTACTGTATGTCTGTGTCCTTTTGTAGCAGTTGTACTGTGGGCCTGACCCCCACAGTAGGCCTCAGCTGTGTGTATCTCCCTCCCTTTTTGTTTGCGTTGCTCCACTCTTTCAGTTTTTTTCTCTGCAATTAGTGCTTCAAAGCCCCAGTCTCTCCCATTACTTTCTCCCTCCTCTGTCTCTGTAAATGTTCCTATCATGGGCTCTGAGGTGGTGTGGAGATCTTGGTCATGATGTCTGCTTAAAGATCTATAGTCTCTCCCCAGCACATCACATATGCAGACACAACGACACTAAAAGATAAATCATTCTGCGATGATTCCTATTTCTATCCCTCATCCCAGCCCCCACTCCGCTCAAGTTCTTTTTAAGGTCCTAGCTTTTGAAACACTGGCTTCAGTTAGTGATGGATGGAGCCTTAACAGTCCAGGCCGGGGGGAAGCTAAGACAAATGCCCCCAGCACAGCCTGTTGATAGGACTACATTAGTCGAAGTTAAACTGAAGTAAATTAGAGGAGAGGAGCCATGCGTGTCCACGCATCTCTCTGAATAACAACCACAAACAGGGCGCAACACGCAGCCACAGCACAGGAGGAGATTGATGGACCGTCATTGTCAATTTAGTAATCCCGTTACCCGGTGCATTTCATTGTGTGTTTCCTATTCAATGTTTTGCATTCTCAGAAATGAAATTAAAAAATGTGAAGAATTCTAAATATCATTACAATCTTCGGTCGATCTTTACAAGCAGAGCAGGGAGATGTATGCCGTACAGATGCTCTGATTAAAAAGGTCTGACCACAACATGTTTTAGACTTCCTGTTTAACTTTTGATCTCTGTCTCGCAGGATGCAGAGGAGTATGCCGAGCTGCCCGTCAGACACAATGAGGACCAGCTGAACAGCCAGCTGGCTCAGCAGCTCCCCCTGCAGGTTAACCCCCACTCCTATGACAGCGCCCACACCAAGACCCACCTGCTGCTGCAGGCCCACTTCAGCCACGCCCAGCTGCCATGCAGCGACTACAACACCGATACCAAGACCGTATTGGACAACTCCATTCGAATTTGCCAGGTAAGTTTAATTGGGCTGCAACAAATTACTAATGTGATAAAAATTAAATTAATTTAGCTGACATCATCAAATATGTTGATCTGCTTCATGTGCTACTTAGAAACAAGAAAAGACAGAGAAATAATGTGGTGTTTTTTGTGGTGCAGGCCCAGCAGATTAATTTTTCAGTCTGCGATCGATGGGCTTGTGTGTATGGTTTGACCATGTCCTGGATGTAGGATAGACCTGAGCCATTCAAGCATGGTACACATACCAGTGTCTTGAATTGGTTTTGAGCAGCCACTGGGGTGCCGCTGCAGAATGCAGAGGAGCGGTGTAATGTGGGAATCTTTGGTAGGTTGAAGACCAGCCGGGCATTTGCATTCTGGGTGAGCCGCAGAGGTCAGATGGCACAGATTCACTTCTGAGTCACCTTGTAAGTGTGCTCCTTGAGGTAGGATGTGAGCCGGGAGAGTGCAGAACCTGCAACTCATAATTCTTGCGAGGGTGGAAAGGAGGATCTTCTGGTTTACCGTGTAAAACGCTGATGTGACACTAAACTGATTGTCTCAACATGTCAGAGAAAGCATAAATAATGTTTAAGGCATTAAAGGACCAAAGCAAGTGAAAATAAATATACCCACATGGATCTATTTTTTTATTTAGTGTGAGTGACTTTTGTGTTCTAACATCCACATTGGCAAAATACCTGGATTTGCTCTAATTTACAAAACATTCAAGTAGCAGACTAAAAACTTTTAGGCAGCTGACCGTCGCTGTATCTGGTTAAAACGACAAGCATTGCCGGCAGCAGAGTATACCAATGTAACAGTGCTCTAACTAATTGACATTAATTTCATGATAAACTTGACTAGAGGCCAAGAACATCATTGTATAACTGAATTGTAAGTTTTTTGCAGTTTAACAACACACAGCGGTTAGTGTCTATGGGTGAAATGATCAGCTGATGGCGTCACATCAGTGTCAGTAGTCTGAATCTCCCAGTTAAACTTTCATGTTTATCACATCAATAGTAATAGCTAAGAACTTTATAGTTTGGAATCTTTTATTCCTAATATTTAAACCAACAGTGCGTTTGGAGCGTGTGCCTGTTCGGAATAGGCCGGTTGGTTTGTTCCCAGTATTTTTTATGCTATTCTTAATTTAGTTTTATGTATCTCTTCATTATTTATTTGTTATTTTATGTATTTATCTGTTGTTTCTGCCGTACTGCTGCAACAACCAAATTTCCCTATCTTTTTTCTATGTTATTTAGATTAGATTAGATTAGTTTTTAATCTTTACAGTGGAAGTAATAGTGCTTTTTAGAGTATCTGAATATGCACAAAATGCTTCAATAAGTAGGATCACTTGCTAGAATACCTTCTCAGGTAATGATAAAATCAGGGATTATATAAAAGCTGTCTACCCTGAAGAAGTATGTGTGGGATGCATTGTTCACACTGTTTAATTAGGTATTTCATAAACACATTGATACAAGACTTATGGTGTTCAGTGATCCACTTTTTGATTTTGTCATCATAAACATTCCACAGTATATTCAAAACTAACCAGTTTTAACAGTACAGTAAAACAAGTTTAGAAGCATCAACACTAGCCTAACTTTTCTATTGAAATAACAGCTGGGTCATTTGGTTATATCAACATGATGTAAAGGTTCAAGAGGAATACATAACTAATAGGTTTGAATTATGTACTGCACATGAAAAGAGAGCACATCTTGGAAAGCGGTGCTGTGTTGTCGATGAAGCCGAGAATAAGGGGAATGTTAAACGTTAGTAGGTGATTTGCAGCTGAACTTGCTGATCCATCTCATAAATAACATGATGCTCAGAGGTGAGATCTAACACCCAGGAATCTCATTGTCTGGCATCCACAACGGGTGTTCACTCTGTGTTTATGTGGCGTTAAGACAAGTGATTTGAGACAAGGTTATTGAACAACAGACAAGGTTATTGGAGTCAATAATGTTGACAACAACCCTATAATTTTATTGATCAAAGATTGTCCATGCAAGTTACTTAGTATCTAAGGTATAATGTGCTCGCTGTCTGCACTGTTTGAAGTTAGAACCATGTCTTAACGCCTGTAAACCATTGTCCACAGCTAAGGATGGGTGGTTGTGTGTGTGTGTGTGTGTGTGTGTGTGTGTGTGTGTGTGCGTGCGTGTGTACATGTGCTTGTGATTTTCCATGCTGTGTATCTGGCAGTGATATTGCATGGCTCATGGATGTGGCTACTTCTCTGGTGTCCTGCTGCTACCGTTTACTAAAATGGTTCTGGTCTTCGGTTTCTTTATGGTTGTTTTTAATGGATGAATGTAGGTTTTTATTGATACTTACTGTGCATGAAATAGTACATAAAGCGAATACAACTGTCTGTCACTACGTCACGGGTCTCGGCATGGCGTATCTAATTGGAAACATGACACGCATGGGCTCAGATGATTGTCACAGTCGGAGAGCGAAAGAGGAAAATGTATTGATATATGACATCTGAAAAAAAAATATCCAGCCCAAAACTTTACCCAACAAAATGGCCCGGGCCGAACTTCAAAAATTAGGGATTCAAAACTCTGCTTATTTGAAACCCTGCTGGGTGTAGGTTAATCTGGTATAAAAATGTATATTGTCTTTAAGTTAAAACTTTCTTCTCCTCAGGCCATGCTGGATGTTGCTGCCAATGAAGGCTGGCTCGTTACGGCCATCAGTATCTGCAACCTGGTGCAAATGATCGTCCAGGGCCGCTGGCTGCACGACTCCTCATTACTGACGCTGCCCCATATAGAACAACAAGACCTCTATCTTTTCAGGTACACAACATCCCTTCCACCACAGGTACAGCCTTAATGCCTATACAGTTATTTGTAGCTAGCTCTAGTAGATGGTTAATCGGCCTTGTTGGTCTCCCTGCTTCCAAGCTGTGCTTACTGCAGAATCAGTGAACATTACATCTTGTCATGTTCCATTAATGTCTGAACAGCATCTTCACATGTTTTTTTTTTCTTCAACCTGGGCCCAATTTTCCTATGTTTCTGTCCCTAAGTGACTGATGGGAAAAGAATCTTTGACATTGGTCCAGGATTAAACAGTCTGCAGCGGCAAAACAAGCTGCAATGTAATGTTAATTGGCAATTGCGCACCTTCAAATTACGTCCACAAAAAGTGCTTGTTTTGCTATTGACAGGCTCAGATTGTTATTAAGTGTCCAACAACATTATGGAAAGGATCACTACAGAGAAAAGTCTTTTGTTAAAGACTAAGATGCTTTTTTTGTTTAATGAAACATCCCCTAAATCGCTATTGTCAAACCGGACTCGGAATTTTATCACTGTAAAACACCCTTCATTCAAAGTCGACAATATCAATAATATGCAAAAGCAATCTTGGTCCGTCTTTCCACTGTTCCAACCATCACGACTCAATTCACCCATTTACATGTGGAAATATGCTGGCTCTAAAAACGCTTAAAGTACTGTTTATTTAAATGGGGTCTGGGGACTTTGGCAATGGCAATTTGACCTGTGTCTGGTTAAACAAAAGGATATTACTCGTTAACAAAAAGGTCTATCTCTGTAGGGATCCTGTCTATAATGTAGTCAGACACTTGAATAATGATCTGAGCCTGTCAGTGGCAAAACCAGAACTTTTAGTGGACGGAAATTGACGATGCGCTTATGCCCCATTGCAGCCCGGTTCACGGCTGCCGGTGACAGCGTTCTCCCTCAATACTGTACCAATTTCAAAGATTTCTTTTCACTTACACCAGTTTCTGACACCAATGCATGGGAAAATACTTTAAGCTGTATTATGTGCACCATTAGTCCGTGTTTATCTGATTAAATGTTTGTGAGCATTACCACCTTTATGAATGCAACTCAGCGCACACCATCAATTACATTCTGAAAACCTCCCACACTGGTACAAACACACATGCAGTCACACTTATAGGACCTAGTGTTCAAAACAAACTGGGATAGTTTTTACATGCGCGCACAGAACCACACACCATAAAGATTTTCAGGCCTGCGTCCTCCACTGTAGAATATTTTTGTCCAAACTCAATAAAAATGGTAAGAGCGGGATGAGAAGGGAAGACCCGCAGTCCCTGTGGTGAGAAACGGCAGAAAGCATAAGGTAGGAAGTGTTGTGATACTGCCTCATTACCGAGAATATCTCCCTTCCCCCTCTGAACTCCATAGAAAATGGGCAAATAAGAAGGAGAGGCCAATCGAAGGACTCCCTGAGCTGATTGCTGCCTGCAATGGAAAGGAAGGTGTTTTCGCTGCTATTGTTGGGCAAGAGTTTCAATCAAGTCAGATTGCACAGGTAAGATTACAAATATTATCACAGCAAGAACACAAAAAATCGATACAGCATAGTATCTTGATATTTTCCGTGGCAATACTGTATCGACCAAGAGACGCCAAGTATCAGTCTGTTATTATATATGTGTTGGTTTGTCTGCTTGACAATCCCATTTGGCAGCAATAAAAATTGAAGTGAGATGAACAAACGGATGTTGACAAAGTTTCCTCTTGGGGACATGATTTAAAATTGGGAAAAATTTGAAGTAGGAAAAAAGGAAATAAATTGAAATATATCGCAGAATATTGCAATATGATGATATTGTACCGTGAGGCCTCTGGTGATTCCCCATCCCCAGGGAATATGAGTGTCCATCAAAATCAGTAAAATATTTACTTTGGGAAACGTTGATTTACTACAAAAAATAACCATGAAAAAACATAGATTGCAAGGACTTTATTATTGTACGTTTTAGAAAAATGATCTTCACAATGGACCTATTCCAACATTTAGTGCATGCAGGTCACACACTATCTATCTGTCTCACACACACACACACACACACACACACACACACACACACACACACACACACACACACACACACACACACACACACACACACACACACACTCCCCATTATCAGTCACGTGCCATGAGCAGTCTTGTCACTGTGGTCCCAGATACCTCCAGGATCCCCAATTACAGCTCCATTGATAGGGTTTACAGCTCCAATTTAAGTGCTAATTGCAGCAGTAATGAGAGTGTCCGGGCACAACAGCAGGCCCTGTGGCTTCACCCAATCAGGGTCCCCGCTTTCCTCCTTCCCCACCTTTACTCCTCCACCGTGTGTGGAGTGTGGCGGCCTCTCTAATTAAATAATTAGATGTGCAGCAGCGTTCCTGTCTGGCTTGCCCAGGGAGAGTCATCCTCACATAAATAGCTTTTGCCGGGTGAATCAGAGAGGCTTTTCTCCTCACACGCACGCACGCACGCACACACACACACGCGCGCACACACACACACACACACACACACACACACACTGTGCCTTTTATATTTTTTATGTCTTATGTCCTCCTCATGGTGGGGCTTTTGCATTGAGCCAAATGTTAAATTCTCCATAAAAACACTTAAGAGGCACCTGAGACCAGGGAACAGTGTCTGTTTGAATAAATCAAGCTTTCATCAAACAGCAGAGTTACTGTACAGTAGCTGACAAATCTGTCCATCTAGCACAGACCCCTCTTCAAACTCTCATTTTCTTTCTCTTTTTCTCACAATTCTGTACTTCCTTCACACACTCAGGCGTTTGCCAGAAAACACAGGTCTTCCCATTCAATGAATGGGAAGACCTTAAAGCTTTAAAGCCGCAGGGGGGAAGCCTAAAAAAATGACATTCAACTTTTGAAGAAACACAATCCAACAGTGTGGTTTGGTTAGGCGGTGTGAGACCGAGAAAATGAAACACAAGCACTGAACTCTCCAGGAGTTTGTGTAACAGCTGACTGTTTCCTGAACAACAAAGTCCCTCCTTCTCTCTTTCTTTCTCTCTTCCTTCGTGAAATGAAGTGCACTCTGAAACATTGAGATCCATAAACAATCTGACGGAAGAAATAATTGTTAATTAAAGTATACTTCTGCTTTGTTGGGGGGGGGAGGGGCATTAGGAACACAACAAGATGTCACCATCCTGTGGAAAAACTGCCAGATCCCTTTTCTTGGTGTGAATGCCCAACCATCATCTCTCTCTCTCTCTCTCTCCCTCTCTCTCTCTCTCTCTCTCTCTCTCTCCCTCCCTCTCCTATGACCATCTTGTTTCTCCCCCGTCAGGCATGGTCCTTCCTGAGTCATCTCCCGGTGCTGGAGGTTGAGATGAGTGTGAAGGGCTGGTGGGAGGAGAGCCAGGAGGAGACAGAGCGGCCCCTTCCTGCAGCAGGGGCCAACCCGAAGGCGGAGAGCCGCTGGCTGGATGTCCACGCTGACCAGGAGTACGTCCTGCAGGTGTCACTGAGACGCATCAACCTGGGCCAGCAGAGGGTCAGTATGCACAATACCCTTGTACTGTACTGTACTTAACTATCAAAAGTAAAATTAAATGTACTTTATTATTAGAAAAGAAAGGTGATTATGAACTTTATTGTGGCTTCTTTATAGTAAAGCATCATATTCAGGGTTTACACTCCTTCACAAACATCAAATTCAATGTCTGACATTAAAAAAGAAGAATAAAACAAACAGAAGAAGAAAGAACCTTTCACTGCAATGTATGAAAATATGTCTTGCATGTAATAAGTAATGAAGATGCTTAAGGGAAATGCATCGGAGTAAAAGTATACATTTAATTTAGAAAACGTAGTGGAGTAAAAGTAAAAGTTTCCAGAAATTTAAAAAACCAAGTTGAGATATGTGAAAAATTCTACTTAAGTACTTTACAACACTGCCAACACCAATACTCTACTTTGTAAAAGAAACAAATACAAAATAGTGCAAAAGTTAAAATATCGGAATAAGATATACTATGTAGAAGAATAGGATCAAATTCAATATTCAAATATAATATAGGCCTCTAGCTCACTCAGTAAGAGTGTCCTGCAGCGGCCCGGGTTTGAATCTGCGGCCCTTTGCTGTGTGTCTTCCCCATCTCTCTCCCCCGTTCATGTCTATCCACTTTAATAAAGGGAAAAGCTAAAAAAAATCATCTTAAAAAAACAAAAAAAGATGATGACGTAGGTTTTCTTGTTTATTTTTCTTGTTGACATCAGCATTAGAACCAGATGACTATGGCATCTTCTTAAATACCTGACCTGAAGCATGGAAATGACTTTCTCTTTAATATACTAAAGTAATTAGCACTGCAGTTACCTGAAGGTAAGGATAGAGTTGTTTACCAACAAAGGGTGAATAGTCAGAACCAGAATCAGTTTTAATTGTGAGTACATACAACGAAATTAAAAGCGCTACTGTGTGGTGCAAACATAAACACACACGTTAGACCAGTGGTGTCAAACTTATTTTGGTTACCGTACACCGTTAGTTACATCAATTTAACAAAGCTTCGAGGCAAAGCATTTTGCTACGAGGATTTTTTGTAATCAAATTATTCGAGGAATCGTTTTAGCTCTAGTTGAGATTGTGCGCTAGTTTGAGTTGTAGTTCTGTAATGGCGGCGGAGAAAGATGCAAGCGAAGCCATTCTGTCCGTTGTGGCAACGCTGCCAAATATCCAGAAGTCGAAGCCTGGGTGTAGAACAATCTTTGCTGAGTCTTGTTGGGGGCCATGATGTTGTGGCCCTCCTCCCCACGGGGTTCAGGCAAAATTTGATTTTCCACCTCGCTTTGTTATTGGTGAAGGAGTTAGCTAAGGCGAACGCTAGAAATGCTAATCCAATGTCACGACCTAACATTTAATGTATGAAAATAGACTGTTATAATAAAGCTCTTTTCCAGTCTTAACGACTACTCAAAGCGCTTTTACATAGTCCAGGAACCATTCACACATATTCACACACTGGGCCGAGGCTGCCGTACAAGGTGCCACCTGCTCATCAGATACACACTCACACACATTTACACTCCGATGGTGCAGCACCGGGGGCAACTCGGGGTTCAGTGTCTTGCCCAAGGACACTTTGACATGGGACTGCAGGGCCAGGGATCGAACCACCAACCTTCCGATTGGCAGGCCACCGCTCTACCACTGAGCCACATAATAAAAAATAAAGAAGTGTAGTTGACTTCATAGGCTGTGTAATTGTGTCATTACATCATCTGGGTCACATGACAGTGATGAAACCAAAAGATGTGTTCTGGGAAAACTTTAATTTCTTTAAAAAAGTAATACATTAATACATATTAATACTTTAATACAATATACATACATACATACAATGTATATTTAAATTTGACTGAAAGAGACAATTGTATTGTTAATCACAATTATTTCTGAGACAATTAAATGTTACAGCTCTATTTTATAATACATCCAATGGCTTTATCAGCTGTACTATTTTGTGTAGCATAGCATAACACAGTTTCTGTTGAATTCCCCTGTCAACTAAAAACAAATTTGATCAATTGTTTTGTCCACAAATCACGTAAAGACCACCCTAGCTGAGATCTGATAATAAAATAAACTTGTTCTCTTATTTCAGAGGAAGCAGGACAGTAAGGCCCAAGCACCGAGGTTCCCCAAGGCCAAGGATGAAGGCTGGTTCCTGGTCTTGGGAGAGGTGGATCGCAGGGAGCTGCTGGCCGTCAAACGAGTCGCATATGTGCGCCACCGCACCGCTGTGTCCGTGGCCTTCTTCACACCGGAGAAGACTGGGAAGTAAGAATGGGTAGAAAGAGGAATAAAGCCAGACATAGTCTCGCATTGCCAGGCCTTCTTCCACAGCGCTGTGGAGGAGGGTGTGACTAGCCCACTCAGCATTGCAGGATGGGAGAAACACATGCTCTGGTTTATTGCCATTTCTTTAAACCAATCACAGTTGTCTTAAGCACCGGAAACAATGACAGTGCCTCTGCAAAATAGTCCCGGGAAGGAACTTGCTTTGCTGGAACGTGTAAGTTCAAAGGTTAGTCGTGCAACTGAAAACTCTGATTGGACAAATAGTCTGGCTAGCTGTCTGGATTTACCCTGCAGAGATCTGAGGAGCAGTTAACCATAGTCCTCAGAAATCCACCGGAGTTTTAACCCCAACATTAAGGAAGCAGAAGGTGAGAGACATCCGGCCTAAAAAGAGGGGCATCCGGCGCAATTTCCGGCAGCACTTGAACATTACAGAAAGTCATTGATATAGACTAAGCCAGACATAAACACAAGCTTTCCCCATTCCCTCCATGTACAGTAATTGAAAGTAAACACAGTTGAACTGCATCGACCGAAAAACGCTCTGGATTAGAAGCAGAAACATAGTTGACACATCTTTATGGTCAAACATTTCCACATTTACAATTGCCACAATTTCAGAGATGCATGGCCGCTACTGGTCCAAGAACTCATTCAAATATTATTGACTTTTAAGATGTCATATTGATCAATGCCCAGGGAAAGAAAAGACTGTGAATGACATTATAAATCAGTCATTTCACCAGAATATAGAAGATTGTTTTCTTCCAGCTAGTTTCAGATGCCCTGCCTTATTGTGATAGAAACTATGAAAAGACCGCGACAATGTGTGTGCTCCATTTTTAATTACTTCTCTACCCCATCTGTGGCTCATCTTTAAAATGGCTCACAAATATAGAGTGTAATAAAATAAAATAATAGTAGCTGGCATCAGAAGCGTTTGGTAAACGTGGTGCTTTGTGGGTATTTGAGGCAGCAGGACTGCGGACTGTGTGGGGATTGAGTCAAATGGACCCTATTTACGATAGGATATCATCAGACTTATCCTTTAAACCAGGGGTCTTCAACGTCTTTTAGGCCAGGGACCCCTTAGTTTAAAGCAGGACAGAGTAGAGACCCCTTTACCGTATATACTGTATACAATAAAGTTGCATATGGAACTAGGCTGAATGGATGAGAAGAAGTGGATATTATTTATACATCATGTTTTAACGTCACGGCGCAGTGACTCCTTAAGCTTAACTGCATGGCTACCATAGTTACCCATCTATCGGTCTCGCTGTAGAGACAGCTGAGAAGTCAAGACAGCCAAATTCACCATGAACTTGTTGTTTTATTTTGCACAATGGCAAAATGACTGCACAATGGCTTTCCTGAATGTGATTACCTGCTCGGCTTGACACGTTTGCTCGCGGATCGCGGAACAAACACAGGAGATGCCAAAACGATGGCCGCTCCCCCCCGATCGCAGCCGGACGGATTGGATAACCCGGGCGCCGAAATGAAAATAGCTCTACTTCCCGGCGCGATGCAGCTATACGCTTCAGCGCACTGTGTTTCTAGATTTATGTTCTAATTGCTGATCCATGTACTTTGTGGTTTCAGGTGCATCTACACACTGTACCTGATGAGTGACAGCTATTTGGGTCTGGACCAGCAGTACGACATCCACCTGAATGTAACACCCGCCAGCATCTCTGCTCAGGTCAACTCCGAGGTGTCCGACTCAGTGACCCAGCTGTCCCTCAAGGGGAAGACTGACCGAAAAAGTCGATGATCATCAGATGAGTGGGATGAATCTAAAACAATAGTGATTGTATTAAATGATTTCTTCCTGGCATTCTCAAACTGTTTTCAGTGTCACTGGTTTGTGATGATCGGTGCAGTCCACTGACTGCTTTACTTGGCTCCACCCACTTTGTATCTCTTATCTATTTCTCCTTAATATCTCTAATATGGACTACATTTACATGCACTATTCTGGTTTTGGCCCGTATTCCAAAAAAGAAAATATTCCAACTAAGCTGTTCACATGGCTTATTAAAATGAATATTGCCCTAATATTCCTTTTTATATGCACCCGTGCAAAACGGACGCATGTCCAAAAACCTGTTCATATCCAGGTCTTTCATAATGTTTAAAAGTAGCTGTTTCTCCTTCCAAACAGATATGTTTTTTTTCTTTTGGCCATGCACAGCTACCACAGCCCTGCAAACTGTTGTCGGGTTGGTTTGTTTACAGGAACCATAGCAACGCACAGAGCTCACCGTAAGCCATGAACAGACAAGAGGCCATAATGCGACGCACGCATGTTCCGAATGCGCTGTATTCATGTCCAAAGATAGCTTCTAAACCCTAAATCATTTTGGAATACCCCTAGTCTTAATCACAAAATGCTGTATTAAAAAAAAGGCCTTCTTCTGAATATCTTAATGGAATATGCTGTTTACATGACCTGTATCAATTTATGAATATTATCATATTTGGAAAAATAGTGGAATATTAGGGTGCATGTAAAAGTAGTCAGTAGCAGTGACCTTCACTTCTTAGTTAAAACATCTGTATTGTGACTGCATTGCATTCTGGTCATTTGAAGCTGCTGTTAGTGCAGGAAAACACTTTGTGTCTCTTCTGCTTCTTTCTGATGATTTAATATCAGTATGTGAAATGGGTAATCTAGAAGAATATCTAGTGATTATTTCAAAGAGAAAAGTTTTTGTTCACTACATTTTTTTTTTCAATCCTATGTTTTGTGTCCAAGTGACTGATGGGAACAACAATCTTTGACATTGGTCTATTATTAAGCAAGATCGCTGCAGTCGGCAGCCGTGAAACAAGCTGCAGTGTAAGTTAATGGGGGGCAATGTTGCAGCTTATATTTACCTTTACAAAAATACTTGTTGTCAGACAACATTATGGAAAGGACTTCTAAGGAGGTCGACCTTTTTGTTGAAGAGTAAGATCCTTTTTTTTTTACATACAAAACCCACCAGACTCCATGTAAATAAACAGTAATTTTAGCATCGTAAAATACACTTCATTTAAAGTCGACCGAAACAAAAAACTATTAAAAACCGTATTGGGTTGTCTTTTCGCTTTTCCAACCATCATAACTCTAGTTTTGGTTTAAATAAACACATAGTTTACCAATTAACATGTGAAAATATGTTAGCTCTAAACATGCTAAAAGTATTGCTTTTTTAAATGGAGTCTGGTGGGTTTAGCGCTAGCGACTTGAGAGCTATATCTGGTTAAACAGAAAGGTCTTTAAGATGTTTTAAAGGTCTATCTCTGTAGAAATCCTTTCCATAATGTTGTCAGACACTGTCAGCAGCAAAACGAGCACTTTTGTGAAGGTACAGTAAATACAAACTGGACAATTGCCCATTAACTTACATCGTAGCTTGTTTTGCGGCTGCTAAGTGTAGCAATCTCACTTAATACTGGACCAATGTCAAAGACTGTTGTTCCCATCAGTCACTTAGACACAAAATATAGGAAAATAAGGTCCAGGTTGAAAAAAATCTGTAGTTACCCTTTAAGATATTTTTATGTTTACCTTGATTGAACAAGGCTGTCACATTCCACATGTGGCTGTGGAATAAAGCTTTCTTTTTTGCAAAAGTTGGTGAACACAGCCCATCGTCAGTATGTGAAAATCCTATGAAAGCTGGACATTCAAAAGCCTCGCTATTCTTCAGATGAAGTAGGTCATCCAACCACTTCTCCGATTTAAAAAAAGCTTTAGTCTGTATGCAGTGAGCCAATAGCCATGCAGCATGCTTATACTAAGATCTAATAGGGCTGTCTAGGGATGTACATCATGGAGACACACAGGAAAAACTGGTACTGCACAGAGATACATGCTGACGTAGAAGCTGAAAAATACATGAAAGGATTTTTCCCATAAAGAGTCATGTTAAAATGGACATTATAAAATTGGTGTTGTTCAGGAACCGGTATCAAAGTCACGGCAATGGTATCGGTATTGATATTTTTTTGACTGGTAACCAGACATTAATGATGTTGCGCACGCACACAAACTCACAGAAGTAGTTGTGTGAAGAATAAAAAAAGAGCTTGAGGCAGTTTAAACCCTGTCGACATACACACCTGTACATTTACACCCAGCCAATTGTTGTGTAAAGTGGGCCCTTGGCCAGATGTGTGTCTGAACTAGTGATGGCCAAATGAAGCTTCGTGAACCAGTGTCTTTATTTTCTGAGCCCACTAGATGGCGCTCTCAGTTCAACAAAGGGTTGAGAATACACTGAATTGCAACGCCTTAGGCCTTTCTCTTAACCCTTGTGTTGTCTTCCCATTAAACATGAAAAAAGGTTATCGCTCTTTCTGACATTTTTGTCACTTTTTAAGTGTTGTGGGTGCTTTTTTAAAATGTTTTTTCCAAAGTTATTTGATATTGCTAATGTTGACATTTTTAGCTTATTTCATAGGGACATTTTTTGTGATGGAAAAACCTGAAAATGGGTCAAATTTGACCCGAGGACAACAAGAGGGTTAAAACCAAGAGCGCCATGTAGTGGGCTCAGAAAATAAATACACTGGTTCACAAAGCTTCATTTGGCCATCACTAGTCTGAACCCCCTTTCCCAGATTCTGCCGCTGGAAGGAGAGTTCCAGACACTAATAGATGATCCGACAGGTTTGCGGTTGCTTTTCTAACTTGGGGAGAAAGGCTGGTTTATCCCAGCCAAGCATTCGCTGCCGTTTTGTATGCTGCTGTAGTTTGTCTGGACAAACTGGGCTCCACAACATTTACTCAAAAAAATCAATTTCAGTCAACATCCAATATGTAACAGAGTCTACTGTAGAGTTATGTAAATAAGTCGCCTCATTGACTGAGGAGGGGAACGTCTGATAAGCATCCCACAGCTTTACGGATTCGACTCGACAGAGAACAGGGTTTCTGTGCTCGCGCTCTTAGAAAGTGTAACAAAATCAAAATGTTATGCCTTAAGTCATGAATTCGTGAGTATTGTGTTGTGGCCTTAAATCATTTTAAACAGGTCTAAATAATTTTCTTTTTTTTAATTCCGTAGTGTTGTAGTTCTTTCTTTTGTTGTCTAATTTTACTGTATTACAACTACAAATGAGACCAAAGTGCAACTTATAATGCTGCCAATCAGCTTTCACGTGATTGGTGCGAGTCTCTTTCAGATTGTACCGCAGACAGAGATTTTATTCTTCAGCTATAGGGAAAGGCAAATTTAACGATACTTGGCTTGAGATAAACCGAATTTAGGGCTAAAAACTGTTACATTTGACCTGGTGAAACCTGCAGAAACCCTGCACTGTAAACCTTTGATGTAAATGTACAGCTAAAATCTCACAGTAGCCTACTGTTTTAATAGGATACAGGATCATACTGTAAATGGCAATGCATTCTGGGAGGAAATAATATCAGCACTATCTGCAAATGTCACAGATTACAGGTATTGGTACTCTAAATCCAAATAATACAGTAAGAAACTGTATGTCTATAGTGAAATCCCTTCAGATTTAAAAACTGTATGCTTACTTTAAATAAACCGTAGTTTACTGGCCAGTATATTACTGTAAATTTACTGTGAAAGGTTTCACGGTGTGGAGAATAATACAGCGACAGTTAGAATAATAATCGTGTGACTCAGTGTTCATCTATCTGACCAGAAACCATTGCAATGTATAAAAGAAGCAAACTTAGGATTTAGGGCTTTTCTTTTTAGTAAATACCCTGAGAAAAAAGAGAGAGAAATAGACCCCAGAGACCTAATGAACTAAACCAACTCAGAACAACCACTGTGGCCTTATGGGTAAAGGTACCAGTAAAGGACTCAGCATTAGATAATTCAAATGTCGAGGAGTAAACCTCTATATGTGGGCGCCGGCTCTACCAACTGAGCTATCTGGGCGCTCAAAATGTACTTTTTACTCCACCTGCATTAATCTCACACCTTTACTTTACACAGTAAGGTTTTTGAACACAAAACACATTTAGTTTATCAAATACAATGTTTAATTATAAATTTTACTACCCAATGATATATAGTCCACAACGTTGAGTTGATTGACAGAACTGCTTGGATCCTTTCCAGTTTCTAAATGTGAGGATTTTTCTGCATTGAGTACTTTTACTTTTAGTACTTTGATTACATTTTCATACTTCTACTTAAGTAACCTTTTTTTTATTGTTATTTTTTGGCCTTTATTTGGACAACATCACTTTGACTTGGAAGGGGAGAGAGAGAGGGGAATGACATGTAGCAAAAGGCCGCAGGTCGGAGTCGAACCCCGGGCCGCTGCGTCGAGGAGTAAACTCTACTCTAGTACTCTCTATAGGGGCGCCTGCTCTACCAACTGAGCTACCTGGGCACCCCTTAAGATAACTTCTAGGAGAAAATGAATCTCCTGCTTCCTTTTAGCTGGCTGGATACTCAGAGACAGGCTTTCCCGGTGTTCTGTGACCCATCAGAACGTGTGACTGTAAAGCCGTTCTACCTGCCACGATCATTTTGTGACTTTGCTGGAAAAATCGGACCCTGGCAATTAATAAAAATGTTTTTGTTTTTTTAAAACAGTTCTTTTCATTGTTAGTCTCGTTTGCTGTTACAGGTCATTTATGGTCATCAGATGGAAAATTAAACACTTTAAGACACATTCCCACATAATTGTTTTAACTTCAAAAACCAACTACATTCTGAGAAGTTCCTAACTGCTGATTTAAATATAACTATTTTTTACCTTTAGGCTGTCCAAATTCAATCAGAGTACACATGCATGTACACATACTACTGGTATATGAAGATACCGCTTACATTTTTTTATAGCAGGAGGTAGGTATAATATATAGGTATAATAGATGGATAATATATATGGATACATGGATGGTATATAGGTATAAAAAGAATAGGGGAAAAACACTCTGGCTTGTTTGTATTTCTTTAAACCACTCACAACTGTATATGAATGCAAAAAATATGGTTAGTCAACATTGTCAGGAAATTACTCATATAAATGAAATATACAAATGTCAAACAATGTCCCCACCACCCTAAAAGCCCTAGAGAGATTTCATCAGACCATGAAATCCATACGCCAGCCATCTTTGCTCTAACACAGAGCTGCGGAGGACTGTTGGTTTGCAATATCAGTAATGATTTCCTTTGGTATTGGCCTCATGGGAACCTCTTTTCTCCATGTAGCCTATTGTCAGCTAAGCATTGGAGAATATTAAAACTTAGCTAAGTTCGCTTCACGATTCTTCATATCATAATTTTGGATTTAAACTGTTGACCTCTGGTTTAAAAGTTACTTCTACTCTTACCTGCATTTATTTTAACCATACGCTTGTATCTGAACCTACGCTTGCATCCACGTCACCTGCGGCAATATGTAACATTTGATGAAAGAGAATGACTGCTTCTTATCATGAAGTTTTAATATGCATAAGTTAATAATTATCTGCTGGAACATAGACTTGCTGTGCTCTGGTAAACAAAAGCCAGCGTTTCACCCATTTAACACATTATCACTAAAACTGAGCTTAAACTGACAGTTTAGAGCTGACTCTCGTCTAAATGTGTCCTTTACCAAACCTCATATTTACCCTGAACTTACCTTGGGGGGGGGGGGGGGGGGTTGTGACAGTTGTCTCTCTCTTTAAAGCTTTGTTCAGACAGGCAACAACACTGCGTACAAAAGGCAGCAGCCTCATTTGTTTTCATAGGACCACTGTGGTGGGATAGCTGGGGGATCCAATGAAGAGGGCACGGCCAAATAAGGGCCTGGCCTTCCCGTTAAAAAGCTTAGTTGCCACAGCTCAGTGCAGTGTTACCAGACACGGTTGGCCAATCAGGGACTGTCACGAGAACGTTATATTTTGAACATCCTCATCCTACTGGTTACTTGCCAATCAGCGTGATTAGAGATACAGTTATTGTCGCTTCCCAGAATAAAAAAAACAAAATAGTATTATAAACCGTTGAACCTGTGACCGCTGCGTCAAGGTGTAAACCTATGTGGGCGCCCGTCCACCGGGTGAGCCGACCAGGCGCCCCTGAGTAACATTTTCAATGCAGGACTATTACTTGTAGCAGAGTGTTTTTACAGTGTGGTGTTAGTACTTTTACTTAAATAAAGGATCTGCATACTTCTTCTTCCACACGTTTGGTGTTAGGGTTAAGTGGTGCAAGAAGCCTGTACTACTGCGTATGTGTGTGTGTATATATATATATACTGTATGTACACAAAAACATGGGTTGGGTGTGTTGAACTGATTTAGAAACAGAAGTTTAAAAAAAAGTTTAAAAAGCATCAATCCGAAGATAAAACTCCCAGCCGGTTGGTTTAGCAGGTGTGTGAAAAAATGATTCTTCCCACTACACGGGCTTCTCTCAGGGTCACCAGACTGTCACATCTGTTCTGTCAAATAAATCCCCTCCCTGGAAATTCAGACACTGAGGTAGGAGAGAAATGTGACGAGACAGCAAAACCCGACTGCAGCGAAACGCCTTTAAAGGGACTATACGTAACTTTTAAAGTGTCTGATGTTAATCAGTCGCACAGTTGGCAGCCGATGCCAGGAGCCTTCAGGCTGAACAGGAAGTCACAGAAACACTCACATCCTGTTAGGTCTGATTCTGACTTAATACAGAATTATCAGACCCATATCTCAGCCTGAACACAGTCTCCAGTTGTTTATTCAGACGGAGTAGCTGTCAAAACGCTCTCCATGTGATCTGTTGCTGATGTTAAACATAAACAACTCTCTGACTTCTTAACATCACTATCCGCCACGCTACGTGTGTTCTGTACAGGATAGGCCTTTAAATCAGACAAATGGCAATTCAGCTCCTTTTGATTCAAAAACTATTAGTTTATATAAAACATCATCATGTTGAGTTGATTCTGAGCCAATCAGCTGTTAGATCAGCTGAGAGGCGGGCGTTTCCCAGAATGCCCTTGGGTCCGCCTGCGTCTCAGACCTGCGGCCAGCTTGACCTCATGTGGTCATCGTTGCCCACGTGTGCGTGACGTCAGAGCCCATCGGGTTCAAGTCGGACACAAATCTACCCAGCATGCATTGGGGGGCGATTGCCGGTGATCGATTCTGCGCAGGCCGGGCTCATCTCATTTTTATTCAAACATACAAATATGTGTAAAAGTAATGCAATACTTTTTTTTTGTAATTATAGAATTATAAAAAGTAGACATAAAAACAAATGAGTAGAAAGACAACAATAAACATAAAATATGCCAGGGGTCAGCAAAGAAGTGAGAATAAATGAATTGTAACTATTAAATAAGGAGCATAATCTTATAGTTTGAATGGCTTTATGTTTTCTGATGAAGTAATTGTCTTGATATATAGTTCCATTTCTTTTTTGAAAACAAATTTAAATTTATGAATGTGAAACTTTGCCAAGCATATTATGAGATTGATAAGAAAACATTCTCATATCATGTATAGGCTAGTGTTGTATCTGACAAAACCAAATATTACATTTTCCAGTAAAAGTTCAAAGTTCCAGGTAATATTTTACAAGACAAATCTACAAATACCTCGCCACAGTTTGTGGTTATGTATATGTTTCCAGAACAGATTGACAATAGTTTATGGACGCATTCACAGAAGCCACATCTCAGGCTGACCCTAAAAAAAGGGTCTGACTCAAGTCCCCCTTTATTTTTTATATATTTTTTTATCAATTTGGTTCTTCAAGTAGGAGTTTGCCAACGTGTGTGTTAGTGCCAGAGGACAAACAGTTCCAGGTTCAAAGGGCTTGAAACAGGTTTAATATGCTGTGTGTCTGTCTCCGGTGCTACGCACCTGTAACCCAGTCAAGTAAAGGGTTAACAGAAACTTAGTTTTGGCCAATCAGAGGAGGCTGTGCCAGACTCCCGCCTTTGGCTGAGTCTCTATCTAATCTGTCAGAGGCAGAGCAGGAGTGCGGTTGGGAAGTTTAACGTTGGTAGTCTCCAAAGAAGAAGATGCTGGCGCCTGGTTAGCTCACCTGGTAGATCAGGCGCCATATATAGAGCTTTACTCCTCTATATATAGAGGACTCTGACCTGCGGCCCTTTGCTGCATGTTATCCCCCCCCCCCGTCCCCTTTCACGTCTTCAGCTGTCCTGTCCAAAAACCTAAAATGCCCCAAAATAATCTTTAAAAAAAAGAAGTTGGTAACGTCAACAGCTACAACTGCAGAATGTGAGAGCATTGTGTTAAATTAGTCATTGTCACTGTGACTTTTAAAGAGCCAGCTTTAGTTCCATCATAGTGTTATTAGTGTCAAAAAAACGTCCTCTGTTGTTTTTCAGTAGCTAACTCAGAGATTATCAGCTAATAAAATGACTGATTTAGCGGGGTGTGACACTATCTGTGTACCATCTCATTAGGGGCTGAGCCCCCCTAAAAGTCTGATCCTAGGATCTCCCCTGCCTGAGCCAGCGGGGGTTTAGTCTGAGGAGACACGTTTGAAAATGAAAGAAATGTGGAGGTGGGGAGTTAGGAGGAAGTGAGTTGAACCAGACGTCTGTAGTCCGCTGCAGCGAGGCGGTCTGCTCTGGACTACATCACCGCTACCACCTGAAGACACACACCCGGGGCACAGTCACGCCCAAAACCCTGCTCTCGTTTGGTGGGTGGGTTTCTCGTTGATTGGCTGTGGCACAGGCATAGATTCCAGGGGGGATGCAAGGGAAGAGAACCCACTCCCCAAAAGAAGTCAAATATAACCGCTCACAGGCTTCAAATATGTATTGGAAACAAGAAGTGTGTCTACTTTGTTACATCGGGGGATTAAAGAACCCGGCAGGAACATAAAAAATAAAGGTAGATTTATGTAGGTTTCACATCTCAACAGCAAATCTGTTGGAGAATGACACCTTGTTAAGTTATTTCCGGTTCAGAAACCCAAATTTTGGACAGAAACGTTTTGAAAATGGGTCAATTTTAACCCGAGGACTTATAAGAGGCTTTAAAAATAGTGTTTCTACTTTTTGTTGTGGGCTGTACAACCCACCAAACTGTCAGCGCTTGAGTTGCATTGTGGGTAATGTTGGCAGCAGGTTTTGATTCCTTTTTTTAAACCCTTGTAAGTCCATCAGTGTTACAGGAGAGCTATGCTAAATCAGTGGAGTCCTCTTCTAAGGTACCGTACCGTTAAAGGTCCCACTCCCACCGGGTATGGCTCACTGACTGTGGTTAAGTTTAGGCAACCTTGAGGTGAGAATTGACAGAGCATGGATGAAAAGAAATTAAACAAGCCTGTAATTTTAGGCCTGAGACAGAATGCAAACTTAATTCTCTGAAAAGTCTAGTAGTCTGATGTGCTACACGGCCATCTCCACTACGACCCCGGCCTCCACACCCTTACATCTGCCTCGCTACATAAAGGCCGCGTTGCTTCCTGTAAAGGCTGTATTGTGATTGGAGGGAAAGCACAGGTGTTACTAATAACATTAAGGACAGCGTTGTTCTATTCAAGTGTCCCAGTAAGCCATGACAGTGAGTGTGACAGCGAGCCAGCACGCACAACACCAGGACCCTGTAACTGGAGCAGCTAAATGGAATTCAGCCATCTTTCTTTTAATTATTTACACCTGTGCTGTTACTGAGACATGTCCGCATGGCTTCTGTTTTGGCACTGGTCTCGCATTGCCAGAGGGGCTGGCGAGTCCACAGCATTCTGGGATGGGAGAAAAACGAGCTCTGGTTTATTGGCATTTCTTTAAACCAATCACAATCGTCTAAGCACCAGGCGGTGCCTCTGCTCCATAGCCTCTGGAAGGAACTTGTTTTGGTGGAACATGTGTACGGTCAGATGTTGCTTTAGTCCACCGGGGGTTAGAACGCCAACACAAAGGACGAGGAAGGGGACGGACACCTGGACGAAAAGAGGGACATCCTGCGGAATTTCAGGAGCAATCCCAGAAGTGGAACGTAGTCGATATACATACTTAATTATACACTAACGTCCAAAGTGCGGGATTTTTTTCCTTTGTTTTTAAGAGAACAAATTAATAAAATCCTGGTTATGACCAAAGCAGCAGAAATGTTCCTCCCATCAGATGTGTTCCCTGTGGGAATGCAACCCAAAACCATTCTGGACATTCCATAATCCATTGACAAAAAAAAAAATTTAAAACAAGGAGCAAAAATGTCAAAAAAGGGACAAAAACGGGAAAAAAATTCACTAAAACAACAACCAGTTTTGAGTTTGACATTAAAAAATACATAAATAAAAAATAAAATGAAAAATAAAAAAAACTATAACAAACATGCTAAATAAACATATAGGCTAATCATTTTTAAAGCAGATTTTAAATTACGTTATTACAACTTAACAATTGGCCCTTATGAAAGCCAATCTTAGCACAGCTGAACGCAATACACAGACGATGGCGGAATGATAAATTCAACTGAAGAGTAAGAGTGAACAATGAGGGTGACCTACCGTTGAGATGCCTCTCCAAACGAAGAAACAAGACACTTTAAGAAAAAAGATCTGTAAAATAAAGTAATCCATGGTGATCAGATCATCAAAACCGGTGAACGTGCCTCTCCGCTTCACCTTTTAAACAAAGTGGAATAAAACTTAGAAAAGTCCAAATCTACAATCTACAAAACACGCAATCAATTAGTAAGCTCACAGCAAATTTATATGTACCGGTCAACAATGGTCTCAGGTGAGGGCAACTTGTCACGTGACCCCGAGCCCTGAAAAAAAAAAAAATTACTAAAGCAGTATATGAAATCAGATGTATTACCTACCACTGTTTAGTTGTTCTGTGTTAAAATATCTATAAAATATCTGGTTATGCTCATTTTTGAAACAATGCAATTACCTGTTTCAGCCACCAGAGGAGCAGTGCTCCCCCTGCCGTGTGTGTGTGTGTGTGTGTGTGTGTCATGTAGTGTAGTCAACATGATACACAGGTGCCCACTAAGAAATCTCCAGGATTTCCATATACCCACTTACACCACATGTGCAATGATACACAACAACATGTTTTAGTGACAGTGCTTTCCCTTCAGATGTTTGTGTTCCAAGGTTCCGGGTGGAGGAATGTGACAGCAAGCTGAACTAACACTGCAGGACATGCAGGGAGACTTTTCTCATCTTTCATCGACCCGCCCCTGTCTTGTCCTCGTGTCTTTGGGGTTAACGTCTGTGATCCAGGCTTAGGTCCCTGATGTGAAAGCCCCCTCACTGCTTTATATCCCATTAGATTTTAGAATGTCATCTGTGTTTTCCTTCTCATAGAATTTTCTCTCCCCATAGAAATATTTTTTCCCGGCTCAGATTGAGCCAGAATGTGGTACAGTATACCCACTATACATTAGACTCCACCACTCTGTAACCCCCCCATCCCCCCTTAAATTACGCCTATGGATTTAACATTTCCAATGATATGGCAAATCATGAAGACAGTGGGAATTATATTGCATTTATAGTTATGATCCCCTTTATAAAATACAGTTTTGTAACATATAAAGCTACTCACTTGTGTTAAATCGACCACAAAGATACAAATGGCGGTAGAGTGGTGAGGGGGGGGGCACAATCCAGATGGAATCAGACAGTTCAGGGCTTCTCTGTCACGTGGTCTTGCTATGACCCTTCTACTAAAATCCAGTGGGCCTACCTGCCGGCCTGTATTGCTTTCTATTGTGCTAGTACACAGTCATCAGTGGGAATTTGACATGTAGGCCCATGTGTATAGGCCTATACACACATATACATATACTGTACATATTCTCAGTAATAGCTGCTTTTAGAAATTGAAAATTAACCTTTCTTGTTGTGCTTTATTACACATTTTCATTTATTTTACCAACCATTTTCTTAGACAAAAGGCTACATATGAGCTAAATATTTAACTTTTCGGTTACACCAACTTTGAAAAAAAAAAAAAAAATCCACTTTGATTTCAGATGTGGACAAGAGGACATAGTTCAGGCCTATGTGTCATATATTAAACAACACTAGCAGCCCTTCTGAACGGTGCATGTTGGAATATGTTCAGGATCTTCTATTCTCTGCAGTAGGACTCCACGGGAATACAACTGATGCATAATTTAGGCCAAACTGTATTACAAATGTGGCAGTTCTTAACACCAAACATCCCCACATTATAGATCATGACAAACTGACAATTGTTTGAATCTGCAGGTAAAAATGACATATTGCTAACAAGTGTAATGCCAAATTTGTTGGCTGTGGGTGTATCAATTTTACAAATTGTGAAAACTGAAATTAGTATAATGGTCCAATCTGAGTATATGACTAATGAAAGAGAATCTCAATAGATTGCTAGATGGATTTAAAGCCATCTTTAGGTAAGATATTTTTGCCTATTGGAAACAAATCTTTCAAAGAGACATTTTTTAAGGACATCTATATACTGTTTTTTCCTTAGGAGAGTGAACAGAGTTTTGCCAGAGGTGAACATTTTAATCAGCCAATCCCCGTTCCTCGTGTAGCGCGTCATTATAAAGAGCAACCAATAGATGGGCTACGTGAACAGGGTATCCATCGGCCAATAGGAGCAGAGTTGTCTGTATGGGCGGGTCTTTGAGCCTGCAGCACCGAGGAGGCTCTGGATACGATGCCATCCATAAAGTCACATAGGATGGAAGATAAGCGAATGCTGGGCTTTTTGGAAATTCTGCCTGGACACATTCAACAGGCGTCAGTTTAGCAAACTGTCGGCTATCTGCGCTGAGGTAAGCGAACAAGCATATGGCCTAATAGCTGAGTTGTTAGGCTAAATGTGAAGTTAAAAATGCAGTCACATTTCTGTAGATACATTAAAACAAGTGTCCGTACTAGTTTTATGTTTGCTATCGACTCGATAGCTGTTTTATAGACAGACACGAGTAACGCCTTACCCAAATAACGGTAGAAGAAATACAGTCACTATCTTACCTGTTTCATTCTTTAGGGCCTAATGTCCCCAGCGGTTCCACAATCCCTTTGAACATCAGGTATGATGGATCTAAGAGTGCGGTGAGCCCTCCAACGGGCTGACCAAAGCGCTACTATAAATCTCAGAAATCCAGGAATTAGCCGCTCCTTGTTCGTCGCCAACCACCAGAAAATTCTGGAAATATGGGAATGTGTTCACGCGCCAGCAGCTGTGGATTTTAGGCCTACCCGAGGGAGAAATCTAGTTGCAGGTGTGGAGACGTCTCAGCTCCATGTCAATGCTATGAGACACCTGGACAGACACTGACTGACCGCAGCGGGACCGAGAGTGGAAGAGCAGCTACGCGGTGAAACAGAGTCGGCAACATGAAGGAGAAATCTAAAAATGCTGCCCGGACTCGGCGGGAAAAGGAAAATAGTGAATTTTATGAACTGGCTAAACTATTGCCCCTTCCGTCCGCTATCACCTCCCAGCTGGATAAAGCCTCAATCATCCGACTGACAACAAGCTACCTGAAAATGAGAATAGTCTTTCCTGAAGGTAAGAGAGCTGCATTTAAATAGTGTGTGTGAAATAAATCTACAAAAAAATTAGGCGACATAAAAATAAATAAATTAAGCCTATGATTAATTATAATAGCTTAACACTATAGGCTAACCAACTAAGCTAAATGTTAGGTTATAAGACTAATATTGTATATGCCTATAGGCTAATGATAGCCTACAATTAGGGCCTGGATAAGACAATACGCTTTTTTTTATTATTATTATATTGTTATTATAAGCTACTTTTAGTAGGCTTAGGATATAGTAATATAGCCTACAAGTAGCAGGCCTAGAAACACTGTAGCCTATTTGCTTGATGCTGTGGTAAACGCGTGATTTTGTATTAATATATTTTTTTAATATTAATTTATTTATTTTCTCGATAGGTAGGCCTGAATTCCATTTCCCTGGTGGTTTGTAACTCAATAGATATTTTCATAACTTTACAGGAATAAAAAATAAATCAGTTTATTTTCGTTTCAAAATATCTCACAAAAATAGGCTACATCGTTGTACAAATTCTGTAACTAAAAATCGCAAATCAGCAGATTTTTTTTTTATTTAACCTATTTTATTCTTTAGTGTAAGCATTGGGCTACTCGCAGGGAAATGTTTGGTTGAACATGAAGGAAAAAGAGACATGTTTTCATAATTTATTGCTTACAGCTTCAGGAAATTGCGTCAGTGTATTAGTCTACATGGACAATGTGCTGATCGCGTTAGGCTACTATTAAAATATATTTCCTTGACTTTCAGTAAGATCTGTCTTATATCGAATAAAGTCTTCTGATATTCTCTCCAATCAAAGGAAGTTTCTGATCATTTACGGCGTCAGCAGCAGAAGTCTGCTGTGTCCCTCAGTCCGCCTGTCCGTGTCCCCGTGCTGCCGGCAGGGATGTGCTTTCTCTCCGGGGGCCCTGGCGGCCCCTGGCAGCAGATTAGTCGTGATGCGTGACTGCTGCAGAGCCGCGGATATTAGTATGATCTGCACGTGTGATCCCTCGGCATATGGAGCTCCTTGTAACAGTAAAGCAGGCCGTGTTGGAGGGAAGGTGCAGTGACAAAGAAAACACAAAGGAAACACTAAAGGATCTGTGTTTTACCACTCTGAGAGCCGAGCAGATAAACCGGGCTGCGACGGCAGCCTTGTGTTTGAACAGATTCATCATCATCATCTGCAGTTTATTGATTATTAATATTATAATATTACACAATTCGATCGAGGCAATATATCGATATTATACTGATATATGAGACTAGATATCGTAGATTTTGGATATCATAAGATGACTCAAGTGTTGTCTTTTCCTGCTTTAAAAGGCTGCATTACAGTAAAGTGATCTGTTTTATTTGCCTTTACCCTCTTAGTTATTATATCCACATTATTGAGGATTATTTATCTAACATCTCATCGTGAAGATATTTTGGTAATCCACCAATTTGCAATACTACAAAATTGTCATCATATCTACATTGATATATTTGGTCAAGAATATTGTGCTATTTAATTCTCTCCATATGGCCCAGCTCTATAACACAGAATATCACCTCTGGTGAGAAAATGACCACTGCAAAGACATTATGTGGGACATAGATAGCACTGTCTTATTTTTTTTTAGTAAAAATCATTTAAAACAATAAGTTAGAAATCAGCTAAGAGGTAATAAAAGTGCCTTGACCAAATGTAAACCTTGTCACATAAGTATATTTTATTATTATGCACAAGATACTGCGAGACAGGCAGATTCATGTTATTTGAATTACGTTCCAAATCCAATCAGCTTGAAATCGACAATTGGGTTAGTGTTTACATCGCTGGATCTCATGAAAGTCAGAGTGAAAATTAGGGACAAATACTGCAGATTCTTATATAGTGCATGAAGCAAAAAGCAGGGTTGTTGAAAATAACCTTATTATTGAACCGCAGGGCTCAAAAAAGACAAAAAAAGCTGCAACATGAGCTTGAACTATCTGTGTAGAGTCAGGAATAACTGGAATGACGAAAAGGCTGACAGCTCAGATTTCCTTCAGTCAGGACATTGTGATGGCACAACTCTGGCATCCTCTTCTCTCCAAAATCCATTATTATTTCAAAGGCATGCTTAGTAAGACAACTTATGTACAGCACCTGACTGTATTTTGCATAATTAACACCAAAACCATTATACATTCCAGCTCTCAGGGACGGTGTCCCAGTAACACCAGTTGCCCTCTGCCTTGCATCAGTGGAATATATCTGGCATATGTGGCAACACAAGCATTCTATGGAGCTCTCTGAATAATTTAAGGGACAACCATACTCATGCAGGCAACAAGGTTTTACCCCCCCCCCCCCCCCCCCCATGCAGTTTTTAAAGGCCGGACCTCTCCACTCAGGCTCCTCACACCTTTTTACACCAAAAAAACAAACAAACACATCCACTCCACCACGAGCCACATGTGGCGATGTTTATGAAGAAGCCCATCTGAGAGAGCTGTAGAGCTGGGAGGTGAATAGCTAAAAGTGTTGTTAATTTGGAGTGTACCAAAAGACTTTTTTGTGTGTGTGTGTGTGAGGGAGAAGAACTACTACAGTACCCCACACTACAATATCTTGAAGAAATTTAATCAGGAAGGGAGGCTAAAAAAACAAACAAATCACTTTTCATCTGGGTTTCTGTATTTCTATTTGTTAGATGAAATCACCGTTTGCATCGGTGTGTTGTGACAAATATCACACAATAAAAGCAATGTTATGAGGACCAAGGTATCAATGTGTAATGCTGGACGTAAAAATGCAACAACAAAAAAACAAGTCAAGGTTTCCTCTTGTTGGTAGCCTACTAAATGAGATATGAAATGGCTGAACGGAGCTATAGTGTATTATTCCACACGGAGCGTGGAGCGCAGTGTGATGGGCTGATTTACGCTCTCAACACTTTAAACCCGCCAACGGCACTGGGTCTTCTTAATACTTATCTTTAATAAGCTAAATATGAATGCGCTGCTGCTACATGCCCTCAGCAACTTATTCGCACGCCAAAGAAAGTAATATACTGTATATATATAATAGGCTACATAATAATATTCGTATTGGGCTTCTTCTTCTTCTTCTTCTTCTTCTTCTACTTATTATTATTATTATTATTATTATTAGGCCTAATATGTGTCATACTGTGTTAACGGAAACAGCGAGGTGTAATGGTCGAGGTCAGGTAGAAGGAGTCAAATCGAGCTGCTGTCCCAAAATGCTGACTGGACCGGACTTTGTTCAGCGTGCTATTTATTGAACTGGGCCAATCATACAAAAAAATAAAAATCACATTATGCTCTTAGTGATTGGTTTACTAAATGTATTCCTTTGTCTTTTATAATTAGTTATTTAAACAAGTTTAATTCCGAATGGATTCCTTGCAATTCAGATGCAGTTTATTTGGTATCTAGGGAGTGATAAGGAGGAAAAATCAGGAAGAATAATGACACAAAAATCTGTTTATTTTTATTTTCCTTTTTATTTGTTTCCCCTTCTTGTGAGAGGCTACACTGGACACTTGCAGGCCTCTGAGCCCTCAGATGCCCATGGCTATCAGCTTACCACTCACTATCATTATCACTTTCTGAAGCGCTTACAAGTGTTCACAAGCAACAACAAACAGGCTGGGAGCCACTGCTTTAATTATGTAAAAACAATAATTATAATGTGTCTAATTGGAGTGGGGCTCGTCTGAGTCCCACGTCTTGTCTTAAAGATAGGCTAATGGCAGTAGTGGGATAATGGAAATAATTAGTGACTAACAATCTTGCGTTTTATGTAGCCTAATAAAGCCAAACGTTAGGTGAAAATAAAACAATAAGTGGAAGGCTGCTCCTTTCACAACACCAGTCCTCCACCGAGCTGTCAGCAGCGCTGTGTTCCGCTGGGTGACCTGCGGCAGGTCGCCCGCAGCAGGCCGCCGCAGCCCGCAGCTTTTTGGAAGGAGTGTCTGTACTAATAATTAAAGTGTGGACTTAGTATCACCAAAGAGTTGGAGGCTAAAGCTAAACGCCTTAGTTGAGGCCTCAGTAGCTGTTTTAACCCCGCCGTAGGCTACTGGGAAGCCCGTGTGGCCCTCCATGTCAGCCTGGGTGCTGCTTGGAGCGTGCTTTTTAATGTAGCCTAACGGCGTTGTTTGCTGCTTCCTGGACCCGGATTCATTTCATTTCTTTCATTTTAGGATGTTTTTAACCAATCAAATATCTAGACAAGAACTTCTAAATTCCTTACGCTTTGTCTATATCAATACACATTTAATTTTGTTTTCTGGTGATTAGAAAGGATTGTGAATTCAACTCAATGAAATTGATTGACCCGTGTTTGTCTTGTTTAAACAAAAGCTATATAGCCCCATTTATTATTATTATTATTATTATTATTATTATTATTATAGGACTTTTGTGAGAACTAATTATATAGATGTTTTCTTATTAATGAGAAAATACTAAGGAACCAGTATTACTGTGTTCTCACAGCGGTGTTTTGAAGGCTCTGTCTTCATTTTTAAGCTATTTATCTTTCTTTTTTTCTAAGTGGAAGCCCGTGATTTTTTTCACTTGTGGGTGCCTGTAGGGGGGCAATTTGATTGTGTCTTTTTATGCGAACGTGAAGTCCTTATTAGCTCCGTCTGAAGCGGGCAGGCGGCGGGGCGCTGTGATCCTTGCACGCCGCCTGTTTGCTCTGCAGAGCGGGATTTGCATTTGAAAGGGATCGCTGGTGCACATCCAGCCACTCCTGTTTGCTCGGTCCGCGGTGGCTCGATCCGCGCCTCACACCATCTCACATGTTCTTTTTACGACTGCTGTGAACGGGTTATGAATACATTTTCACGCTACCGCATTTGCAACGATAAAAAAATAAATAATAAAAAATAACAAACCGAGTGTAATTTCAGGTTTGGTGCATTTCTACTGCTGTAGGCTGCAAGCCGTCAGATCAAAACATTGTTTTGCACTGAGTGGGTTTTAGACTCGTGATGGTCAATGCTGCACTTTCACGAGCCTTTGCAGCCCTAATTGTAAACCAATAAGCCCTTCAATGTACCAGCATTTCTCCCTGCAGACACTATTGTACCCACAGTGTGAACAGTAGCCTAGTAGTTCATTTAGAATCCGAATGAGCTTTATTTGCCACTTGTATGTGCACAAGGAATTTGCTCTCAATGTAGTTAGATAAATCAACATAAAGCTGGACAAATAATAGGGCATAAACAGGGCTATGTGAAAAAATATATATCAATATATATAAAAAGAATCAACAACTAACAACATGTATAAAAAGTATATGCAAGTCAAATGTTTTTGTAATTTGTAAACAATATAAAATGCAACAAAATAAATATTGAACATGTGGATGTGTACAGTATGGATGTTAATATAATTTGTCTTTACACCATAGGCCTACATACAGCATGTATGATTTATATTTTAAGTAAAGACCAATATTTATATTCTTGTCATCACAGTAGTTCCTTTTTGTGATCATATGACGTAGTTAAATGTGTGTACACTCTTTGGATTGAAATTTCATTCAGTAAGTACAGTGTACAGTATACTGAACGATAAAATAAGAATAAAATTTGCTATACTTTATTAGCCTGTAGAACAAGCTTATGGACATTGTTGTTACCATCATCACATTTGCTGGGATTAAAGCCTTCCATCTGCATTGTAAAATGTGACCTGTTTCTTGTAATCATATTTTTGCTCTGTATGTGTGTGTGTGTTTGATTTGTTTACTAGGCCTTGGGGAGTCCTGGGGTCATGTAAGCCGCAGCACTTTGGATGGAGTCACCCAGGAGCTAGGCTCCCATCTCTTACAGGTACTTACTACAGTAGCTATTAGTTCTCACACTTTACAAAGCACCTGAAAAAAGTGTGGATTTCAGGGTTCTCAAGTGACTGAGACACCACCATGTCACTTAAAATGTCCTTAAAATGTTCATTGGAAGACATTTTTTTAATGTTCTAAAGTCACCCTACCATGACATTAAAATCTTTCTATTATTACTATTCAGCCAGAGGCAGACACTGTGTGTGTGTGCGTGCGTGTGTGTGTGTGGTTTACTACCGTCTGCCTCCTGCTGCCTTCATTCTTGTGCGTTAAGAGTGAAATGAGCTGAAGACATTCCTGGTCACGCACAGAGCCTCAATCTGTCCTGCAGCCCCTCTCCCATCAGCAGCAACACAATGGAGCAGGGTGCAGGGCTGGAGGCTAGCAGGGCGACAGGCTAGCAGCCAGGGATGTAGTCAAGACCACCTAAGCAGAGACCAAGTCACCACCAAGACCAGAGTGTACCAAGTCTGAGACATGACCAAGAATGTGAGGGGTTGAGACCCAGTCAAGACCAAGACAAGACCAGTGCAAGTGCCAGACTGCATGTCACAATAAAATCTGGGAAATGCTAACCATAGGCACCCCTCAAATTGATCTGATAGGCCCACATTCCCACAAAAAAGAAAACAAATTAAGACTCTTAAGACCCTCATTCACCTCTTTTATTGCCATATAATGAGAATTGAATGAAATTCCTTGATAAAATAATCAAAAGGCAGCTGTGGTCTAGTACTTCTGCCTCACAGCAAGAAGAATCTGGGTTTGAATCAAATCCTGGTCGTTCCGGGCCTTTTTGTGTGGAGCATGTTCTCCCCGTTTGCGTGGGTTTCCTTTGGGTGCTGGCTAACATTGGCGCTTTTACAGAAATGTTGATTAATGTGCATTGTCCTAATCAAATAAATAAATCTACTTCTACAAAACAAAAATCTACAAAACAGAGTAAAAATGCAGTCAGTACCAAGACCTTCAAAAACCCACTACTACAACTATGCTAGCAGCTATGGAAATATGCTGCTTTTTAAAAAAATAGATTTCTATAGAGATTTAGATTATAATAGCATAGTCTTCCACTCACTTGCTTGGGTATTAGGTAGGCTAAACCTAGCTAAACCAATCGCAGTCTAATCAATAATAAATAATCTTCTTCACAATGGCATAATGTAAAAAAAAGAGTGGAAAAAAATCAGGAATGCTTCTCAAAATAATGAATTACATTTCGGCAACGAGTCCACACAGCATTCCGGGATGGTAGAAAAATGTGCTTGTCTTTATGTCTTTAAACCAATCACAATCGCCATGCGTGACACTAAGCGCCGGACAGAACCATGGTGCCGCTGCAAAATAGTCTTGGGAAGGAACTTGTTTTGGTGGAACATGTGTACGCTCAAAAGTTGTTTTAGTCGTGCAACAGAAAACTCTGATTGGACAGATAGTGTAGCTAGCTGTCTGGATTTACCCTGCAGAGATCTGAGGACCAAGTAACCATAGTCCTCAGAAATCTACCGGAGTTTAAAAATCCAACACAAAGAAAGAGGAAGGAAACGGACATCTGGCTCAAAGAAGAACACTGGAATATCCGACTGCAACTAAGCAAACCTGGAAGTGGAACGTGATGGATATAGACTAGAGCTAGATTGACCGTATGAACTGGTGACTCAGTCTCTAATTCAACTGTTCCTTTAAAGCTACGGTACATGGTATTGTTGTTTATTTCACAACTTTCTTCAAATCATTACTTCATACATCTTCAATCAGTCGAGTTTTGTTTGTTACATGAAAAATCGTACAAGGTATATAAAATCTTTCCAGTGAAATTGAATCCCATCAGCTCATCATAAATCACAGTGCCTGGTGTAGATATCTTCTTGGCAGGTTAGGGCACCATCTGTGTGTGCTCAGCCGAACAAACCACTCTCTGCAAGGCCTTGCGGTCCTGTTCAGAGCAGTTTCCGTCCCAAAATAGTTACAACAATCAATCTGTCTGCAGAGTTATGTACAGTTTTATGATACACATTCATATTAACAAGGAACTATTGTATACACATTATTTTTGGAAATTGACGCAAGACAGAAAAATAACAATTGGCCTTTTGTTGATATAAGGGCTGAATGATTTAAGGAAAAAATCCAAGTGCAATTTTTCTGCCAGATATTGCGATTACTATTTGATTTGTGAATATTACTTTTTAAAGTAAGTAGTAAGTAAGTAAGTAAGGTTTATTTGTATAGCACCTTTCACAGATAAAAAATCCCAAAATGCTTCACAGTAAAATGTAATACAATACCAACAAAGTACAATACAATGCATAAGACACTTTAAAAACAAATGGAAAACATGAAAACAAAAACCATAAAAAAAAACCACGTCTAACTGAAAGCCTGTTTGAATAGCAGCGTCTTCAGTTGCTTTTTAACGCAGAATTGTAGGCAATGCATTCCACAGCCGAGGTGCCACTGCTTGGAATGAACGATCCCCTCTGGATTTAAAATGAGTGTGGGGAACAACTAACAGTCTCTGACCTGATGACCTCAGGCTACGGATTGGAGTATGAAGCTGAATCAACTCAGAGATGTAGTAATGAACTTGACCATGGCAAGGCTCTAAAAGTAAGAACCAGGATTTTAAATTGAATTCTATACTGGACTGGTAACCAGTGAAGTGCTGCTAAAACAGGTGTGATGTGTGCCCTTTTGTTAATGTGAGTTAAAAGCCTTGCAGCAGAGTTCTAAACAGCCTGGAGACGGTAAAGCTCCTTCTTGCTCAAACTTTTAAAAGTCTTTTAAAGTAAAAGTCTTTTAAAAAGACTTTTACAGTAATCTAAGCGAGAGGAAATAAAAGCATAAATGATCATCTCCAACTCACCATTTGACACCAGTGCTCTTAATTTGGATATATTCCTCAGTTGGAAGAAACAGTTTCTGACTAATTGCATTGAGTGGTACTCAAAGGACATCGCTGAATCAAAAACAACACCTAGCCTCCTGAGCCTCGGCTGGACAGACGAGCCTAAATCAGCAATGTGTTAAAGTATAGCTAAAGTTCAATATTGTCTGTTTATCAGCTAAAACATGTCATGAAACATTATAACATGAGACACATTCAAAACTGCAATATATATTTATGCAAGGAATGTGATATTTAACATTATCCCAGCATTTATCTTATAAAAAAACAGTACAAGTAATACTAAAAAGAGGAATAAATAGTGTTAAACCAACTATATATTCAATTAAATATTGCACATTCTTCACAATTAGCTAATTGCATTCTTTCAGATTGAAAACGATGAATCAATCAGCCCTAGTTGATATCTAAAATAACATGCGTTTTCTTGTTTCTTTCAGACATTAGATGGCTTCATTTTTGTGGTTGCTCCAGATGGGAAAATAATGTACATATCAGAAACGGCATCAGTCCACTTGGGCCTGTCGCAGGTTGGTTTGACAAACTCAGTGTGATCTCTTAAGGTATTTTGGCCCTGATGTGTCGCACTTCTGAGATGAATGTTCATTTCAACAGGTAGAGTTGACGGGAAACAGTATTTATGAATACATCCATCCAGCAGACCATGATGAAATGACAGCCGTCCTCACTGCACACCAGCCTTATCATTCACACTTTGTTCACGGTAATCAACAACCCGGCCATGTTTTACTACATATATGACACAGACTCATCATACAGCATAAATAACGTTTTCTTTTCTTTTTTTATTCTCTGAAGAATATGAGATGGAGCGGTCCTTTTTTCTGAGAATGAAATGTGTCCTCGCTAAAAGAAATGCTGGTCTTACATGTGGAGGCTACAAGGTAGGTCTAAACTGATGCTAACTGTTTTGACTTTTTATTTGACAAACTGAAAGATGACGAATGACATGTTCTGGTCAATGTCAAGTAAGATCAATCAAAAATATTCCAACTAACATTCCTAAAAATCAAACTCAGAAACCATATTGTACATTTTTAGGGAATATGTTTTCATTCGTTTGCAATAAATGCTTAGATTGTAGTTCAAACGAGGAAACAGTGATTTTTAGGTATAAATAAATGGCAGCAAGTCACAAGGCCAATGGAGCCTGCACTTAATAATAGATGACTGAAAAGAAATTTAAGAAAAAGCAAATGGTTGTGCAGTAGTGTAGAGAACACAGTGCACTGTGGCTTATAAAAAGAAAGGCTGAGTTTATTCACAAATTAGTAAATTTAGTTTGAAGCCTTACTAATTCTCAGGTAGAGTATAGTTGACATGCTGAATTGTCATTTTCAAAAAAAGACAAGAACAGCTGCCCACACTGGCCTGGGTGACACAATCAACAAGAAGTCACAAGTATCAAACATATTTCAGTGTTTCTGCCTGGATTTTTTTCCACCACCGGGGGGTGTGGGGTGTTAAGTTGTCACCAATAACGTCACCGTGTTGTTGTTTTTTTGCAACAGTTGGCTTTATTCTTAAATATTCTTTTAAAAGCAGTGTCCTTCCTCCCACAGAATAAATTATGTTCACCATTGAGTGCATTCAGCTTTATAGATATCACACAGAGCTAATAAACAATTAAAGCAATGTATATAGCGTAAACGCTGTATTTAATCACAAGACAACATGTTGATGCTGCACTCCTCCTGACCCTGTGGCCCTGAACAGGACAAGGGCAACTGGAACTTGACATGTATTATTTCTGTATCCCTCTGTGCACTCTTGGCCCAGGTGATCCACTGTAGTGGCTACCTGAAGATACGTCAGTACAGCCTGGACATGTCTCCGTTTGACGGCTGCTATCAGAACGTGGGGCTGGTGGCTGTCGGCCACTCGTTGCCACCCAGCGCTGTCACTGACATCAAACTGCATAGCAACATGTTCATGTTCAGGGCCAGCCTGGACATGAAGCTCATCTTCCTCGACTCGCGGTACGTTCTGTTTGACAGTGTTTGTATTCCCTTTCACAAAGTCGTTACGTGTTTGTGCAGTATTTAACAGTGCGGGTGGGTGTGACTATTTCTGCATACGTTATATTTTGTGTGTGTGTGGTTTGTATGTGAGTGTAGTATGTCAAGCAAATGTGGGAAGGCTTAATTGACCCAGTGTGTGTGTGTGTGTGTGTGTGTGTGTGTGTGTGTGTGTGTGTGTGTGTGTGTGTGTGTGTGTGTTGATCAGGGTTGCAGAGCTGACAGGCTATGAGCCTCAGGATCTAATTGAGAAGACTCTCTATCATCATGTCCACAGCTGTGACTCCTTCCACCTAAGATGTGCTCATCACTTGTGTGAGTTAGGTTTGTTTTGCCTTATTAAAAAGTCTCTCTTGCCACACACACATACACACACACACACACACACACACACACATACACACACAACTGATATAGAACAGACACAATACACATGGCTATACAATATTATAGTAGGCCTATCTTTTCTTATGTTATGGCTGCTATATTATGGTACTTTATGTTGTCATGTTGTTTAGTGTTATGAATAACATGTTATGTACCTTATGATGAAAATTCCAAGCATTCACATAAAACAGTTCATTTACATCTATTCACAATAACATAAGATAAAATACACTGTTGCAATACCAGATTTGTCTGAGTTTAATCCTTTATAACATTTTGCTGCAATTTGCTGCTGTATTTAGTAGGGATGAGCGAGTACAGCATTATCTGTATCCGAATCCGTACTCGGACTGGGCGGGGCTTAGCCCGGAAGTGGTCAGATTTAACCCGGAAGTGGGTCGGGTGGTCTTGAAATGGGCGGGGCTTTAACCAGCATGTTATTTTAAGCATGCAATTGATATGGGTTGATCTGAAATTGTTATATTTATTGCTGATTAGAAAACTATTTACATGACAGCATCGAGCTTCAGATCAATGGTGTTGTCATGGTAACAAACAAACTATATACAGAACGTTTTGCAACAATGAATACAACACATGCGGTTGCAATTATGAAGTAAAATGTAATGAACAAGAGTTTTCATACTCAGTATAACTTTCTTTTTTTAACTTTTAATTTTTTTATGATCAGTGGGATTTTTTTTTTTTTGGTTCTTTTTAATTTTTTTTATTTCCACACCAGGTATATGTGTGTGTGTGTGTGTGTGTGTGTGTGTGAGAGAGAGAGACACAGAGAAATAGAGAAAGAGAGAGAGGGGGCGGGGGGCAGCTGACAGTTAAAAAAAAAAAAGATCTCCGATGGCAGAGACGCAACGGGAGTCACATTTAAACCAAGCAGCACGACTGAAACCCACGTTCACCAGAAATCTACTGGTTACTATGTAAGGACTACAAACTGAAGCTGAAGAAACCCTAAACGTTAACGGAACAGACTCGATTGACTGACGGAGCGGGAGAGAGAGAGAGAGAGAGAGAGAGAGAGGGAAAGAGAGAGAGAAAGAGAGAAAGAGAGAGAGAGAGAGAGAGAGAGAGAGAGCGGCCGAGGGAGCGCATTTCTCCTTGTTCTGTGTGTGTGTGATAGAGCCGAGCTTGTTTGTAGGCGGGGGGATGGGGGGGGGAGCGCTGTGATTATCACAGAACGCAGCGCGGCCAGTTGAGGAGTTGTATCCAATCCGAGCACGGATATTGACTCATATTACTCGTATAATACTTGTACTCGGCAAAAGTGCTTTATCCGTACCGGATACTCGTTTCAGCCGGATACTCGGATCATCCCTAGTATTTAGTATATGCTATGATTTGTATTGTTTTCCCCACAGTAATCATTTGCTGCAATTTCTTTCCCATCTCTTTGTCTTGTAGTGCTGGTGAAAGGTCAGGTCACCACAAAATATTACCGTTTCTTGGCCAAGCCTGGTGGTTGGGTCTGGGTTCAGAGTTATGCAACCATTGTACACAACAGCCGCTCATCCCGACCTCACTGCATTGTCAGTGTCAACTATGTTCTCACGTGAGTATCCGCTACTATTCTTAAATACTGCTTGGAGGTTCTGGTGGGTCTACACAGGGTGGGGGAAAAAACGTGCTCTGGTTCATTGGCATTTCTTTAAACCAATCACAATCGTCATAGCCGACGCTAAGATCCGCATGGTGCCTCTACAAAAATAGCCTCGGGAAGGAACTTGTTTTGGTGGAACATATGTACGTTCAAAGGTTGTTTTAGTTGTGCAACAGAAAACTCTGATTAGACAGATAGCCTAGCTAGCTATCTGGATTTACCCTGCAGAGATCTGAGGTTAACCATAGTCCTCATTAATCCACCGGAGTTTATAATGACAACACAAAGAAAGCGAAAGGTAACGTACAACTGGCAGAATTTCCGGCGGTACCTGAACAATTCTGGAAATGATAAGTCAAAAACAAAAACAAAAAAACAAACATGGATATCGTCACTACATTATTAAGAGATAATAGGCCGGCATCATCTGCATTTGTAAATTAATTAGTTACATCCTGGTTGAGAGCCGGGTGATTGAAAACTCAACGCGTCCTCAATGTATCCTGAGTGAGTTTCTACCTGTGCTTTGAGCGGTCCACTTGTAATCCAATCCCTTAGATCCGATTTTAATACCAGGTGAAAATGCTGCCAAAGGTGTATGTGTTCAGTAGGAGCCAAAAGGCTTGGGTTTGAGCGTCACAGACAGAGTAGAAAATCAGGTAGTAGTGAAAGTTGAACCAACAAATTGGCTTTTGGTCTTTCAATGGGAGTGATGACCAAAAAAAAAGTATATAGTATAACGTCAGCCTTAATTTTAACACACACTCTTCTTTGGCTGTAAAGCGAGAGCAGCACGTTATTCCATGAAATGGAAAAACATGTCTGAAACATGTCCAGGGTGTGAACCCATATTTATTAGAATTAAATATGATGTATGTTGAGTAAAGGCAAATTGACGGATGAGTGGAAGATCACTACTAACGCTCAATACTAATCATTCCACCATTTTGACCCATCAGCAACTTGTAGATACATTCTCGTAACTCACTTGGGTTGAAACTGTATTTTGTATTACTTATTGATACAGAGTAGCAAAACATTTATTTACATAAAAATGTTACGTATTCCTACTTTAAAACTTCTAGGATCAGACCTTTATGCCCCTAATAACATGGATCCAGTGTTAACCCCCCTCTGCTAAATCAATAATTTCAATAGCCGATAATCACTGAGCTAGCTACTGAACAACAACGTCAACCAACATTTTTGACACTATGATGGAACTAAACCTGACACTGACTACAAGTCACAGTGATAATGACCAATTTGACACAATGTTCTTATATTCTGCAGTTTAGTTGCTTTTTTTGGGTTCTGCGACATGAAATTACCAACTTTTCTTCTCTGGTGACTACCAACATTAAACTTCACAACCACACTCCTGCTTTTCCTCTGACGAGAGCCATAGAGAGAGAGAGTTGCGACACTTTTTGATCTCGCTAGCGTGGTGGTCACGTGGTTCATGTAAGCCTGTATAGTTCCAAACAGACGCCGCACTGTCACGTGTTCCTATGGGACTGACTGCAGCAAGTGCAATATTGAATAATAAATGGACCTGTTTATATTATTACACTACAATATTAAAAGTAGCTTGTTTATCAATCAAAGTGTCACAGAACATTAATTTGCTACACTGCTACTCTGCTTTTTCAATCGCAAAGTAGCAACAGTCCAGTCAGCATTTAGTGTCCAGACCACTTGCTGTACACATACAAATAAAGAAGAGTATATGTATCCTAAAGGGCCTCTTATAGAGTTGACAATTCGAAAGAGGTAGCTATTTAATTAATTTACCCCTGGAGATACCTTCACAGCTGGAGAAGTCAAGCTCACAAACTAGAAGGCAATCGGTCATCTACCAAGTTAAGAATATATATTATTACATTGTGCACATTCAAGTAAATATCCATATATGCACCATAAAGGGCCTCTGATAAAATATAGACAGTTGACAATTCGAAAGAGGTAGCTATTTAATCAACTTACCTCAGAAGTTACTCAACGGTCAGCAATGGAAATGATGTCCAACGCCATAGAATGGATGTTTGGAACTATGCGAGGCTGCGTACCCCGGAAGTAGGCGTCAAAAAGCATACAACGGAGTCCAAGGGGAGTGTCGCCACTGTCTTTCTCTATCACTCTGCCTTTGACAGATTAGATAGAGACTCAGCCAAAGGCGGGAGTCAGGTACAACCTCCTCTGATTGGCCAAAACTAAGTTTCTGTTAACTCTTTCCTTGACTGGGTTACAGGTGTGTAGCATCGGCGACAGATTCACAGGATATTTGAAAGGAATCAATCATCAGTCATTTTTTGTCCTTTTTCACTAACAGACAAATTCACAAACTCCTACTTGAAGCACTTGAGCCCTGTTATAAAGGGTCTAAAATCGCCCATGCGTCATAAAGTTGTATCTGGTGGTATATCCAGTAGAAATCGGAGGACACCTGACAGTTGACAGAAGTGTCTGGCAGCTCCAGGCCAGAGAGGTTTGGCTCACATCTCTGTTGTGCCGTCATTCTCTGCTTTGATAAGATAATGAGTGTTTGTACTAGAGATTTACGCAAACAGTTGCTGTGAAGCAATTAACTGGAGGCTAATTGGAAATATGACACGTGTTTGTTGGTTTGCAAAATCTCTCAATGAAGAAAGTTAAGTCAAATTATTTTTCAGTTGGTCTTTGTCATTGTATGCTGAGGTAGAAACAAAAGGAAATGGGATTTTGAATTCTTTTAGGAAAACGAGAAAACTTTGCTGCTCTTTCTATCTTTGACGGTAGTTGACAATCCTGTTGCATCACTGTGTCTGCTCTCTTGTATGCCAGTTATGTCATAAGGTCTGAGCCCATAGTTACTAAGTGTGCTCATGTGTTACCTGTGGTGGCCTCTCTGTGGTAGCGTCATGTCACCCGGTAAAGTTTATCTAAGACTAGCAGCTCTGCCTGCAGATTAAATGAACAGAGGCAGGCGATGAAGCTTATCTGACCGGGGTGGGATTGCATTTACTTTATCCTGCGCAAACAGTTTAACAGCACTGAGGTCGCCACTAAAATCTTCATCACAAGCTGCTACGTCTCACTTCCTTCCAATAAAATCAAACTTTAATCATGGCAGAGCATGAGCCACACTCTTATTAGTAAGTGAGGGATACCATTTACTTGCCTATTATCCCATTATTGTATTACCCCTGATGTGCATATTTCACAGATGCACAAGGGAGTGCGTGAACGAATAAGGCCCATAAAACCCTCCATTAAGCAGCGCGGCTGGCTGCCTTCAGAGGCAGAGAACAGCTTGACACACATTTCCTCTACCTCCTACATCAAATCCATAACGGCGTGGTGTTTATGGCCTTTTAATTGATAGGCTGTAAACGTGATTGGCATTTATGAGGGGAATGAAACCTTCTTCCCCTCCTCGTTTCTTTTGTAAATCTTTTTTAAGCTACTGTATGGATTGAACTACAAAGTAATGGGGAAATGAGGCAGTATGCTTTTTCTCTCTCCCTTTTTGCGTAATGCATGGGACAAAAGACAGGAGGTACGCTTTTCTGGAGTGTTGTAGTCAGGAGTAGAGTTTGTTGGCCAAATAGCTTTAGTGTATACAGCTATGGATAACAAAGCTGATAAGACCACTTCACCTGCATGTGAACCCCCACTGTGTGTTCAGCTCTGATAACCTCTGCACCTCTGTGGACTTGCAACTGCTACCAGAACCTGGCTGTGATTTTAGCAATCCTTCCAAAGCACGTAACCACATTCTCACAACAGTCAACGTTGTCTATTTAACGAGTGTTGCTTCGTTCTGTTCTGGTTTAGCGCAAACCCGTCACTCTGCTGTCTTACACGCGCACTACGACCCTCTTTGTCTAAGTGAACACAACATCAGTACCCATACCAACACTTTCATTGCTATACCGCGGTTTTGTCAAATGTGTGTGTATACATCAGGGCTGCACAATTTATCACAATTTTATGGAAATCGCAATGTGGACTAGTGCAATATCCAAATTCGAAATGAGTTAAAGGCAAAATATGTGTCAACCTATGCTGAATGAAGTATTGTGGTGCTGCAGAGACTTCCTGGCCTACAAATTGTATCCCACAGACAGAAGAAAACACCTTTGTTTGGTACAGATCCTTGCAGAAATTACACTATAATCACCTTTTAATTTTTTTATTACAACATTTTTCAATGAAAATGTGAATTATGATACAAAAATGATCCTTCCCTCCAGTATCGCGCATCATATCGCAATCACAATATCAGTCAAAACAATTGCAATTCCTTAAATTGTGCATCCCTAGTACAAATTAGCAATGGACAGGGCTCTATGTTTTGCCTTTAAATTAAAAGTAATTTAGAGCACTGGTTCTCAACATAGCAGTTGGAGCCCCTCAAGGGGTCACAGAATAAAACTCAAGAATCACAAGATAATTTGCAGGATAAGACAGAAGAACATATATATTTGACACAAAATTACATTTTTTGACTTTTCTATCATATTTTTTTTATTGTGGTGTAGTATATAATTTCATCTTCTCAGCCCTCTAAGCGTTTGGGGTAGCGCGGTCGCAAGTACATGCCAATGCTTTAGAGCAGAGATCTTCAACAGGGGGTCCGTGACACCTTGGGTGTCCTCAGAGTAAGTGCATGGGGGCCGCCAAATTATTTCTTTTCTTTTTGAAAAATTCAAATATGTCTGAAAATATACAATAATATATATATTTATCTTTGCTATATACTTAATAGCAAAGATAAATTGGCAAAGTTAAGCTTAAGGATTCACTGGGCCTTCTACATATATGTTTAACAAGAAAACTTTTATACAAGATATTTACAATAGTGGGGGGTCCCTCTTCCGTCTCTTTTTCAGTTAAGAGGTCATTGGCCAGATCCCTGCTTTAGAGTGCTACCATTTCTTTTTATTAAAGGTATATTGCGTAGTTTCTGCCGCTCCCATGAGGAATTCTAAGTAATGACAAGAAAACTGTCTGCACAGCCTTACATGATCGCGGTATCAAACTTCAGCCCATACACCCGGCCGACCAATCGCGAGTCAGTCCTAGTTGTCAATCATGACGTTTCAGCACGTTTTTACAGCATCAAATAACTAATAAAAAACTAACCTAAAAAAATAGAACACTTGAACAAACATCAGCGTGATAGGAACCATACTTAAAATGACAGAAACAATCTTTGGGAAAAATTTATTCGGCGTGTACTTTGATTTTTTTGTCTGGCCCATGTCACATCTGCTGACACAAAGGGGGTGGAGCTTATGACCTCCACTGCAGCCAGCCACCAGAAGGCCATCGAGTTGTTTGTGCTTCTGTTATACAGTCTATGCATCAAGACTGGAGTTTATTAGCCCAAACCATTTATTCTGAAAATTCAAAGAAAACATAAAAAAAAACCTTTAGGTGCAGCAGCCTGTAATAGATCAAGAATTGCCATTACCGTTACCTCTTGTTCAAGTCTAAATTTAAAAAGGCTAGTCAATAACTTTAGTGTCAATCACAAATGGACGGAAGCCAGTGTGGTCCAGACATACTCTATATGGAAAGTGTCCTGAGATAACTTCAGTTATGATTTGACACTATAAATAAAATTGAGTTCATGTGTAATTTAACTGATCCAAATACTATGAAGTGTGCCTGCATGTATGTATTTAGCTGTGTTTGTGTGGAGAGAGATTGAGACAGAGGGGAGATGTGCGTGGATGATAGATCACTGTTTGTCTTAAGCAAACCCTGTCCAAGTTTTTCTGTCCTCAAACTTGATTCATCATCCATGGTGAGATCTGCAGAACCCTTTAGCGAGAAATCAATTCCCATTTCCCAGTAGTGAGACATTCAAGCTTCTCCTATGGGCCTGATTTAGCCAGACATAGCCTTTAATCTTCCAGTTTATTTGATTGGACAGCTTTCCCTCTGCAGAGTGTTTGTTAAAGGCCTTGCAGCAATCCTCCTGGTAAAACAAGCATCCCAACAGCCGTTCCACCCCTCTTAGCACACCCCACCCCTCCCAGCAGTCACCCTCACACACATCGGCAGGAACACAAACACACATCTCTCCGCATGCTGGCCCTCTCAGCACCATCATGAGGCTCTAATTGCTTAACAGATGTTAATGTTTTTTTTGCACCAAGAGAAAAACCAAACACACAGGTACACATGAGCTGTTTGTGTTCTTTGATAAACAGCCTTTCCAGGGAAATGGGATCTCTTCTTGTGTAATTATAGACCGCATTAAAACTATGACATGCACATGCAAAACATAAACAATATTATTATTATTATATATTGTGAAAGCACCACATGGAATTTCTGCTTATGTCTTTAGGGAGACAGAGTATAAGGGCCTCCAGCTTTCTCTGGACCAGACCACATCCAAGGTCTCTTTCCCATACAACAGCAGCAGCACCGCCGGCAGCCTTACAGAGACCTGCAGAACTCCCAAGAGCAGAGTATCCCGGCCCAAGACCAAAGCTAGACTCTCGCCATACACACAGGTGAGGATTTTATGTCTTACTGGACTGTGGTCATTTAGCTTTAAATCCCATATGATGTGTTGCTGACGTAAACAGTGGTCCCAAAGTTCAAGGTGCGATCGTGTAAAAAGCAAAACAAAACATGCAAGAATTAAATCACCCTCTACTGTACAATAGCATGGATATAGTGCTACTCGACACTTAGGCTATTTATGAAAAGTTTAATATTCAATGAAAATAACCTCTCGTAGCTCTGTAGCGGCTAAATACAACCAGCAACTGCTGCTTGGATGTTCTCCTTCTATGGCACTATTCACTGTTCACGTTACAGGCAATGTGATCTATTGGTAAATTAGCATTAATCACTTTAAGGGGGGGACATATTTTGTTCCCACTGGGGATAGAAATAACACAGCAGAGGTATAGGTACACCAGAAAGGGGGAAATCACATGCATCCCCCCCAGCAAAGTTAATATTCATATTTAGGGTGTATTTCCTGGTAAGAAATTAAATATCTTGTGTTTGAATGATACCTTGTTTTGGCTGAAAGGAGCATACAGTGGTTCTTTAGCTGACGTACCATTATGTATTATTTAAAGCAGTAGTTTTCAAAGTGGGGTCCTTGAGGGGTTCCAGAGCGTCATCTGCAAAAAGAGGAATACTTTATTTTCACTATAATTCCATTAATACTGTATGTAACACAAGAACATACTGTTTGACTGCGTTAGCCATGGGTTTCATACGCTTTCTGTAATAAAACATCTTAAAACTAAAAATACTATGAGATGGGGGGACCTTGGTCCATGGACCATGGACTATGGTTTCATTTGTGTCAGTTTAGGGGTCCTTGATGTAAAAAAGTTTGGCCACCACTGATTCAAAAGACAATTGCTGTTTGTTACTGTTGCTCTGGTACTGGAACTTGGGGGTTGTTTTGTTGTTATATCCACCGTTTTCTATTGGATAGGATAGGTTAGAAAATGCATCTGAAAGGAGCTCAAAATAAAGCAGTTTCCTCTTTTCCATTGGAAAGAGTCAGTGGAGATGGTTTGGACATCTGCTTGTCATGTCTCCTGGAGGGTTTGTTTATCCCGTACTGTATAACCTGGAAAGGATCTACGAACTGGAGGATGTGGCTGGGAAAAAGGACGTCTAGCTTACTGTTTGTACACAGCTACTGCAAGTAGGGTAAACCAAAGTAGACCCAGAAAGTAATCTGTAAAATGTGATGAATGCTGGATAATAATTTAACTTTGTTTTCTCTTCCAAATAAGTTTGTTTACCTTGTTCGTCGGACTGCTCATGTGTCCCGCTAGGTCTATTTGTAATTTTGTTTTGTTAATTTCAGAGTGTTTGCGAGGCTAAGTAAACTGTTTCTAAACAGCTGTTTTTTTTTTTAAATGTTTACATATGGGAAAACACATTTCTGTCACATGACCTGTAATGTCTATGGCAATTTTGCTACACATCCTGGCATTTTTCCTGAGGATCTTTTAAATAGTAGAAGTAGAAATAGTGCTAACATTAAAACAAGTATCATAATAATGCTTACATAATTAGATTATAATTTAATTATTTAAATGATGACACAATTAGAAAGATTTGTAATTATGCCTTATGCTGTTGGTTGGCTTATACCCAGCGTTGATAAGATGTCCATGTCAAACGTCTAGAAATATAGTAGGGCGGGGACCATAAGCTTTTGTTCTGATTCAATTATTTTACGATACGTGGGTGCTGATTTGATTTGTGTTGCAATCGTCATTTATTGCTATTCTAGAAATGTTGTGATTTGATAGTATTGAGTATTGTAATTTTCTTTTCCTTCTTTAACAAAAAACTAAGTTGAATACTACACTTCCAAAGACAATATACTATATATCATGTGACTTTTCTAAAAAAAAAAAAACTGATTCTTTTCTAAGAAAAACGCACATTTTCTTCTCTCCCTACCCACTTTTTCCACTGCAGTATCCTAGTTTCCAGACGGAGCGATCCGAGTCGGACCAGGACAGTCCGTGGGGCAGCAGCCCCCTCACTGACTCAGCCTCCCCCCAGCTGCTTGAGCAGAGCGAAGGCCTGGACGCGTCCTGTGTGTACAGGCAGTTCCCTGATCCCCGCCCGCGCTGCTACAGCTTGTCTGACGAGCACCATCACACCGCCAGCGAGGACTACACACACCTTCACGCACATGGTCAAGGACAGAGTTGTGAGCGTGGTCGATGTGAGGCGGGGCGTTATTTTCTCGGAGCACCTCCGACTGGTAGGGACGCGTGGTGGGGCACCGCCCGGTCCGTCCTACCAGTGAGCAAGAGCTCCTTGGAGAACCACGAGGGATATGACAGCAGCGTGCCGCACATCACAGCCGTCCACGGCTACAACGGTGAGAACTCGGGTCAGATTTATGTCTCTGCGTTAAATCTACGGCGTGGCTATGTTCGTACTTACATAGAGACACGGACCCTACGGACCAAAGCCTGACGTGCAACTCTCAAAAAATTTAACATTACATTTCCCCCAACTTATTTCCAGGTTCTCCTCCTCCATAAACAACATGAAATCAAGGAGACGGTTAACTTTTCCTGCTACAGTTTTCCCACCGAAGTCAGAAAGCACAGGGGAGACACTTTGTTTCTCTCACTATGACTCAAGAGTCGCTACTCGCTCCGAAGCTAATCACCGTCACTCTCTCACTTGCTCTACCAAAACACTTCACACGCATACACATGTCAGCCCTGCTACTCTCTTAAAGAGATCGATGCACACACCAACGCAAGTACAAACTTCAGTAGGGCACGGTGAAAGCTCTGTGTACCATGAGTCAAGCTTAAGGGCGCTTTCACACCTGCTTAGTTTTATTTTAGTTAAATTGAACTAGAGCTCATTTGCCCCACGGCATGTTTGGGCAGGTGAGAATGTGGCAATCACACTCGGGTGCACACTAAACGCGGACCAAACAATCCAACTCTAGTTTGTTTGTGGTCAGAACGTGATCCCACCTTGGACCACACCAACTATTGTATGTGTACTCCGCAAGTCTGAGCTAATGTCTCCTGTAGTCAGGTATGTTTAGCAGTCTGCAATGCAGCGGAGCAGCCGACTGTAGCAGCTTGTAGTGTTTCTATCACAGAAATAGACAGCGGTCAAGCTCACCGTCCATCACTCGCATCTCAAACCAGCCGTCGGTACAGTTGGAGACAGACACCAGCAGAGCACAGTGAAATCTCTGTGACCAGTGCAGACGTAGTAACGTCGCTCATGAAACAATGTCTGATTATTTAAATGAAATGAGCTGGTTTGACCAGGGAGATGCAAGAAATATGCACTAGTCCAGAACACAGGACCTTCTTCCTGTATTTACTTTCTTGCTCCCGCCCCAGACACATCCGACCAATAAAAGGAGGGAATGTTCTTGCGTGATTTGGAATGACACATTTTGGGACGCTTGGATTTTTCCAGGTGTGAAACCATCGCTCCAAGTTTACAAACTCAACTGATTTGGACCAAAGCAAACAAACTAGGTGTGAAAACGCCCTAAGACTTGGGCCATGTCTACTGTACATACATGAGGCTAGATATCATCTTAAATTTTGGATATCGTAAGATTGTGATATGACAGGAAAAAACCTTTCTTTTCCTGGTTTTATAGCCGGCATTACAGTAAAGTGATGTAGTTTTCTGAACTTATATTTCATTATTTCCCGTTAACGTTATTGCATCCACATTATTTGTGATTATTTATCTCTCACTGTGTTAATATTTTGTGTGAGCAATAGTCAGCCCTAAAATATTGACATTGATTTTGGTAGTTGGTAAAAAACATCCCAATATTTGATTTTCTCTCAATCGCCAAACTCTGCTATAGACCCAATCCCAATATGTGCTTCCTATACCTTGGGTAGAAAACACCTACGTCCCATTCATACAATTTAATGTCGCTGAGCAAATGAGGACAAGGAAAAACTAAATATACTCTCATCCCCTTCATCTAAAACACACGTTTAATGCTTTCATATGTCCACATTATGACTAACATTAGGGTTGGACCACTCAGTGTAAAGCAGGGGTCTTCAACAGGGGGTCCGCGACCCCTAGGGGGTCCGCGGAGGTACTGCATGGGGGTCGCGAAAGTTTTGGTTGATTAGACTTTTTTTATATTCCCCCCCCCCCCCCCTGCAATTTTTTCCACTAATTGAAATGTCTTTAAATACACATTAACATGAATTCAACACACTGTAGTAAACAGATAAATGGAGGCAGAAGATGTCTTTCAGTCATCAATGCACACATGGCACTATAGGACCAGTTTCATATAACACAATTTTATACATATATATATATATATATATATATATATATATATATATATATATAGGGGGTCCCCGCTCCATCTCGCCATCAGTTTGGGGGTCCTTGGCCTGGAAAACGTTGAAGACCCCTGGTGTAAAGGGTTACGTTAAACCAAGCCGGTTTTTCTTGTCTTCTATGATTGGTCCAGGTAGACAGGACTGGAGTGATTTCTTTTTAAGCTTCTGCGGCGTTAACATTGTTGCATGTATAGCTACATGCTAACGGCAATGAAAGATGTAATCTGTAACCCAAAGTCTGGCTGTATACTCAGTTAAAGCCAGACACTGGCTGTACGGCGACAACAACAACGGGAGCGAGATGTGGACTGCTGGCCAATCAGAGCAGACTGGGCTTTTTCGAGAGTGGGGCTTAAAGAGACAGGCACTGAAACAGAGCGTGAATACAGGTGCAGCGGCCATGGGGAGTGCGAGAAAGAAAAAGTGTTTTTTGAACATGTACTACACGCACTGTATGCGAGGTATAAGTTCTTGTTGCTCTTGTTTTGTGTGAGCTCACCAAACACCTATCAACCAAGAAAGTCTTGGATCTTGTTTTCTCTGCATTGACTGCTTTCATTTTGTCCTGCTGCAGGCCGGGGCCTTTGGGACGAGGACAGCGTGGTCAGCTCTCCAGACGGAGGCTCAGCCAGTGACTCGGGGGATCGCTACCAGGCTGACCACTACCGCTGTAGCCCGCAGGAACCCAGCAAGATCGAGACGCTGATCCGTGCCACGCAGCAGATGATCAAGGAAGAAGAAAGTCGACTTCAGCTGCGCAAGGGCCCTCCAGATGCTCCCCTGGGGCCGGCCAATGGGCTGCCCAAGGGCCCTGGTCCATGCTTCACTCCCGAGTATAATCAAGGGCCACTGCCACTGCAGACGGTGGTGTGTCGAGGTTTGAGTCAGACCATCAGCCCTGCGCCCAGTCCCGCCCCCCTGTCCAGGCTCAGCAGTCCAGGTCCTGAGCGCCTCCACAAGCCCAAAGACTACCTTCAAACAGACCTGTCCCCCTTCTCTTTGCCATTACACCATCCGTTTGTGCGGCCGGGTCCGTGCTTAGCTTCACCCGCCTCGGCCCCGGCTCTCTACCCCTCCCACACCCACCCGCGGCCCTACTTGGACAAGAATAAAGCCTACTCCCTGACAGGCTACGCTCTGGAACACCTCTATGACCAAGAGAGCCTACGGGGTTACTGCGCCTCGGCCGGCACGGGCCCCGCCCACTACGATGTGACCCCTCACCTCCGCATGCCATCAGAGCAGACCCCCGGACATAAAGGCACCTCTGTGATTATAAGCAGTGGCAGCTAACGCTCATCTAACACACGCAGGACACCCAGGTCACACAGCCTGAGCTACAACATTAAGCCATCAATATTCTGGATCCGGTTTTTCCATCATACCGATCACTTTCTTCAAATTGTTGCTTCTTTCTTCTTTAGCGACATTTAGGGTTGGGTATCATTCAAAAAATGTTGATAATGGTTGTTACGTCCCCACTGTGTCTAGGGGCGGAGGACGGTAACGATTAAATAAGGCCTGGGGGAAAACCAGGGAAAGTTGAAAACATTTCAAGATGAATCAAATTATTTATTGTTAAACTAACGGAACTTAAAGTGGTCTCCTAATAGGAAGACAAATGAATTGCAAAATGTAAACTAAATTTCAAGGTTTTAAATACACAACTTAACTCAATTAACACTAGCTTCACAACACCATTCTGAAGCAACTCAGCCAAAAACAGATAATACCGCTCTCTCTCTGTACTGTAAGTCTGCACCTCTGCCACAGGCTTAGCACAGCCATTTAACGCTTCCCAATCGTTAGAGCCAAGCAGCCTCAGCTGCGGGGTTAGGTCACCCACAGCTGGAGGGAATCACACGAGTAGAGAACAACAAAACACGGCATGTAACACTGGTACCAATACCAATACCTATCTTCAATACCTGGTCCTCATCAATATTTTTAAATATCAATATTATGAATTCCATTCAGCAATAAATTACAACATTACACAAATCTTTTTATTTATTTTTTAGCTCTGTCTTTGTGCGTAACGTAACGTTAGACAGCCAATCACAAACATTATTGTATGCTTGTTACTGGTAGAAGATTCCAATTCCTCCGGATTTTGTTGAGCAGTCATTTAGCCATGAATCCAAAACTGAGAAAGATCTTTAAGATAGGATTTTTAAGATATCTTTAAGATCCTTCTCTGTTTTGGATTCATGGCTAAATGACTGCTCAACAAAATCCATATTTATACGCATCACTTCTCCCTCCAAATTTAAAAATTTGAGAGGGAAGAGGTTGGTTTTGAGCAATCGTTTTAAAAAACCAAAACCTCAAAAACCCAAACCACGGCCGCAGCGGTAAACTTGAGGTAACGCCCATCAAGCCACAAATAAGGGGAGGCATTGCGTCACCACGCTTCAGTCATGGATCCGCAGCGTTAGGACAAAGTATCGAATCAGAGAAATAGTTATAGACATAGTTATAATAGACAAATAGAGAAAAAGTCCTATTTTTATGGACGTTATCTGACAGTAAGCGTTTCTGCGTCACATTTTCAGTAGGGCAGCGGAGTGGCTGTGGGTTGACTTCCCACAGTTCTCATGGGCTTTATAAGTCATAAGGGGAAAAGGTTAACATGAGTTAATGTTCCTAAACATCATCACCAAATTTCTGGTTAATTTTTGACAGTTTCAGTGGTTATGAGGAGCAATGTGAGAGAGGAATTGATCAATTTTTAGGTATATTAAACCAGCTTTTCCCTCGCCATTGGCGCCAATGAAGCAGAAAACGTTACTGTGTGATAACTTCTATGATCGTTAAACCGACAAGCTTAAGTGTTCATGACATGATATTGCCATGAGAAATTTGTTGATCATTGATTATTGCCTACATTTTTTCACGATAAGCGTTGTAGAATGTCCCGACAGGCCGTGTTGTGAACAGAGGAGCGTGTAGCCCGCGCTGCAGCAGAGCGGCTGTGTCTGGGCCTGCTCTGTGGGGATGGAGGATTTTGTGGATTTGTTGGCATCTGTCGCTCAAGAATTAGCTATATATGTTATGAACTTTATTTTTTTTAACTAAATTGCTGGTGGTTTTCAAAAAAAGTGGTGAGTTCAAAATGACGAAATCTGACGCGTACCCACCCGAAAACAACGTCTATGGATTCATCACTACAAATGCAACTGGAGCAAGCATCTCCATATCACCCACGTTATCCACTTTCAAATTTAGATGAAACAAATGATATATCCATCTACAAAAAAGCCTAAAAGTTGTATGTTAGAACGGAAGTACAAAAAGGCATTGTTGTGGAGATGACGCATAATCTCGTCTCATTGGTGTGAACTGGCAGCTAATATTTATTGTACAGCTCAAATAAAATGTACAAAGTCTTTGGTGATTAGACTCCATCCCTATACGAGTCTTTCATCTTTCATATATATATATATATATATATATATATATATATATATATATATAGGGGTAGAGAACCATCAGACCCCCCGACGGTATCTAGACACCGGTGGTGGTGACGAAGGAGCCCAAAGACCAGACCGAGGGAGGCTCCGGACCGGTCAGCTGGAGTAGATGACTGGAGGTGGAAGGGGGGGTGGAGGTGGAAGGGGGGGTGGAAGGTTGCACTCTTTGCCTGCAACGACAGCTGAATGGCAAAGAGAGAAACATTTATTTAAAGCAGGGTTGTGACTCTGTGATTGGCCCTTTCCATTTGTATACAATTCTCATTGGTTTAGCAGGAAGGTGAACGCCTGCAACAGCTGATTGGAGTCAGGTAGAGCGTTGATTAAGAGTGAGGTCTTCCTGAAAGGATTTACACTGAGATCCATTTCTATCAGGAGAGACTAGTTGCAGATATGTGAACGTTATACACAGCATGATAAAATATACATTTATTAGGATAACAGCTGGATGGATTTAGGAGAGCATCGATTAATAGTTGGGTCTTCCTGAAAGAATTTACGCTGAGCTACATTTGGTTACTGTTAGGGAAAGATAAGACATTGTTTGGATGACAATAAGTAGTGTTTTAAGGTAAGGGGACCTTATTTGTTTGGGTTTCAGTTACTTCTATATTAACCCTATGAGGACAAAAGACCCATCAAGTCCAAGAGATGTTAAACAGCACTCATATTTAAAAAGCGATATTACAAAATTTCATTTTAGACATTTGTTTACTATTTTATTGATGTATCACGCTACTTTTGTAAACCCAAGACTTTTTGATATCTCATTTCAAGCACCAAAACAATTGAGAGTTGGTATGTTTTCTCAAGACATTTGAGAAATATTTAGGCTTTAGGGCCAAATTTTCTCTTCACACAATGTTCTGGAACAATTTTGGACTTCACTATACAGAAAGCTTGTTGGGTTTGTTCGCAACATTTTGATATGAACGTGGGGGATCAGTTTATATGCAAATACCCTTAAAAGGAGAATTCAAGAAAAAATGTTCTAAAAATGCCTTTAGACCTGAGAGGGTTGAGGTTTGGTAGACTTTTATCGTCATGGTGACAATACAGTAATAAACACGTTGACTCAGTCAGTTTGATGCTGGGAGAACTGTCTCCAAAACGTAATGATGACAGCTTAAAGGAGACAGCTGTATATTTGACCAGCATCTCTCTGTGACTGCTGTGAAGCAAACAAAATATGGATACTACAGCAAAACTGTCCTGTGCAGTGCGGAATATCATTTTTCTGCCAATGTGTCATTAGAGATTGAGTGTTATTGGCTTTATGTTGAAATGGGGGGAAATAAGACATTTGAATGAAACAATGAACAATACTTTGATCAAAATCAATCAGTATGATGGAAAAATGGAAAACGGCTGGGTAGAAAATGGCTGGAATTCTGCTTTAACATCCGTCCCAGTGTGTGTAACCTTTTGCACTATAAGACTATGTTCCCACTTGGCATCTTTGTTTAAGCTGCCAGCGTCTGTTTTACATTCTAATCCTATGGAGAAAACCGTGATTTCAAAAGCACCGACTTCTTTTTTGCAACTCGGAGCGTCTTTTTGAAGTTGAAAGAAGTTCAACTGTTCTGAAAAAAACATCCTAGGTCAAGCGCTTTATTGACAGCTGACCAATGAGAAGCGGAGTAGCCAGGCCTGTCGTTTCCATGACAAAAAGAAAAAAAATGGATTTGGAGCGCAGCAAGTTCTACGATATGACCGGGTGCTCCCTGTACAGTGAACTTACTTTGTTCTTTGTAACGTTAGCAGCACCACTCTCTCTCTCTCTGTTCTTTCTCAATCTTGCTCCACCGCTTTGTTTTATCTAACTTTAGCACCACTCTCTCTCTCTCTGTTCTTTCTCAATCTCGCTCCACCACTTTGTTTTATCTAACTTTAGCACCACTCTCTCTCTCTTTGTTCTTTCTCAATCTCGCTCCACCGCTTTGTTTTATCGAACTTTAGCACCACTCTCTCTCTCTGTTCTTTCTCAATCTCGCTCCACCACTTTTTTCATCTAACGTTAGCATCACTCCCCATCGTGCTCTAGCTACGATACTGTAGCAGTAGCTGTTGTTATAGCAACAAAAGGTTCTCCTGGCTGCTTTATGGAACCAAAACGCTGCCAGCTTCTTCTTTTTTCACTACAAAAGCTCCCTTGTCAACTTTTTCTTGTCAAAAAAGACGCCAAGTGTGAATATGCCTGAGCGATGGAGATTTTGTGAAGAGGTCTCCATGTTTTTTTTTATGCATTTGGAAGAGGTGAAATAAAAGTGTACACTATGTTGTTTTAAACTTCACAGACTAATATGCAAAGCCATTCTCTAGATGTTTCTTTTTTCTTTCAGAACCGTTTTGGTATCTTGCAGGAAAGTAAATGAAAAAGGCAGATGGCTCTTAGGGGAACATGATAAATTGTACACTTAGCGCCATGGATACGGAATGGCTATTATAATGGGTGACACAGACATCATGGTAGTTGATTGGCAAGACAATAAAGTGACCTGACTGCATTCTTTTTTTTTTTTTTTACCAGAAACTATCATCCAAGAAAATGACAAAATATTTGGGACATATTGTGTTGTTGTCCTGATATCTGTAGTAATCGTGTCTGATTGACTGGAAGACTGACAGACCATATGCAATTAAACCCGTTGGAATGCCAGGTTAGGCAGCTTGATTGCATTCGTTACGTACGGATCCGTGAAGCAACTAACTATTGTCATGTAGGCATGTGTGTACAAAAGAATTCAAGTTTTTCTCTTGGATTGTTTCTCCATGTCCTCCTCAATCCTTAGATGAACCTATATTTATACGAGTTTTGATTTCTTTTCATGTTGACAAAGCCCAAAGTGTGCTCCCTCTCTTACGGTTATTTATGGTGTACTGTAAATATGCTCAGAAAAGAAAATCCCACCGCATTTCAGCACATGCCGGGCAAAAAAACTGTATTTATTGATTAAAATGGTTCTTTATGATTTTGAAATATAGCTGCAATCAAATCCAGTCTGCTTGTATATTGAGTGTGTTTTTGACTGAAGCAAATTCTAAAAGAGGAAAAAATAAACCAGTTTTGCAGAGATGGGTCTTTTTTTTTATTTTATTTTTTATTACTTGCAATGTTTTAAATAAAACATTCCAACATGGCTATTCATTCACAGCAAAATCCCATTTTTAGTGAGCTGGAAGTCCCAACAATTCTGTACCAAAAAGCATACAGCATGTAAAACAGTTTTTACATGAGGAATACTAAAATATACAACACATACATTATACAAAATATACAGTATAATATATACAGGAACTATTTAAAGTTGAATGAGATGTGGGAAAACATGTTTTGAACATGTTACTTTGTTATTGTTATTTCTTTTGTTCTATATAAAAATAACAGAATGTTATAAATCATATATGAAATCATCAGTGGTAAATTGACATATAGGTATGCATATTAGGTTTGTTATGTGTGGAAAAGCATTTTTAATATGAATTTAAATTCAGGTTTCAGCTAATTTAACATTTCATTACAGACCACATACTCTCAAAAATCCATTCACAAGTAACATAGTCATATTATTTAATGTGCCACATGAGCATATTACGTTATGTGCTTTGTTCCAACAGACATGCATTTCATGTGTAACACGTTTACTGTGACGGGATCAAACATGGTGTGCATGAGGTTACAGACGTCTCCCCTGGCAACGGTGTAGTCAAGACCACCTGGACCGAGACTAAATGGCGCTTACCCGCTGCTAGTACCAGCTCTACTCGGATCAGGTCTAGAGAGCCGAAGTCTCGCCCTCCGTTCCATGGGACCTATCTTTCGAAAAAAAATATGAACGGGAGTGAACGGGGATAGGCAAATTATTTTTTATATCATATCAAATGATCATACTATTTGCATTGAGCCACGGATTACAAATATGATGTTCACCAATTTAAAAGATAATTTTTCAACCGAAGTTTATTGTTAAACAGTTGAAGTATAAGACATAGCATAAATGTATAGAGCCTGGGTCTGTCCCAGGTTTCTGCCTAAAAGGAAGTTTTTCCTCGCCGCTGTCGCACTGTTGCTTTCTCTGGAGGAAACTACTAGAACTGTTGGGTCTTTGTAAATTCTGGAGTGTGGTCTAGACCTACTCTATCTGTATACTGTCTCGAGATAACTCTTGTTATGAATTGATACTATAAATAAAATTGAATTGAATTGAATTGAAATGTATAAAATACCTTATTAGAAAGACTACACACTTCAGCGTTGCATGGATGACGTCTTGCTGAAGCTACGATGTCTCTGTGTATCGCATCGGGATGTAACCTTACTCAAAAGAGCAGAAGACACAGGTCCTGGTCTTTTGCTTATTTGCTGAAAAAACCACATCAGGTAAGGTAACGTTACGTGTGTGGTGGAACAGAGCTAAGCGAGCCAGCTAGCCAGCTAGCAAGTGGAGCATCAAGCTAGGTGACGTAAATGTGTGAGACGAGACATGTAGTTCACCGAGGGGTTGCACACAAGACTAATGGTACTATGACAAACATATGGCTAACTGAGACTTTCTTAAATTGACGAACATCATATTTGTAATCTATGGCTCAATTCAAACGGAATCAACAAAAAAATGTGCCTCTTCCCACTACCGTTGGTATTTTTTCTCGAATTAAGGACCCATGAGGTTCACCGGGAGGGTCGTGACTTCAGCTTCAGTTTTCAATGGGAAAAATGTTTTTCAAAAAACATATTCCCATTGAAAACGTCATCATTCACATCACTTTATGTTATATTCAATGATGGGTAACTGGGGCTGGATTTTGCTAACGGAGTTTCCCAGTTGGTGACGCGTTGTTGACAGCTGGCGTACAGAAACACGGCCGTCGATCGTTGAAATGTGTTGAATCGATAGAAATCTTTTCAAATTATAGAAAATTCACGCATACATGGAATATATTTTACAATGTCTACAATGTGCTATCGATTTAGGTTGTCGTCGTCCACTGGTTTCAACAGGGTAACTTAAATTAGTTAGCTATTAGCAATTAGCTACAGCCAGTTACAAGTAAACCAATTCAAGTTAAGTAGACCTATGTTTTGAGTTCTTGTACAAACTGTAGTGAGGAAAGTAATGCGTCATTGAAGAGCTTTGGGGTGTCCTTTGTCATTGTGGCCTCCATGTTTTCACACACACAATGCTCTAGGCTGAGCCAAACAGTTGGTGGCAGTGATGCAACAAGTTGTTATGCCAAACGCCAACATAGCAGAAAAGAAGAACACGCATCCCGACCACGTGAGCGCTGGCAGTCGGAAAAACAACGAAATCATGGGGGTGGTCCCAGGGTTTGTTCAGGACGCCCCCCCCCCCTGCAGGTTTTCACGTCAGCTTTTGGTATCGCCTAAGCTTGCTTTGAATCTCAATGGAGGTGATACTAAAAATAGTACCCGTTGGCTAGTACAAGAGACTTTTTTAGTAATGGAAACCCAAAAAAGGCGAGTAAAGTCGAGGCGAGTCGAGCAGGTACCTTTTAATGGAAAAAGGCCTCAAGTCACCACCAAGACCAGAGTGTATCTGGACAAGACCAAGACTTTGAGGGGTTAAGTCTGAGTCAACGGAAACACACAGCATATAGGCTACACAACTAGCTACGATGCATATGTTGCTACATCCCTTTGGGTGAGGGGTGAAGAGACTTCTAGAGAGTTTTGGTACAGAAGCAGATTGATAACCATTAGCTAGCTAGCTTTGCTAGCATCACTTACACTCAGCTTACCTTTCTTTATGCTTTGTTACTTGGAGCAGATTACTGAATGTACACACTGTGTTTTTATAAATATAAAATGCTTTTACCAACAATTTGGCTCCCAGACAGCCAGAGCTTCTTTCCCCTGCACCTAGATTCACTTTGGGAGTGTGTGTTAAGCGGACGGGGAGCGGGGGTTAACAGTGACACATTTCCGACTAGAAATAAGTCAAGTAAATGGTTGCAATGCCGGTTTACGTCCAATCACAGTAATGATGTCAACATATAAATCAGACGATACACACAAAGCTTAGCGATATCCCTGCAGCTGTGGTCTTGACCAGTCTTGAAATAAAATCCAGAGTCCTCTTTGTCCGAGACTGAGACGAGACCGAGTAAAGACCTTTGAAAAGTGGTCTTGAGACTCGAGTACTACAACACTGCCTGGGAATAATTCACATGATAAAGGGGCGTGTGATTTCAAGTATTCCACATGAGAAATCTCACACCACGTGTGAAAACACTTTTCATGTTTAACATCAGAGGTGAGACATTTGACATTTGGTAAATTCACAGCGGCTCTGGCATGAATTCCCATGCAAACGTGTTTTTGTGCACATTTATTAATTGTAAAGCCCTCAAGATGTTACACAAGTTTCTTACAAAAACGTTTTACAGTCATCACCACGATATTCACACAAAGGAGAATTTCCATTACGGCTGTTACGAGATTTGATGTTCAATTTGGTGGATTTTAGATATATATTTTTTGTTTGTTGTTGCTGTAAGCACACTGAAATTTGCACAGGTTACGTGTGGCTGCACTGGCAAATAAAGAACGCTGATGGAAAGCGATACGGCAGAGTCTCCCATGAAGCCTGTAGATTGTGGGTGTGTGGGGGTCAGAGATGAGGGCCGGTCATCTCTCAGCCTGATGGGCGTCTGCTGTTTGCTTTAGTCCGGTCGGTGTGCAGCGCTGTGGGACTCTCCCAGGCCTGGCCTTTTCCCTCCATGCTAAAAGCCTTTCATCATGGTAGTTATTCCTCACTTTAGCTCTTCTTTTAGCAGCTTCTCTCCTCTCAAAGGGTTTTTCACTCACCGTCAACGAGGCTGAAATAACTCTGCCCATTCGGTACAAACACCGTTGCCCAGAAACCCCGCGAGGAAGCAAGTGGCAATGTCAACAGCAAGGCAGGCTGGGTAGGGCTCCAGGGTTAGGCCAGTATAATGAATTAGGTGCACATATCAGCCTTTCATTAGGAATACAAATATCTGGCTCTGTCACATTTAAAATAAATATATTAAAGCTACATTGTGGAACTATTTTACCTTAAAAAACAGCTTTAAAATCATGTTGATGCTACACTGGTCTATATCGCCGACGATTAATTAATTAATTTAGGGGATTGCTCCTGTGCTCCAGTGCTTGTGCTCCTGGTGACGCTGAGCACTGGACGGAGCAATGGTGCCTCTCCAAAATAGCCTTGGATATATATATATATATATATATATATATATATATATATATATATATATATATTTACAAGTATAATGACAGTCTTTAACAATTCAAAACAATCTTCAAAACGTGTCGTACTATTTCAAAATGTAAATATTTTCCATGCTAGCATGATAATTCATTTTCTAACCAGGGAGACACTACAGGCAAATAGGGAAAACCTTTTAACTATAAGCTCACCATGAAACTTCCCCAGTTGATTACTGATATATATATATTTTGTGTATTTTGTAGTTTTTGGCATTTGCAGTTTTCTGAAATGCAATGTTAAAAATAGACATTATCTGCTGTTACTTTTTAGAGATTTTAGGAGAAATCTACAAATAAAAGTAGACAGTGTGTAATAAAATGATCACCTGAATGTGTATTTAGGATATTTTTTCCCATTAGTCTGAAGAAGACCTGTTATTGAAGCTATATAGCCAAAAACCTCAAAAATGAAAACGTATGATTTTGCGTTAGATAAGACAAAGATAAGATAAGACTTTATTGTCTCCTACAGGAGAAACTTGTCTTGGGCAGACGAGAGAAGAAAAATGGGGACATCTGCACATTAATACACAATAAGCATAACTAGAACATAAACATGCAATTATGTCATGCAAAATACGTTCAATAAACATCCAATAAACCTCACACAAGACCCCAGATTGCACAGTTCCCATTAAATCATGCTGTGATCAGTAATTTATGTATTGCACAATGCCGTGAAAAAACATTGCACCAATGCCCTGCCAGATATTCACCAATCATAATGGTGAGTACTAAAATTATTATCAATACTTAAACTCTGCACATTTAACCCTTGTGTTGTCTTCCTGTCGACCATGGTCCCTTTTTTTCAACATTATTATCGCTTTTTTTCAACATTTTTGTCACTTTTTTCAATGTTGTGGGTGCTTTTTTGGATGTTTTTTCCAAAGGTTTTTTGATATTTTTAATGTTGTCTTATTTCGACGGCCCATTTTTTGTGACTTAAATTTTTTTTTTTTAAATTAACTGAAAACGGGTCAATTTGACCCCAAGGACAACATGAGGGTTAAGCACCCCCCCTCTAGCAAGTCTCTCAGGATTTCGTGTGCGACAATGGAATCACTTGAAAAGTAGTTTGGTGTAAGGTCGACACAACACGACACGTTACGTTCCACCAGAAGAGAGGGCAGCTAGTAGCAGGTCACCCCCATTACATTTGTGTGGAGGATGAAATCTCTATAGGCAGACATCTTAAAGACTGTACAAGTAAAAAGTGTTTGGGAGGCCGACCCTTTAAAACAGGCGTTTATGTCTCGTAAAGCCTCCAATAAACAAGAGCTCTCTGACTCTGGTCAGAACAGAAACACTTGAGCCGGAGGGCTGTTGCGCTGTTTAATCTGCATTTACAACAACGCTTGGTAACAACGATTGGTTGTTCTGATTGGATTAACTTGTCTGAGCATTTCCTGATAGACGTCCCCCCCCCCCAGCCCCTCTGCAGTTAGAGGTAGCAGTGCATGTCTAATGGTGGCTCCATGAGGTTAACTTCTGCACTCATTTGTTTTGCGAGCCTTTCTCCGTGGCTCCCCATTCACGTCCTTACATCCAGGACATCTCACTGACAAATTATTTACAGATGCTTTTCAGCTCAACACACACACGCATACGCACACACACAGGCAAACAGGCACACATACACACATGCACGCAGGTATGGCAAGCGCAGACGCACACAGTGCTGTACCCATGTTTTATGTTTCTGCAAGAACAGGAACCTGCTGAAAACCAGTTTTTAAACTGAGTCAGGCCCGTTTTTTATATTGTAATGTAATGTTACTTTTACTAACTTTCCTGTATAATAAATGTACATGAAAACACATATGCACAAACACACAGACCCACAGACACAAACACACACAGGCACGCGCACACACTAGGTTTCCCAAGCAGGACTGGATCAGACAGAGTTAGGCAGTGGTTTGACTTCCACATAACACGGTGGAAAGTGAGAGTGTGGAGGTCTGGAGGGGGTGATGGACAGACACTTCTGCCTTGAACTCTGGTGACCCCCAGTTCAACCCCCAACCTTTGAAGCAGAGACTTTGAGTAATCGTTTTCAGCAAACATTTTTCTCGTTTAACCGTGACCCAAACTAATTTACAGTTTGTTTTTTTCAGTTTCTTGGGCACTATTTTGAAAGCAGGGAGCGTTTTTTCAGAACACTACACACAATTATCACAGCCACACACCCAATCAGCAGAACACCTCAGACCCTTTGCAAAATGAAACACCCTTGCAAAAAACTATACACTAATTACACAGTTTGAACCAGTTACACACTGCTGTTGCTAACCTAAAACACTTTTAGCATTGACTGTAAATGAAGTACACAAAGAAGGTGAAAATACACAATAAGTTCACCAAACACTACACCATATTAGTGCTGCAGACTGAGGAAAATATCGTTTATTTCTCTCCACATACTCAACTCAGCTAACATGTCATCATGGAGTTCTCATTGAGAACAAAACGTCCCAGTTTTCATGCTACAGTACTACAGTAGTGTGCATAACACTGTTAGCTCAGCAAACAACAGACACACAAAATACTGTATCCTGTACAGGTTACAATTACAGTAAAAACAACAACAACCAAAATAAAAGACCTGGAAAACAAATATAAATACAGTACAGACAATACTAGACTTACCTGCTGCTTTTTTATAGTGCTTAAACCTGAATGGTGTCTACAATTAAACAATCATGTGTTCACGTACCTGATGGCTGTGTTCCACAGATTGGATATCCTTCTGTGTCTAATTAATACAAGTGTGTTTAGTGTTTTGCAAATCACTGTGTGTATTGTTTTGCAAAAAGTGTGAAGCTGACATTGTGCTTATAGTGGTGCACATCTGGGCCAATGTTTTGTTCCTTGTAATTGTGTAACTGTGTAATACTTTTGTTTTCAGTGTGTAAGCAATCGGCAAAAACTGTAACTAAAGGTAAACTTAAACTCTGACATACATGCAGTACTTTACATGTCTAAAATTGAAGTGAAAAAAAGTTATAATCATGTGTCCCTGTGTTAATTGGTCTCTTGTTTCTGTTCAGGCACCGGTACCGTTAAAAAAAGTAAAAGTACAGATTTAGCACCGGTATCGGAAAAAACCCAGACGATACCTGACCCTACCTATGGGCCAGTAAGCCTATTATGAGAAAGGCAGTTTGGTGGTCCCCCTTCAGTAACCCTGAGGGCCCTCTAGGGGCCCTGTATGCCCTGTTGAAGACCTCTGGTCTACTACATTAGTAAAAAAGTCTCTAACAAGATTTGTCATAATATATATATATATATATATATATATATATATATATATATATGTTCACTCACTAAACAAACAACCCACAAATGTCCCAGTCCAAAGCTGAGCATGTAAAAGTGATTTTAATTCTCACACGTCAGTTGCAAATTTTCCATAACAATTTATCAATCTGTCAGTGGTGAGCTGAACACACTACACAGACACAGAAGTTGGCCATTTTGGTGGCGTTCCCTCCTGCAGAAACAACAGGAAGCCCAACTGCAGGTTGGCTAATCTGGTGCTGTTAACGACTGGGCTTTGGAGCACGCCCACGGAGGAAACCGGAGCTTGTCATTGTAGCCGAGCCCAGACAGGTGAGGGGCCTGCTGTTGGTCCAAAGAATGTTCTGGGAGGATGTGCAACCACACGCACACGCACAAACACACACACAAGCACACACAGTCGTGTCTGGCTATCTTTGTGGGGACCAGTCATTGACATAATGCATTCCCCAGCCCCTTACCCTGACCTTAACCATCAAACCTAAATGCCTAACCTTAACCCTCACCCTAACCCTAACCATAACCTAACTCTAACCCTACTGCTAAAACCAAGTCTTATTCCTCAAAAAGCCCTTTAACGTTATGGGGACCAGCATTTTGTCCCCACAAAGCTGTCAGGTCCCCATAAGTATACTGTACACGTTTTCATGATATGTTGGGATACATGACAAAAACATGAAGAATTAGGACATGTCTTTCCTAAGGTCCTACAGACCTATAAATGGAAGTGTTTCCCACCAATACTACAAGGAATAGATTGCACGCGCACACACACACACGTATGCGCGCATGCATAAACACATACACACACACTCACACATGCACGCATGCATGCATAAACGCATACACACACACTCACACTCACTCTCACACACACACACACACGCTCACACTCATCACATACATCATTGTGACATCTTTAAGTGGGAAATATGAAGATGGCCTAAATCCAATAAAAGGTGATGTAATCGTGTCCATTAGTCCAGACATCACAACACAATTCAAGACTTTCTAAAGTCACAGAACTTAACACAAAACTTCAGCAGGATGTATTATTTAGACTGGCATCATTGTGTTAAAAGTGATTAATCCAAAGGACGGCCAGCTGTATGTTTGCTAAATAACATTATCAGGAACATGACTTGCATGTTTGTTGCCATGTGTTTCTCATTAGTTTCTTTTTGTGCCAGTGAAAAGTGCACGTTGAACTTTACCCAACCTGCCAGTTTCTACACAGAAAAGACACAAAGCTGTCTTGCTGTTTTAATATTTTGGGTTTGTTAGCTTGACTGTGCATCATCAGTTTTTTCTTTTCTTCACTTTGAAAAGTCTGTCCATCTCGTACACGCCGTTTTACTCTCTAAATCAGTCGTGCTGGCCTGAGTCTCACCCGCCTGGCAGCATCCGAGCCTTTTGGTTTAATGTTCCCAATGAATGACAGAGCCTTTACACAGCAGACAGTTTGACTTGTCATAGAGGAGAAATCATCGGTGGAACTAACAACATTAAAGATGGCTCCATTCAAGCCAATAGTTAATACTGCCATTAGTTACACCTGTGTTGGAAAAGAAGAGAAGAAGGTTTCACTCCACATGTTTCTGTTGGTTTATGTTCTTTCACTGCAAAACGGGAAAAAAATATAATTTTACACTTGATTTTAAAGTAACTTAACATCCTAGCAGGTAGGCAACACATACAGTATGTAAAATAAATAGAAAGGTGTACAAAATCAACATGAAACTGTATTAACTTATCTATATTATATATATGTATATATATATATATACATATAAATATATATATATATATATATATATATATATATACATATAAATATATATATGTATTAAAAACACTGAACAAATGAAAATTAGAAAAGATAACCACATGCAGGTTTTCACCTGCATTCTTAAAAGTAAAAGTCTATATTTAATCCACATAGGCTTTAACAGGAATGTATAATGCCCTGCTCATAACTTAATGTGACAACATACACACTAATAAAAATCAAAGGGAGATAGTAGGGCTAGGACAATTTGCTTTTGTCCTGATTTGATTCTTTCACGATACATGGGTGTCGATTTATTGTGAGTCTAGAAGTGTTGCGATTTGATAGTATTGTGGTTGTCTTTGACAAAAACGAGAAGTTCAATACCTGTCATACATTTCTAGAGACAATACATCATGAGACATTTCCAAAAACAGATAGTTTTTAAGAAGAATGCCCCATGTCAATCAGTCTGATATTTATTTTATTTGTAAAGATGAAAATAACATGTTTTGCTGGAAATAGATATGATGTTGGTGGTATCGTATAAACAGTATTTAAGTGAATCATTGGAAGAAAAAAAAAGATAACATTTTTATTCTGGGGAAAAGAATTGACTGAAAAATTGAAAATGAAACAAAACAATAAATACAGAAAAACAAATATATACATACAAAGTTACTGTTGCATAGGTACAAAGGCTCAATGGGATGAGTACAACATTTGCAAAGAATATATATTGTATGTGCAAGATAGAGTGAAGAGAGTTGTATGGAGCTGATAGTCTCATTTAGCTTTGTATCGACTCATTTGGCAAGGGTTTAAATGTAATGAACACTGATCAATATCAAAAATGTATGCACTAAAACTTGAATAAAACACACACCCAATGACTTTTTGCAAAGCTTTGACCACAGTTAGACCACCTGACGCAGGGGAAAGCCCGTGTGTCTGAGCAGATTCTGAGTTAGATCTTTGGGTGGGCGTTGTGTCGACATTTAAACCTTCTTTGTGTCTGTATACCTGGAGCTCAGCTGTGGGAAAGAGCAGCGTGTCTGTAGTATTGATCCCGCAAAAGCCGACAACAGACTTCAGTGTTAGTTTTTGGGATTATCTCCATTCTCATTCGACACTAGGTATTCCCATCCCGTTTGAGATGTGTGTCCATGTGCTCAAATGTCAGAAAATGTCACTGCATCAAAACACAAGCGCCTCATGCACGTGCTGAAATAAAAGGTTAAATAACACAAGCACAGCTTTGTTGACCAGACTGCAATACCTCTGAGAACACATTGTGTATCTGCAGGTACAGTATGATAGTTAAGTGCAGGACATCACAAGAGTATTGTGATTTTGAGTGTTCATCTTTAATCCATTTCTATTTACTTAACATTTAAATATTCCTAGTTTATCCTTTAGATTCTTCCTCTTTTCTTTCTTTTATTTTCAATTTTTGCAACATTTTATCCATCCTCTTTCTACTGGAAGCATATCAGTTCATTCAATAACAACTACAAAAGCAAAAGAAAGCAACGGAATTATTGTTATTGCGAATTGGAAGATCCTTATGTTTTGTGTTGCTCTGCTGTCTTTGGTGATGTTGTGTTTCTGATGCACAGGATTAGATCTGGGGGGGAGGGGGGGGGGGCATTATTATCTTGCTGCACTCACGCTTTGGCTACTGTCCTAGATCACAGTTTTGCTTCATTTTGGTGCTTTTCATTGTAAATACTATAATAATGTAGTGTGCTCTCAGTTTAGCCCTGTCTTCTGAAAATGATGTTCCCATTTGCATTCTCAATCATGTTTTGAGGGAAACATATTTTGTCTTTTGACTGTTTTTTAATGTTATTCAAACAGTTAGAATACCATGTTTTAAGTTTTTTTCATGAACATCATCTAAATGAATGGAGTCTCTGTCTGCATATCTGGATGTGTGTCTGTCCTTTTGAGTTTTATCAAGAATCAAATTACTTTTATTTCTTTATTACCGAGGACCCAGTGAGCTCTAGTTGTCTATGGGACATGTTTATTTAATATTATTGTGTTATGTACACACTGTGAAGTGTGTTGACAGGGGACTATTACCTGTCACACTGCCAGCAGCATGCCGGGTGCAACTCGCGTTTGTTCCCAAAAATAGCATGGTTCCCTGATCAACAAATTTTTTCACTCGCATCATGCCGTTTGTTATTGATGCAAAAAGTCTCCTTTAGCGTCATATGTTGACGTGTTGCTCAGGACTCTTGGGGTCAACATTTGACGCTCTCGGGTCGCGTCTAGCCCTTCGTCGGGACGGACGTTTCGCTGACGTGCGGCACAAGAAAGGGAAAAGATTAAGCGTGGGGGTTCACGAACCCCGGTCTCCTGGGTAAAAGTCCTGTGCCTCTGCAAAATCAACACATTCTCACTCCCACTGCATAAAATACGGACGCTTGGTCAGGTGCCTTTGACATTGTTATTGACGCTAAAAGTCTCCTTTAGCGTCATATCTGAACATTCTTTGTTCCGGACCGTCACAATTGGTGTCACTTTTGACGCAGTTAGGTTAAGGTAAAGAATGCGTGACAAGAACGGGACAGTTGGGTTTAGGACACAAACCCTGGTCTCCGGGGTGAAAGTCCTGTGTTGTTTGACCCATTCCACCACACACAGAGACACACACAGTGACACAGACACACAGAGACACACACTCACTAGCAGAGACCTTGTAGAGCGTGTTGTCCCACACTCAGGCAAACCTTTGTGAAGTGGTTTGGGGGGGTGGGGTTGGGCTTTAATGCTCTTTTTACAGTCCCATTAATCCGTCTGTTCACAATTTCACGCACAGCTTGGGCCTCGGTGTTATTTTCACAACCTTTCACTACTAATTCCTGTGAATCCTGAAACAGAACACCTTCCCTCCTTCTCCTCCTCCCGGCTGCATGTGTGTCTCTGTTTTCGCCAGGCAAAGACAGCTTTATCTCTGATTCCCCCTCATCAAAGCCAGGCAGAAAGAGGTATGAAAAGCCCCTTCTGGACTGTGGGCTGCATCTTTACGAGACTCGGAGGCGAGGCCGGCGGCGTGCGTGCTCAGGACATGCTAACGCCTGGCTCCAATGTGTTTTGGTGAAAGTTAGTTTACACTGGAGGAGCGACAAGATAGTAGAATCTCTGTTAGAATGACACCGTAACATCAACTTTAGTTACTTCAAGCCATTACCCAAGGTGAGCCAACAGCCAATCATATCACTTGCTGTAACTTGAATGATAATCTCTGCAGAATCTGTAGGCGACGAGATAAGAGGTTCCTATCGAGGTGTTCTGGTTTCAGTTAATAGTGTGAGTAGTATTGACCAATCACATTTGAGGGGGCTTTGGTTGCATGCAGGTAAACACTCTGTGTGGAGAGCAAAAAAGAGGCATTGGCCAAACTGCATTCACTGAACCCATTGGCTACTCTCTGACGACAATGAAGCATTTTATTAGCTTTTAAAAAAATAACATTTTCTGCATTCATATGACGTCATCTTTCAAGTCAAACTGCAAGTGGTCTCAAGTTGCTAATCAGACTGTATACAATGACAATATCTGCTGGCTATACTGCCATTGGCTGCAATGGAGAGATGTCGGAGCAGGGGGGTTTCCCATGGCACCGTGAGCAGTTGGGGGTTCGGTGCCTTGCTCAAGAGCACCTTGGCAGTGCCCAGGAGGTGAATTGGCATTTCTCCAGCTACTAGTCAACTAACACACTTTGATTCATATGGGGACTTGAACTAGCGACCCTCCAGTACCCAACCCAACTCCCTACACCCTTCGCACTTAAGTTGGAAATTTCCACCAAGGCATTGAACTTTTATATCAAATGGTTATAAATTAGATGTATTAGAAAACACTCTGCTCTGTGAGTGAGCACTCAAAGACACAAAGCAGTTATGAGGATACAATTGAACTAATGCCCCCTTGACAAACGTGCTAACATCTGGATGAGGTTGGGGTGGTGGACCGGGTTGCCAGGTCTGTATGACAAAACCAGCCCAATGGGCAATCAAAACCAGCTAAGAAACAGCACAATGTCCCATTAAACCTCCCCAACACGAGAACTCAAAATATGTCCCTGCAAAAACATATTATTACTTATTATTATAACATATCACACTGCTTTTAAAGCCCAACAGCATTACAATAATGCATTGTAATACCTACAAAGTAATACCATGCATGTTTAGTGTACCAGCATTAAAAGGAGTATTCCATAAAGTTATTTCACCTAGGTCCTAAATTTGCTTTGTGTTATTATATACATAATATTATGATTAATAAATTAATTTCTAGAGATACAACAATTCACTGATGCACAAACTAACCTGTTTTGTTATGAACTGTGTACTAGTCCGTTTGCTGCTTTCACTAGAGAGGCAGGTGCTGGGCATGTGGGGTACGTCGTGTCTGTGTGGGTCCGGGCTACCCAACCAGCAGACAAAAAAAATTCACGGGAAAATCCTGGACCTGGCATACCTGCAGGTGGAAGTCGCTGGAGGGAGCTGTGGGATGGGCCAATCAGCGGAGTAACGGTGATAGTTTCAGGTTATAATGGCCACTACGTATCCGTATTAACATGATTGGACATTACTAGTCAGCTGGTAACCGATGATCTATGAGGCAATGTTTGTGAAGCATGAATCAAACAGCTGATGCCAGTCAGCAAAGGGTGACTGGCATCTGCTGCTCTACAATGCTTTATTATATGGAGGTCAAACTGAAAGTGACTGCATCCCAGATGTATTTTAAGCAATATAACTATGTTGCCAGATCTGTTCTACTGGTAATCGGATTCATTCACTGGTTGATTTTTGCAATAGACAAGCTCCTTAATTATTATTATGGTTATGCGGCTGTAGGTTTAGACTGCTGGGGCACCTCTTATGACACACTGAGCTTCTCTAAGGGGAACTGTTAATTTTGTGCAACTGCGCAACTTACACACATCTTAAGCATTACAAGGAGCCCCATCTAGAAGGACGTCATAAGGAGCGAGATTCCAGATTGGCCCATCTGAGCTTTCATTTTCTCAAAGTCAGAGCAGGATACCCAGGGCTCGGTTTACACCTATCACCATTTCTAGCCACTGGGGGACCATAGGCAGGCTGGGGGAACTCTTATTAATGTTAAAAAACCTCATAAAGTAACATTTTCATGCCATGGGTCCTTTAAGCGGGAGGACGACTCCATGTATAATAAAATAGCTGCTGCTGAGCTGATTTTTTATTTGTATTTTTGGGTTTGTATGACAGTTGAGTACCTGAATTAAAATAATAAATCATTTTGGTGCAGAGTTTAAAACCTGAGTTTAGAACAGACATCCGACAGAATTTCCGGCGGAAAGTTTTCAACAATCTGTTGTATTTTATGAGCTTTTCTATGTAAAAATCTGCAAAGTAAGCAGTAATTCCAGCTTTCTATGTTGTTACACATTTCAAGGAAGAAAGAAAAGTCTCACATGTGTCCAACTCAAGGCCTGCGGGCCAAATCCGGCCCTTGCAAATTTAGATGCGGCCTCATAGGATCACAGTCATTTTTGGCCCTCCAAGTTGTGCGCCAAACCAAAAATACGGGAAACTGTTTTACAAACTGCAATTACACAACACAGATTTTGGCAGATTTTGAGACTCACAAATTCCCACACAACCAGCGAGTTTTGACATTCCGGCTGTGTAACAGGTAGTTGTGAGTCGGCTGTGTGGAAGCCTAAAATGTAATCATTGTTTTTCTGGATTTGCTAAATTCTCTGACGGCTAAAAAACTTTTTCATTACTGATATTTTTGGAATTTATGTGGACCAAACTGTAAGTGAGAAGGCAAGTTATATATATATTTTTTTCAATTGATGTGATTCTAATTTTACGATGTGGCTCTTAATGAAATTTTGAGTTTGACAGCCCTGATGTATGTGACTGAACCACAGTAAGGACTCTTGGCCATCTGTCTGCTGGTGGGACCACCATGGCAGAGTGTGTAACAGCGGTGTGCCAGAACAAGTTGTGTGTTTTAGAAGATAATGGGGAACAAAGAAGAAACCATCATGCGTCATGCTTTATTCTGACCTTTGACCTCTACATTTACCCATCCCAGCCTCCTCCCCGCTCTGTCTGCCCTTGTGCGTCTATCATTAACCTCCAAAAAGGCCTTGCACCTCCTCTACATCCCACCCTGGTTTTATGTAGTCTATGGTCACACCACATGGCGCACCATCAAAACACCACTATTCACCAGGCGGCAGATTGCTACTGAAGGAGACCACATACATCCCGACCTTAATGTCTACTACAACTGGCCCTTTCTACCGCCTCCAACATCCTTCCTTTAACATACAAATTGGCTGTTTTGTGTGGCTGAATTGGAGATTAATTGCCCACACCATTTGGCGGCGCTTGTTCAAAAAGACTGTTGCCTTTTTTTCTTTCTCCAGTGTCCCAGTGATTAAGGTTAGAGATTAGGCACTGGAGATTACTCCACACTGCTTTCTTTGTGAGGTTGTGGAGAGGCAGGCTGGATTACACTTTAACATCCTCTGAAGCAGGTGGTTCTCATGGGGACGAGCCAAGCAGCCACTCGGTCCTTTCACTCCACCATCCACAATCAGCACACATCCAACTCTTCCCAGGAATAGTGGTAACATCTGTGAACAACAAGTATTAGTAATATATATGCATGTCAGTGATCCATACCTTCTCCTCTCGGTTCTACCCATAACAACATCAACAACATAGGCTGGAATTGTTAGCTATTTATTTCACATAAGATTACAGTTGTATATTATATCCAAACATTTCTTGATGATTTTTATTTTATTTAATAGAACTGAATAAATGACATTTGAAAACGAAAACAAGAAGTACAAGAAACAACTTAAAGCAGATCCGTCTCTGTTGTATTTTGTCACAGATTTTAATTATTGATCAACACACAAAGTATAATGTAACAAATGACAAAGGTAAACTCGAAAAGGTATTATTGGGGACAGGGTTACCGTCTCTTTACATTGCCATAAAGAACTAATTATACAAAGACTCCTAAATTATTAGAGGGCAAACTATTACATATTCTATACCAGACTATGGTGCAACAATAATTAATAAATTCAATGTGTTTGAGGTCTGAGAGGAAAAAAGTCAGAATTCTGAGACTAAGAATTTTGTCTCTTCTCAGACTTCAGACTTTAAACTTAACTTAAAGAAAAAATGTTACGTGGCCCTAATCCTCTTCCGTACTATCTACTTTCAGGGACATTTTTGCAAAAGTTGCACAGAACATTTTTCACTTGGATTTGCTCATTTGATATCTTATATTATTTATATTTATTTATTTACTATGATTATTGAATGGCAAACTTATTGAACTTTTTAGGCGTGAGGCATAGAGTTGTCTTCTGCCATGTTTTTTAATAGTTTTTTAATAGTTTTAGTTTTAGTTTTAGTTAATAAAAAGGATATTCTGTTTTCTTGGCATCTCTTGGTGGTCATTCTAACACTCCTCGCTGTGGAGCTAAACAATGGAAGACACATTAGAACAATTGAACAATGGAAGACATTCAGGCTACATTTACATTGCTACGTTTTGGTTTAAAAATGAACATCTTTAGCTACGTTCATACACGTAGCTAAACACACGTTTACACCTCGCATTCCCACCACGGAATTTAAAAACACTTGTTTTGGTTTGGAATCTGTGGGGTTTTGTTGGAGTCGCAACACCTTTGGCAAAAATTTACACTGACGCCAATGTTTCGTCGCCTGACTGGGTCATCACGTCTCGTTTCCTGAAACTAAGCAACTAACGTTACCATGGCAACTACCAGCATCGGGCTGAGTATACATGCTGCTTGTTGATGAGATATTTTGGTCTGGGTGTGTTAGTTTTTACGGAGATTAGCTCTTCTACTGGAACTAAAAACATGGAGATTACTTTTGGCTCAGAACTCTGCTTAAAAAAAAACAAGATCTAGAAATGTAAATGAACATTCTAAAAAACAAAGTGTCAATGTTTCGTTTTTTTAAGATGTCTTTGTTCTCATCAGCTGATGGAGAAGTCCACCAACAAGATACTCTTCCCAAGAAATAGTGCTCAATATTAGTTTCCACAACTTTGAAGTAATAAGGCTTCATAAAAAAAAGACTGTGACAGGTGTGTGGATCATCAAAACGTTTTGCACTGTGAATGTCAAACTCAAACCATCTCGCACAAGAACAGAAGTACTAGAACACACACACACACACACACACACACACAAACACACTCTGAAGTTATTGCCCCAAGGACTAGTGGGAGCTAAATAATGGAAACACTCACTACACACACATTTTCCTCAATAAAGCACAACATTGACCCACAGACAATTAAATGTTAAACTGTTCCCAGAAGCAACAGTGTCATTAGTAGATGTTTGAGTGGTCAGTGAACAGGAACTGTGTTAATAGGTTTTAAAATGCAGCTTGAATGTGTGGCTCAGTAATTACAGTCTGCACATTATTCTGTCAAACATTGTTGTGGACATTTCCTCTTCCTCTGCTTTAAATTTCCAATTTAAAGGAATCCAGGCCAACTACACTACACTCCTTACTTCTTCAGAAGGAACTATACATATAGAAAATGGGTTGTATTATATTGTAGTGAATTGAGAACACAGTAGACAAATGCACACTTTTAAACAAGATGCTTTTTCAATTATATATATGATATATAATATATATATATATATATATATATATATATATATATATATATATATATGCTGTCTCTCTATCTATCTGTCTATCTCTATATCTACGTAGAGTTGAGGTGGTTCGGGCATCTGGTAAGGATGCCTCCTGGGCGCCTCCCTAGGGAGGTGTTCCAGGCACGTCCAGCTGGGAGGAGGCCTCGGGGAAGACCCAGGACTAGGTGGAGGAATTATATGTCCAACCTGGCCTGGGAACGCCTCGGGATCCCCCAGTCACAGCTGGTTAATGTGGCTTCGGGAAAGGGAAGTTTGGGGTCCCCTGCTGGAGCTGCTCCCCCCGCGCCCCGATACCGGATGAGCGGACCAAGATGGATGGTTGGATATATACAGTACATCTATGTATTTATCTATGATCTGCGCTATCTACTGCTGAACCCTCTCTCTTGTTTCTCTTAAGGGTCTCAAGGTGGGCTTTGGTCTGTCGTCTCCCCAAGGTGACACAGCATTGTGGGGGAAAGAAGAATCATGGCAAACCGCTGTAAAATAGCGCCTACTTTTTTGTATTATATTCCATTTTTTTTTTTCAAAGCTCTGTGTTTTAGGACTCACCCATCCACTCCAACCTTCTCCCTACACAGATATCCGTCCTGTAGTCATTGGGGTGCTAGTCCGGCATTGCCAGACCTTCCTTCCTTAGGCGCCGCTTAGCCAATGGCTTCCTTGGGTAGGAACTTGTTTTGGTGGTACTTGGAACATGTGTACGTTCAAAAGTTGTTTTAGTCATGCAACTGAAAAGTCCGATTGAACAGGTAACCATAGTCTTCAAAAATCCACCGGAGTTTAGAACGCCCACACAGTGAAAGCGGAAGGTGACGGACATCCAGTCGAAATTAGGGACATCCGGCACCTGAATAATCCCTGAAATTAAACTTTGTTGATATAGACTACTGTGATGCATACAGTAATACATATGGATACACAGGAACAACAGTGCATTACTTTTTGTAGCTATATGTATGAATAATTCATGAGCACATCTGTCTGGTGACTAAAAAAAGTAACAGGTTAATCAGAGGTTCATGCAAACAGTTTAACCTGAGTCCGACCTCTGACACAGTGTGGTCAGTAGCTGTGCTATTCTGTGGCAGTAAACATGTCTGTCCTGGCTGAGGTGCAGGTTACACATGGACTCCCACCCCTGGCAGATTTATGTGTGCTCTGACAGCAGGGGCTTCCACCTGCACAAACACTGTCCCTGACTGCTGCTCATTGTGCTAACAAGACCGGCAGCAGCTCCCTGGACACAACCTCTCCACGACCTGCGAAACTCTGAAACCACAGGGAGTATGTCCCCCCCCCCCCCCCCCCAACACACACACACATTGCTGTACGGCACAAGTTTTTATCCAGTTTTAGGTTTATAGATCTTCATGCCCCCCAAAAATAAAGCAGTTCAGTGGAAGGTGAACCCACCTACACTTAGTTCACAGTGCAAATGTTGCATGTTCATGGAAACCACAAAGTCCAGAAAAACAGATGTTTTTTTTTCTGTCGTAAACCATCATTGCCAGAGTTTGCGGGTCTACGCTCTAGCTGAGGGGAAATGTCAAGATGTTGCTAATGGCTTTAGTTTGCATCCACTGTCTGAGAGCCAAACTGGACCGGGGTAGTTGCTGCACAGATATCTTTTCGGTTGTTCTCTAGTTGCGAATGGTTTGGGATTTAGCAAGCCCTTTTACATTGCCATTGGATGATTTTCAGAATCCTTGCTGAATGATAATGTTTTATGATGACTGTTTCATGCCATTATTATCACTATGTACAAGATCCATGCATGACAATGGTATGGTTAAAGGGTAACTACTGTTTTTTTCATCCTGTCATCCTGATGTCTGACTGATGGGAACAACAATCTTTAAACATTGGTCCAGTATTTAGCAAGATCGTTGCAGTTGCAAAACAATCTACAATATAAGTTAATTGGGCAATTGTCCAGGTTGTATTTACCTTCACCAAAGTGCTTGTGTTGCCACTTACAAGCTCAGATTAATATTCTGAGTGTCTGACAACATTATGGAAAGGATTTCTACAGAGATAGACCTTTAAAACCTATTTGAGACCTTTCTGTTTAACCAGAAACAGCTCTGAAGTCGCTAGCGCTAAACCCACCAGACTCCATTTAAAAAAACTTTTAGCGTGTATAGAACCAACATGTTTTCACATGTAAATCAGTAAACTATGTGTTAATTTCACATTAAACTCTCAAGGGTCTCAAGGCGGGCTTTGGTTTGTCATCTCCTCAAGGTGACGTAATGCAATGCATTGTGGGGGAAAGAAGAATCATTGCAAACCGCCGTAAAAAAGTACCCTCTTTTTCAGATTAAATTCCGTTTTGTGATACCCAACAAACTCAAATACAGTGAAAAACAGTTAAAATGTTTATTACCAACCAGCAAATTGCGCAAATTCATTGGTAAAGGAACCCTGCAACACGGACTATAGTTGCTGATCGGAGTACTTCTGAAGGGTACCGGTGTTTTGTCGAACTCACCCATCCACCCCGACCTTCTCCCTACACAGATCTCCGGGCTGTTATAGAGTGGTAGTCATTGCCGTGCTAGTCTGGCATTGCCAGACCTTCCTCCACACTACTTGCCTTGGGCTACCGCTCTATAACATAAAAAATCTAAATACATTTAAGAAACAAAGCATGGTTACAACAAGACAAATATAGTCAATACTCAATTTGTTAAATTATAATCTAAAATCAATACTAAAGAAGACTTAAAATAGAAGAATTAATAGTTAAGAAACTAGTGTATCGAATTACTGAAAGTTGCACAATAAACAATAAAGTTTTCAGCCCTGATTTGAATGAACTAACCAGGTTTTCAGGGATTTTCTTTCCTCATGTGAGAAGCATAATACCTAAAGGCAGCTACACACTGTTTGGTCCTAGTTCTGGGAATGCTTGCTCTTGGGGGAATTGTTGCATCTTTGTAATTTATAGAGTGTGGTCTCGCCCTATCTGCACTGTAAAGTGCCTTGTGATAACTGTTGTTATGATTTGATACCATAAATAAAGTTGCATATAATTGAAAGATTGTGGTTACAAATTTAAAAAAAAATCTGAACGTTAATTGAAGATGGGACACAAATTTGAATGTGCATGGAAATCTAACAACAACCCTCAACATTCTTACCTTTCACATTGCTACATGTAGAACACACTACTTAGTAATTGTGAGGTAAGGAAATCTAATATGAGTGTACTTCCCAAGGATACTTGTCTGTTTTGTCCTATTTTTTTAATTAATTGTTAATTTTTGATTGTTGATCAGAAATGTTTGGTAACACTTTCGGTGTTGGTCAGTCATAAGTACAACTTGCAGAATGTCAAAAAGTCAGTGCAGTGTCTGTTCTGTTTCTTTTCTTTATAAGTATTTTTTATAAATTGCAGTGTGTTGAGCTCCTTCGACCACTGTTTGATTGACTCAAAATCAAATTCTATTGGGGGTGTTTGATGGCCGAGTGGTTGGGACACAAGCCATGTAGCTGCAATGTCCTGTGTTCATTTCTGTCTGAGGGCCTAGTTTTCTCCACATTTAAGAGTAAGCTTAAAACTGCTGGTGCACTGCCTATGGCACACTGACCTCCCCCCCCCCCCCCCCTCTCTCTTTCCATCTGTGTGCATTCATGTCCCATTAATGCATGTTACTAATTCAGCTTCGTCCCCACAGTCCTTGTGCTTTCTCGCCTCGCAAAATTTCTTGGATTGTGGTGGCACCATAGTTGGCACCTGGATAGTGGCTGCGGCTGCTGCTGTGATCCTGCTCAACACCCACTACTGCTACTAGTATTATTATTATTATAGTTCTATTCTCTGTATTGCTGCTATATGTGCTACTGTCAATCATGTCATTGCAGTTGTTGAGCTCTTTTGGCCACTGTATGATTAAATCAAAGTCTAATAATATGGGGGGTGTTGATGGCCAAGTGGTTGGGACACATGCCATGTGGCTGCAACGTCCTGGGTTCAGTTCTGGCTGGAGGGCCTTTTCTGAATCTCCTGTCCGTGTTTATCCCTCCATTTACCCACAGTTATAATTAGTGAGCCATATTTATTTACTTATTGTAGTTAGGTATAATTTGTGCGTCTCTCTTCTTCTCTTTTGCTCTCTCCCCAAATAGTGGAGGCAGACAGCCACCCATCAAGAGCCAGTCTGTCCGAGGTTCCTGCCTATTAAAAGGACGTTTTTTTCTCACCACTGTTGCACCAACTGCTTGCATGGGGTGAATTGTTGGGTCTCTGTAAATTATAGAGTGTGGTCTAGACCTAAATAGGAACAAAGTGTCCCAATATAACTTATGTTATGATTTGACACCATAAATTAAATTGAATTGAATTGTATTAGTAACAGCCAGGCTACCTGTCCATGTGAAGTGGTGGTGATTGTGTTTACGGTAACATCCATATCCTATCCCTATCTACACTAAAAACACACATTTTACACACTATGCACACTTTTGAAATGTTATGGCACTCTGGATAGTGAAAAAAGAGAAATCGTGAGATCAAACTGAGGTGGCCAGCCCTGAATTTACTTCCGTCACTTGCTCAGTGCGATCATGCTCCTGCAAGCTGTAGAAAGGGACTTTTGGCCAGATGCTTGCAGGGGTCCTGGAGGTGTTAAAAAGGTCATAGTGAGGAGCTGGCCCCATGACACGGGACATTGGGTCGCCTTTAGACTGCCTGTCTGCATTACTGGGACGGTGGAGGGGTTAGGAGCCAGGAGTCATTTGCATTGACCCACAAACACACACATATACACACACACACACACACATACGCGCAAGTGTACACTTATACACCTGTTGCATTTTAAAATACCAAACATAACCACATATGCATGCAAAAATATGTGGTAACACTGGACAAGCTTATTTCTTTCGCAGTAGGTCACTTTCAGAGTAAATAAAGAAATGGAAGAAAATCACATTGACATACTCCGTTAGCCTTTGACCTCTCTGCTTGCCTGGCTACACAGCTGCGTGAGTGTGTGTGTGTGTGTGTGTGTGGAGACTGGCATTGAAATGGCAGGCACTGCTTGCTACTGCATGTTCTTTTTTTGGGTGACGGACATGACAAATTTTTGGCTGTGGATAGAGACATCACTCTGTCATTGACAGCACGCCTCTCTGCCGTTCTCAAAATCTCCGAACAGGCCACCACGGCGTTGTCGAGCCCTCAACAATCAACAAGAGTTCTCACACTCATAACTGCCTCTCCTCAGCTCCTTGACGTGGCTACTACACTATCACTGTCAAAGTCTTGCCACTCAGAGAGTCGTGCACCAATGTCTCACTGCAGAATTGCTTCTTGCCTTCTTTCGCAAATCAACATGTGGCTTTTTTTATAATGGAGGCCATGACCAGCGCTGTAAAATGATAACAGTTAAGATACTTAGCTGGAAGATTTGTCAAGGGAAAGTTAATGTCACCCAGTCGCCATAAAGAAGAAATAGGAAGAAGTTACAAATTCAAAAAAAGTGTTTGTTTGAACTGGTCACCTTACATCTCTACGGAAGAGGGTTAGGGCCACATGTAAAAATCTTGTGAGTTCTGAGTTTAAGAATTCTGACTTTATTTTTATAATTCTGACTTTAAACTCAGAACTCAATATAATTTTTCACATGTGGACCTACTCCTCTTTTGTACATCTCATTATAAAGTACTTAACCCTTGCGTTGTCTTCCCCGTCGACCATGCAACTGTTTGGTTTTTTTTTGCTCCAAAATTTAAAATGAAAACTTTTTTTTTCAACACTTTGGTCGTCTTTGGACGTTTTTGAAGCTTTTTCCGACATATTTGTCACCTTTTTCAATGTTCTTTTACTTTTTCAAATGCTATAGAATTGAACAAAACAACCAAATCCAATGAAAGTAGTGAACTGGTCATTTATATTACTTGTGAAGAGCGTTGTATGGAACTATCCCCATTATTTCTTTTGACAATTTGGTGGCAAGAAACCTTGTATAAAGAAACTTGTTGAAAGCGGGTCAAATTTATGTACCGTGCCATTTGTAACGTTTTCAGTTGTTTTTTTAGCTTCTGGTTCAGTGTGACAAGTGTACCTTGTATTCATTTGTAGTATGGAATTTTTCTGTATTCGTTGCATTACGTGGATAATTGTATTTGCAATGAAAATGAATAAAAACATTGTTAAAAAAAAAGTATCTGCAGTCAAGAAATGAAACCATTTTAAGGCTACTCTCCACATATTACTTACACTCTTTGCTATTTGTTTTCTCAGACCCAGGCACATCAGTCTAATTTAGGCTTTGGTTCAACTGCATCGATCACGCCCTTCTGCCGGTTGCACACATTCCTTTCACCATTTCTCAACCTCAACCTGCTTTAGTTTTCTGAAAGGAAACTGAAGCTCGGCTATGCGCTTCAGTTTCTGATTGATTAGGCTTCTGGTGAGGCAAAAACATGTCTAGTTTTCATATTTGTCCTGTTGGTGCAGGAAGTGTAAGCTGATATTTCACCTTAGAGCCTAGTGATTTCTCCCTGGCCTTAGGTTACCAGAGGGCAGGAGATGCCAGAGGGTGAGAGGATTGACACATGTGGTGTGTGGATGGTCAGGTGGAGAAAGGAGGCACTAATTTAGTGCCGCTGAGTGTCTATTCTGGGCCTGTTGAGATTGCATGTCCCTACACTGGGACTCTCCGCCATCGGTCATTGTATCAATGATGTGCTTACATGCACGGACTATTCTCATCTTAACACGATTTGTTATGGATAAACTCATAAGAGGCCTGGTCATTATGTTTGGCTTTCTTCCACTTTGTTCACATTGACATTGGAATGGCATGCCATGCTTTTATTTGGGTTTTCCAACAAACATAATTGCATGATTTGTTCCACTTTCTCTGTTCAGGTGCCGCCGGAAATTACACCAGATGTCCCTCACCTTCTCTGCAGGGTAAATCCAGACAGCTAGCTAGACTATCTGTCCAATCTGAGTTTTCTGTTTCCACCAAAACAAGTTCCTGCTCCGAGGCTAGTTTGCAGTGCCATTGTGTCCAGTGCTTAGCGCCACCAAAGACAGTGCCAGTAAGTCATGACACAAGACTAATCTTGCATGAACCAGTGTCTGGCTCCAGAGCACACTGTGCGCAATGCTACCTTGTCAAAAATAAAACTATTAAGAAACACCACTGACTGCTGAGAGTAGGTGACGTTGGGGACTTAAAACACCAAACACAGTGGCTTGATGAGTGTAGCTTTCCCCCACTACAGTATGATTAATATGTAAAAATCCATTTGCGCCTGCATGATTCCTTTTATTATTTTTGAGAAGAGAGGGAAGCTTCAAGCTTGTATTCTGACAACTGACACAGGCTCAAGTGACATCACTTACACAGAGAATATCAGGCTCCGTGCTTCTGGAGCCACATCCAGGGCCAAATACAAAGTACTTCACTACACTTGTAAGTAGTCTTTGATTTTTAAAACTGGTGGACTTCCCCTTTACAGTAATATCAAATGCATTCATCATGGTTAATTTGAAGTTGGGTTTGTTTGCTTTGGTCCAAATCAGTTGATGAGTCTGGTTTAATTTCTTTTCACACCTGGAAAAATCCAAGCTTACAAAAATGGGTCATTCCAAATCTGGACGGGAGCAAGAAAGTAAATACAGGAAGTAGGTATTGTGGACTAGTGCATATTTCTTGCATCTCCTTGGTCAAACCAGCTCATTTCATTAAAATAATCAGACATTGTTACGTGAAGCGACCTGCTCTGCTCTGCCAACTGTACTGGTGGCTGGTTTGAGATGCGAGTGATGGACGGTGAGCTTGACCGCTGTCTATTTCTGTGATAGAAACACTACAAGCTGCTACAGTTGGCTGCTTCGCTGCATCGCCGATTGCCAAACACACCTGACTACAGGAGACATTAGCTCAGACTTGCGGAGTACACATGGAACAGCTCCAGAGTTGGATTGAAACATACCGAGACCACCACATCAAGCAGTTCTCGGTGAGCTTGTTTGGGTCACTTTTGGTCTGCAACCGAGCAGGACCAACAAACTTGATCTAAACAAAGAGGCAGGTGTAAAAGCGCCCCTAAACTCTAATTTCTATCTACACAGTTTTCAGTATGGACAGTGGTTGTGAACAAAACAAAGTGATACTTCTTAGCCAAACAGGGAAAGAATTGTATGTAAACCATTTATTCATGAAAACAGGACTCTGTTGCAGGAAAACAGGTTGACATGAACAAGACTTTCAGCGGGGTCTAACCCACAGCCAGCCTTTTAAGTTTAAACCAGAAACTTGGCAATAACAATGTCGTCCGATAGTGTGGCTACTGCATCTTTGATCGGACCATGTACTGTTCTGCATGTTGCCGGTCAACCAAGCTGTGTTGTTTCAGGCCCAATATGGCCGCACAGATGTGACGTTTAAAGCCTGGAGATATTAAAATCATAGGCCTCATTAAGCTCAGTTATTTATGTGCATCCAAACCCCCATTCAGGAACCGGGCCAGTCAGATCAAATGTCCCCGGCGGTGCGGTGGTCGTGAATTGTCGTCTAAATAACAGCAGCTGTGAGAGCCTGTCGAGTCGAGCTGATTGATGTCTTGGCTAAGGATGCTCCTGGATCACAATAAAACTGTCACAGACATTTTATCATCTGCATTCCCCGCTTAGGACATTTCCACACATCTTAAATTTCCATGAGACGAGCAGCAAGACGGACACATTCTCATCTTGCCAACTTGCATACTATACATCCTCTCACACATGCTTCCACCTTCCCTGGACTTTCATTATCTCTATTAATGGCAAGAACTCTAATCTTAAATGAAATACTGTCCCACGTGTTGTGACACTTTTTGCCAATGGCAAAAGGCCGATGGCAAAAAGTGACCAAAGGCGGCAGTGACACCGCTGTGCTCTGAAACCCCTTGGTTCCAATTGCTCATGCTGCGCCACAACGACGTTTTGCTGCTTTGAGCAAAGCAGCATACCGCGTTTGGTTTGAAAGGCATAGTAGTGGAGGGGCCTTACCCCAGCAAGATCAATCTGTCTGTCTCACATGACAATGTCTTGACAAACTGGACCGAAGTTAAGGTCCCGTCCAAAATACCCTTCTTCAGCTAAAACTTGTTCTGAATGTATTTGAGAGCAAACTCATGCTGTTTACTGAAATACACCACAAAATGGAAGGAGAATACAGGTGGTTATGTCTTACAAATACCTGGGCATTATAATAAATGACTCCCTCACCTTTAAGCCTCAAGTGCTTGACCCGGTAGAAAAGCTGAAGATAAAGTTGGGTTTTTATTTTCGTTTCTCTTTCCATGTGAAAAAGAGACTTGTGGCTGCTACTTTTTTCATCTGTTCTGGACTATGGCGATTTGATTTGATTTACATGCATGCCTCTGTTCAGTGTCGTCTTGTGGTTGACTCAGACTACCATGCTTCCTTGTGGTTCATTACCAACTGTAATGCTCAGGATTCACCATTGCGAGTTGTACTCTTGGGCAGGATGGCCCGCTCTGTCACTGGTATAACTGATTTGTAAGGTGATGTTTGGTGTGCTACCTCCCTACATATGTTCTCTTATCCTCCAAAAAAATGGTGGTCGGCACTTCTCATGTTTTCAGGATATAATTTTGGTTTCTGTCCCTAATGTGTGCAAAAACCAGGGAAAAAAAAGCTTTTGTGGATTTTGCACCCTTCTGCATGGAACATGCTGCAGAATGTCTTGAGACTAAATGAATTAACCACGGTAAATGCCTTTAAATCCAAAACGAAAGAAATGGAGGCCAGCTCTTTAAGATGTCAGTGTTTTCAACAGTTTTTCCTGGTTACAAAAATTTGAATTTGTTGTACTGTGAATTGCTTTACTTTGTTTTAGATCCATTAACTTGTTCTTGTGTTTCTTGTCTGTAACTATGTGCCTTTTATATGTTCCTGCCTGCCTTGGCCAGGTCACCCTTGAAAAAGAGATTCTTAGTCCCAGTGGGTTTCTCCTGGTTAAATAAAGGCTATACTAATAATAAAAAAGTATGGATTTTCATGGTCCATATGAAACGATTCTGACAGGATAATTTTTTGCAAGAAGGAGGAGCAGTACATAAACACAAACAGAAACAGTAGCATACAATACACAGGAAAATATAGAGATAGGATTATAGACAAACAAAACAAAATGTATATTTAAATTAATTACACTAAATAAAACAATGATGCTTACAATCATACGCAAACCAGTTGTTACTAAGGGTGGTTATGTAGTGTGTGTATGTAGTATTTATAACTGAAAAAGAAGAGAGAGGAGAGAGTGCAAATAATAATATCATAAATGTTTTTATGTATCAATTTAGGTAACATTTAAGAGGATAATTCCATACGATTTTGAGCCACCATTGTGTCCTAAATCTTCCATGGTGGATCTCCTCTACAGGGGGTTGCTCAACATGATGCAACAAATCCCAACTCACAATACCATGGATAGTGCCACTCAAGCCAGCCATGCCGAAACACTTATTTATGAACTTCAATATTCAATGGAAAATAATGTTAATGATGAAATAGCTTAACATGGTGTAAACTTAAAACACAGCGCTCGTTCGTTCCCCCAGTGTTTTAATCCAAACCACAATCGGCTAAACAACTCCTGCTGGTAATTTAACTAATTGATTTGGTTTGTTCTTTTCCTTGATTACAATTAACAACTCTTTTTGTTAAAACACACTACACACAGGCCTGAAAGACGCACACATACTCCAGTCCCATCAGAGTGAGGGGGCTGAGACTGCTGGACAGGCACCTAGAGCAGTGGGGGGGGGGGCATGTCTTCAGCTACCAGTCTACAGTCTGTACGGGGACCTGAACCATCGACCCTCCAGTTACCAACCAAACTCTCTGCGGACTGAGCTGCTGCTCTTGATGACCATTGACACCCGCCAACCCGCCAAATGTCTTGGAGTAACTAACTGTTACTATTGACGTAAAGTTACTAGCCAATTTGGCCAATGATGAATGAATCAAATAACACTGTGTGTGTTTGAATCGGCAGTTTGACTCAGTGTTGCCAGATGGGTTTGTTTCCCAACAAGAAATTTGTGTATTTTGTGTGTGTTTGGCTTGGAAACCTAATCTTATCTGGCAACACTGCTTGTAGTACTGGTGATCAAAAAACTGAACATAAAGCCCTGGATGTAATGATCATTGCTAGCTCTAGACTTGTGTTCTTCTCTTCCGCTTTTAGACTGTCATCTCTTTTTTATTGCTGTCTGAATCTGTTTCCATGCAGGGAAATCACCTCTTGTAACATGATACATTGAACACTTGAGGGTGATGCATGGACAGGGCTGCTGTGTAAATACACTTACGTGGATGATTTCCCCCAGTCTGCAGGCCAGCACGGAGGGGATGTTGCCACTGATACGGCTGCTCCGTACAGTCTGCAGCCATCCTGGGTGGGCGAGGCCAGCCATGCTTCAACACGATAATCTCCAAGACAGGCTCAGCCCTTTGTTCCTCTTCAAAGGATATTTGAAAGGAAAAATATCCACCTCAGGTTTTACAACCAGAGTTAACCCCTCAGACAGAGCAGATAAGTCCCCTCACCAGAGACCAGTATCCAGAGTCCATTAAAGACGCTCAATGGTCGGATGACAGTTTCACTTTTTTTTTCTTTCTGTTTTGTGTCTTTGATGTCTTACTGTAGCATAACTCTGAGAGTTAATGTGGCTCTGTTTGTCTCATTCTATCTTACAGAACTGCATTGTTACTCAGAGGGACATTATCTGACTCCCTCTGCTGACTGGCTTTTACTTCATGTTCCACGGACTAAGTCTGAACTTGCTTTTATTTTTTGAATTTTAGAATTAGATCTTAATTTAGATAGATAGATAGAAAGATGTATAATGTCAATATATGGAAATAACAATATATATAGATAGATAGATAGATAGATAGATAGATAGACTTTATTAATCCCAAATTTTGAAATTACTCTGTTACAAGCAGCAAGTTATAAGGTTACACACATACTTACACAATATTTACAAATAAAACTTGCTAGAAATTTACTAGAAATAATGAATAAGATAAAATGAAATAAGATAGCAACTACTGAAAAAAATATAAGTAATGTAAAAAAGTGTAGAATTAAATTTACAATCTACTAATCAATCACAAACTCATCAGACATTACAATACAGAGTCCTCAATCAACGGGGGGGGGGGGGGGGGGGTCGGTGGCGGCAGAGCCATAAATTCAGTAAATTCATTTACACGTCCATGGTGAAATATCATAGAGGGCTGATGCGGCCCGTTTCATTGAGCTCAGTGTCTCATAGTCTTTTCCCATTCAGAAAGGAAGACACTCTAGAGATAACCTAGAGAAAAACTGCTTTTTCATTTAGTGCTCCTGACTTCTGGAACAAGCTACAGCACTTCCTTACAATCAAGTCACTTCTTCCCTTTTGGACAAAATGTAAAAATCTGGTTTTTAACCTTCAAACTTCTACCTGTTCTACCTACTTTACATAGTGATGTTGTTTTGTCTTAAGTAATTAACTCGATGTCATTGCAAATGAGGGCTGTACCTTAATAATTTCCCGAGAATAAATAAAGGTTGAATGAATGAATGCATGACTGTATGCAAATACTCAGGCACACAAGAGCAAACGGGGGGACATGTGGGACATGTCCCCCCTCACTTTCACAGAGCACTATAAAGAAATATGTGATAAAACAAAGTGCTGGTTTTCAAGTCATTGAAAAATCTAGGATCTAAATCCGGGGATAAGAATCACATCAAGGGCCAGACATGTAAAGTTTATTACTTTTATTTCATGAAAAAGTAAAACATTGTTGACTGTATGTTATTGTCTCATATTGTCTTCTATATTCTGTTCAACAAAAAAGTTGAAGAAAATGCCCAAAAATATCGGAAAAACGTTGCAACAAGCGTCAAAAATGTCGTAAAAGGCTTTAAACACGCTGACGAAAGCACAAACAACTTTGTAAAAAGTGACAAAAACTCTGTGGGACAAAATTAATTGTAAAACTAAGTAGATATGGGCCTTGAGTTTTGAGCTAAATCCAACTAATGCTGCATTACATAAAACAAATTGTGTGCTGTTTCTTGGTTCTTATTGATGATCAGCTGGCCTTCACATAGTCAACAATCATAACATCAAATTATGGATGTGGATGAGCAATACACTCAAATGAGAAAAAATTATTATCTTTTTGCACATACTTGTTTCATTGTCATGGTCCGCCTTTAGTGGCCAGTTAAAATGTTAGCAGGTCTTCCATTGGTGCGGCAGTAAATGGTCGCACCAACACATGCATGTGCATGAGATTCACCCTGTGCCCTCAGCTCAACACAGCGCATTGGAGGTCAGACAGACCAAGGCCATGACAATACAACTAGACAAACATGGACCTATCCTTTTAACCTTTGACCCTTCCCCGAGCCTCTAACCCTGACCACGGGCACCAACAGAGAAAGAGGGGTGGAGGGCAGGACAGAAGGAATTGGGGATGGGAATTGATGAGAGCTGCTGTGGAGGACGTTAAAAGACTCTGATTTGAGGTTTGAGATTGATCTGATGATGTGCAACCCGTTCTTACTCCCAAATTGTCAAATCTGGGTTCAGGGTCAAGGTCAGAACGCAAAAAGCACCCTTTAGCATACTTCAACTACTCAAAGCGCTTTTACATGGTAGAGGAACCACTCACCATTCACACACATTCATACACTGTGGCCGGGTCTGCCGTACAAGGTGCCACCGTAAGAGGATGCATAAAAGACCGAAAAAAGGAGGTTGGTTGGGGTGGGGGATGGGTCAAACTACACAGGACATTCACCCAGGAGATCGGGGTTCATGTCCCATTTGCATCACTGAAAAGGGCATCTGTAAGCCCACCCACCATCTTTTCCTAAACCTAACTGTCCTGTGTCAGTTAAACATACTTCCCGACCCAGAGCGTCCATTTATGAGCACCAAAGGCTCCTGACCAAGCGCTTGTATTTGACGCGTTGGGATGGGATGTGTTTTGATGTAAAAACCTTGAGAGCGGGAACAAGTAATAACTCTGGAAAGTTAAGAGCAACTTCTCATCAACCTTTGTGAGATAAGATGTAATTAATTGTATTGTATCATGGAAAGGAATGATTTGTTTGATATTTATTTATGTAATTGATGATTTTAAAAAAGATGGACATATAACAACGGACACATAACACCGCACAACACACCAACATTAAAAATCACTGAGAATAAAAACACAAGGGCTTGTTTCTATTTAAAGCCACTTAAATGGAATTTGGCATTGGCATTTCTTTAAACCAATCACAAACATCTTGGGCAGTGCTAAGCACCAGACGGCACCATGGTGCCGCTGCAAAATAGCCTCGGGAAGGAACTTGTTTTGGTGGAATGTGTAGGTTCAAAAGTTGTTAACCATACTCATCATTAAACTCAAAGAAAGCGTACGGTAACGGATTTCCGGTGGAAATAACTAATATACACTTCCATGAAAAAATGGCCATTTGGATTGAATTTTGAGAAAACAGCTTGAAGAGAGGAAGTATTTAAGTGAAAAAAATTCAAGACATTTTGGAAACATTTTGTACTTTACAAACACATTTACATCCATGTATGTTTGTAAAAGCAGACAAAGACGTTTCCTTTGATTACACATACACTAGTTGTACACACTAAACCTTCCTCAGATCCTGTTCATTTCTGGAAACCTAATAAAGAAATCTAATCCAATCATCTAATCCTCATCAGAACCCATTAACTTAAATGTTTGTTTTCATCTTAAAGCGGCACTTATAAAAGGCCATCATTTTGTGACACCCACATTGGCGTTTGTTTCCTCATTCAAATTAGACTGAAATTTTTAATTTTAATCTGTGTATTGATCCCCTATGGGGAAATTACAATTTACACTCTGTGTCCACACATGGTTAGTTTACACACACAGTCCTGAACTACACACACACTAATGGAGAGACGTCAGAGTGAGTGGGTTGCCAGCCGAACCAGCGCCCTGAGCGGTTAGGGGGGTACGGTGCCTTGCTCAACAGCACCTGGCAGTGCCCAGGAGGTGAAGTGGCATCTCTCCAGCCACCAATCCACATTTTTGGTGGATATTTTTGGTCCATACGGGGACTTGAACCAGTGACCCTCCGGTTCCTAACCCAACGCTCTACGGACTGAGCTACTAATGTGGAGAAAACTTAATTGTAATTTCTTGGTATGAAAATTCAGTGCTGTGTAATAATGTATAATATTGGTGCTTATTATTATTAATCAACTGTAGTCCAAAAATATCAAATGGGGCCCAAAAACACAAACGTGAATGTAATTGCAGTGCACACACTTGACCTTTGACCCCTGCATCCTGGCACATTGAACAATATTATCTCCCCCTGGTTCAGTTGTTGCATGCTGTACATGTTTCTTTCCACAAGCCGTCACTCTGATGAACAGCTGACTCCTGACCCACAGTGTCAGGTTCAATTCTATACAATAACCCAGTAACACTGTCTCTAGACAGCACCTGTTCTCTGGTTCCACTTATTATTCCATTTATTTAGTATTTATTCACCATTCTCATTCTCATTTCTTACTTATTATTTGTTGCTTATTCATCATTCTCATTCCCTATTCCAGAGCGGTTCATACTGTTCATACTGTTCATATTGTAATATCATAACATAATACTATTTATCCCAGTATCCTTTGCACCATGCTCCACATTTAAGTAATTTTTATTGCACTCATCATTGCACTCAGGCCTCTATATTGTATCTGTTTAGAGTATGTATATATTAGTGTGTATATATTGTTTGGTTGTTTTGCATGTGTGAGCGCATTGTGAGCAAAGATGTTCCAAAGTAAAATTCCTCGTATGTGTCCTCATACCTGGCAAATGAAGCTGATTCGGATTCGGATGTGTTATACACGGTGACATACATACCACGTGAACACCCCCCCCCCCCCAGGCTGTCCTGGCACAAGCAGGGCTACATGTCACCATGACATGCAGACTAATGCAGGAACAAGCAGGACATGGATTAGGCAGAAATCCTTAATGGGATTCCATTATGTTGCTGCTGTTGGAGACCAGGCAGGTGTGCTGCAACAATGAGCTCTTGCAAGTGGAAGCAGTGTGTGTGTGTGTGTGTGTGTGTGTGTGTGTGTGTGTGTGTTTGTGTGTGTGGGTACATGTGTGTATGTGTGTTTAAGAGACTGTCCCGAGACACGCTCCCATAGGTGACTGGTGCAAGCAGCAATTACGACTCATTTTTACATTTATGTTGACAGGGCCGTCTAGTGGCTGTAGTAATTATAACAGGAGCAAAGCAGGACGGAAGGTGACAACGTTTCGTAAAAGCACCAAATTCATACACAGGACTTTCACTCAAGAGAAGGGGATTTGTGTTGCGTTTGAAAATTGAAGAAAATGGGCGCCCAGATAGCTCATTTGGTAGAGCGTGCACCCACATGAAGGGGTTTATTCCTCTGTTTGAATCCAAACTTGCGGAAATTTCCTGCATGTCTTCCTCCCTCTCTCTTTCCCCTGTCATATAAAAGCTGTCCCACAGATCAAAGGCAGAAACACCCCAAAGAAATGATAAAAAATGATCTTTAAAAAAAAGAAAAGGGTGGGATGCGTGGGATTTCCTCCTTTCTGGTCTACATATTTTCTCTGCCTACAGGTGGGGACAAAATGTAAATGTAAATGTGCTGTATTTATATAGCGCTTTTCCAGTCTTAACAACTGCTCAAAGCGCTTTTACATCTACAGGAAACATTCACCAATCACACGCAGTCATACACTTTGGCCGGGGCTGCCGTACAAGGTGCCACCTGCTCATCAGATAAACATTCACACACATTCACACTCCGATGCGCAGCACCGGGGGCAACTCGGGGTTCAATGTCTTGCCCAGTGAGCCACAGCCGCCCATGGCCCATGGCCTCAAAGTGATCAATGCTAATTCACCAATAAACCATTTTTTTTACAACCTAAAATAGAAGTATTTTGAACTAAGTAAAGCGCTGTTACGTGAACATTCAATAGTGCAACAGAACTAAAAAATCAGAGCTGCTGGTTGTGTTTAGCGGCTACAGAGCTCCAGCACGCCGGCTCCCAGCGGTGGGTGTCAATAGGGGACTGCGAGCTGGCTACAGAAGCCGCCGGATGATGGTCCTTTCAAAGGCCATGGTGATGACAGTTAAATTTAGGCACCAAGTAAGGAAAAAGATAGTGGTTTGGATTAAAACACTCCTGAGGAGCAAATAACCGTTTCCTGGATGAAAGTATTTCATTTTCGCCGCACAGTGAACTCCGCTCTCCGGCTTGTAAGTGCTGTGTTTTATGTCGACACCACATTGTGCTATTTCATTCTGAGATTATTTTTCATTGGATATTGAGGTGCATACATGTTTTGGCATGGCTGGCCAAGTGACTCTATATCCATGGTATTGGCAGTGGGAATGGAAATGTTATTCTTGCATATTTTGTTTTGTTGAACATGATCAATAACCCTCCCCGCTTTCATACCCTGTGTGTAAGTGTGACATGACATCGTCCTGTAATAATGAACATATTTAAGCCATAAACTCAACAGTGATGTATTATCAACTTATGAAGTTGATATGGTGAATAGGTTAAAGGGTCATTTTGTTGTTGTTTTTTCTTTCTATTAGGCACAAATGCATTTCCCCATGTCTTTGAGTCTAATAGACTCATGTGACCAAAAAATCTTTAAAATTGTTCCAGTGCTGAGCGAGAACGCAGTGACCGTCTGGTGCCAACCGAGCTGTAATGTAACCTGTATTTACAACGTTTCACTACCGGGATTGTTCAGGTGCCGCTGGAGGTTTAGCCAGGTGTCCCTCATTTTCGTCCGGAGGTTCATCTTCTTCCACTTTGTTTGTGTTGGACGTTTCTTTGAACCAATTGCAATTGCCTCGGGCGGTGCTAAGCAGCGAGCCCAGCCACAGTGCCACTTCAAAACAGCCTCAGGAAGGAACCTGTTTTGGTGGAACATTCAAAGTTCAAAAGTTGTTTTAGTTGTGTAACAGAAAACTCAGATTGGAGAGATAGTCTGGCTAGCTGTCTGGATTTACCCTGCAGAGATTTGAGGAGCAGTTAACTATAGTCCTCAGAAATCCACCGGAGTTTAGAATGCCAACACAAAGAAAGTGGAAAGTAACGGGACATCCGAAAACAGACATCAAAAAAGAGAGACACCCGGTGGAATTTCCTGCATAACGAAAGCAACCCTGGAAGTGGCGCATCATGGATATACTAAGACTAGGCTAACATGGCAACATATGTCTGTACTTCATGGAATGTCAAAGAAAGAAAGTAGGCCTTCACATGACAAAACTGTTGGAAACAAAGTTTGTTATCTACGCTCCTCAGTACCCTGCCACGTCCTGCGGTGCCGTGCAATGTCGTGCAGTGCCCTGCTTTGCCATGAACTACTACAAACTACTATTTTAGTCACTGTTCCATTATTTTTTAATGTGACTGTTATTTCAACCCCAACACCACCTACCAAGAGCCTGGGTCTGTCCCAGGTTTCTTCCTAAAAGGAAGTTTTTCCTCACCACTGTCACACTGCTGCTTGCTCTGGAGGAAACTACTAGAACTGTTGGGTCTTTGTAAATTATAGAGTGTGGTCTAGAACTGTTCTATTTGTAGAGTGTCTTGAGACAACTCTTGTTATGAATTGATGCTATGAATAAAACTGAACTGAAAAATTGAATTGAAATGGTGGCATAAAATTGTGATAACGAGATAAAGGTTTGAAGCCCTGACACAACAAGATAATGAGATCCTTACACATATACTGAAAATATGAGCACAAACGTTCTTCTCTTGAGAGCATCAAACATGTTTGAAAAAATAATTCTAGATTTAACGTGCCTACAAAGAGTTCTCCATAACCACGTTCAGCGGGCTTCCAGAGATGCAACTCTCCATCAGCAACCTATAACATTCAAACCCAATCATAAATCATGGCCTGACAAGGCAGACCTAACAAATGAAGGGGTGATGAGAGCAGCTACCTGTGGAGAGAAAGTCACTGAGGAAGGATAAAGATGCAGGTTGTGGTTGTTTTAGGGGGGTGTGGATTCTGCATGCTTTGACCTCCTGCTCCGCTACATCTTTATTTCATGGCTGACAAAATGAATGCCAACCCGGTGTAAGGAATTCTGCCTCGTTGTCTGATTTATGGTCCTCAGCTGCTGGCTGCCACCAGCTGGCCTTTACATGGGCCTCAGAGGGAAGGAGGCTGACAGACAGACATTTAGACAGACGGGTGGACGGACGGACAGACAGACAGACGGATGGACATTATGACAGACAGACAGTCAGATAGACACACAGACGGACGGACGGAGGAAGAGACAGACACACAGACGGACGGACAGACAGACACACCGACAGACGGACTTTGTGACAGACGGACAGGCAGGCAGACAGACAGAGAGGGAGAGAGACATAAAGACAGACAGACAGACAGATAGTCGGGCAGATGGCCAGACAGACAGACACACAGACGGACGGACAGACAGACACACCGACAGACGGACTTTGTGACAGACGGACAGGCAGGCAGACAGACAGAGAGGGAGAGAGACATAAAGACAGACAGACAGACAGATAGTCGGGCAGATGGCCATACAGACAGACACACAGACAGACAGACAGACAGTCGACGGACGGACAGACATAAAAACAGAGAGGAAGACAGACAGACAGACAGACAGACAGACAAACAGACAGACAGACAGTCGGGCGGACGGACAGACATAAAAACATAGTGGAAGAGAAACAGACAGACAAACAATTAGACAGGCAGAAAGACAGACAGACAAAAAAACAAGTTGGGTAAGAAAAGAGTGAAAATTAAGAGTAAATGAGGAATGTTGGTGCTGACTTGCATCCAACCAGTTTTTATTCCAAACATTGTTCTTTCTATGTTAAATCTGGCCCCTACATTACCCACAATGCAACTCAACTGCTCACTGTTCAGTCTGAGATTTGTATGTGTTATGTTGATGGCAGCTGCTTTTTCTCTCCTGCAGCAGAGATAAGGAGCATCTGGTAAACTCACTTGTTTCTAAGTCCACACCCTCAGACTCTTTTCATTTCCATCAGAACCAACTGACGCTGACTCATGTGACATCTCCAAGGACATTCCTCAGACTTCACACAGCTCCGTCCAGAGACAATAAAGGCTTTTTTCTACTTCTTTTTTTTCAGACATGTAGTAGTACTTGGCAACACCTGTAAACAGACTGATATGTAAATTTGTTGGAATTGCCCTTTAATACAGTAAGTAATGTGTCGTTTGACCCATCCATCATAGCAGCCAACCTCCCGACTGAGGTCTTTAGGTCTGCCAGGTGCGTTCCATACTGACGCTGAAAGGTAATTGAGCCAGTCAGAATTTTACTAGTTGGGAGTGAGAATGGTTTGAACAAGCAAGTGTTAGTCGCTACAGATTCAGTGAAGTCAGCAGTGAAGTCTCCACAGAAGTCAGCAGTGAAGTCTCCACAGCTCCTGCTAGCAGCAAATAATGCAAAACAGCAAGGGGACATGACCCAGTCACCTCAAATTTGGCTTCAGTTAGAAGGGGACGGAGGAAGTACAGCTCAGGCTGTCGACAACAAATGTACTTTTAAGGAACATACCTGCCCCTGTCCCTAACTGTCCCATAACTGTCCCTAGCTTCATAGGGTAGGCCTACGCCCTTGTTACTCTCCCATCCCGGAACGCTGTGTGGACAAAGCGAGACTAAACGCAGGGCAAACACACAATCTTCTCCTAGCCAAAGTTGCTTTCCTTGTGTAAGCCTAACTGTTGGTTAAGCTCAGTTTAGTCACATGAAAACATGTATGAGAAGGATGGTAATCCATTTCCACAAAACATCTATGTTTCAGATGTTTCAGATGCCCATGTCCCATTTTGTAAGAACCACACCCAAGCTCCTATGCTCCTATGCAAGCTAAGCTTGTTATAAAAAAGTCATCTGAATTCAGGCCTCATTCCCTCTATTGATCCGGAGGATGAGAAGAAAACCAAAATGTTTGGCTTATTTTAGCCAATTAAGCTGTGAGAGAGCCAATTGTGGATGGGCTATTGAGCGCCTCTTTGCTCAAAGTGCTTATTGTCGGGCTGCTTGCAGAAGGATCAATTGGAGGCTCAGTGATCAGATTAGCCAGGTAATCAATGCTGCTCGCTAATATATTAACAAGGTAATTACAGCGCTGTGGAAGAGGTGGGCCCCCTACAACAAATGCGCCACACCATCATTCTTAGATATTAAAGGCTCGAGTGAGATTGACAAAAGACACATCCTCCCCCCCTCCATTCCCGACACATAATTGTCTCTTTTCTGTCTTACACACAAAACACACACACACTCACACAAAGCGCTGCGACCTACCGCTCCTGTGGAAAGGGTGCTAATCACATTACTAATGATAACACTTCACACTCCTGCCGTGAAGTCGTGCAGCAGCAGGGACTGGACTCTTGAATCTCCCTGTAATTATTCTTACACATAAACAGCAATGTCTGATGCCCAGCTGAGTCTGATACGTCATAATCAATATGTCACCATAGATACCATGTATCCTGTATGTGTAAGAACTTTACAGTCATCTTTTTCTTAAAAAAAAACCCTATTTACAAAATCCTATTGTCCCTGGTTGATCAAAAAAATTATAAGAAAAACACAGTATATACAGGCATGTATACTGTATATATTTATGTTTTTTTTCTTTACTTCAATAATAACTATTTAACAGAGATTTTATAAACAGTATAATTCAGACACAAAATGTGTTATTTAGATTTTAAATAGTTTGCTCCCCAAAAGAAGAAGAACGAAAAGATTTGAACTTATTTTTTAGTCCCTGGCCCACAGTGTTGCATGACAGCAGAGAATGCTGTTGGAACTTGGATTTATAATTTTTTTACAGTCTAGAAAGTGTAAGTGACCCTGGTTATATTGAAGAGATTTAAACTGTGATTTGTCAGTCCATACTAGACAGCTGATATTCCAATAGGCCCAGCCCTGGACTAACCTGTTTCTATTGTGACGTTTGAAGAAGAGCTTTGCTAAAGCAACTGCTCTGTTAACTCCTGCTTGTTATTGGCTGTATTGTTGTGCACTTGACCCTGCAACAGGAACCTGTTCCAGTGTAAATCTGCACACATTTCTATGCTAAGCTTCAAGCTTCTTTTACCAATGATTCCTACATTTATTCTCTATCCTTTCAACTCTTGCTCAAATGGATCTTTTTCTCCTTCTGCCGTCTCACTTGTTAATCTGTTTTTACAAAAAGGCTGATTTACATTTGCTAATTATATGCTGGAGTCATGGTAACACTTTAAAAAAGGAACAATAATTTCATAACAATCCCGGACCCCCGTTTCTCTGATTTCTGCTCCAATCGCAATATTTTTTAAGTAATCGCCTTGTCTTTGTTCAACTGCAATTAATTGCTAACATTAGCTATGACTGTTGATGGTTTCATGTTCATTTGAGAAGAAAAGTCAGTGTTTTATGATAATAACGACAGGGTTTACTTCATAGGCTGTGTTTTTGTGTTACTACATTATCTTGGTCACATGACAGTGATGTAACCAATCAATATATCTTGAAATTCATTAAATCCTGGAAAAAATAACTACATGAATAAATACTTGTAAATTTGACAGAAAGAGATAATTATATTAACTGCAATTATTTCTGATGCAATGAATTGTTCAGTAAAATTCTGAATTGTGGCAGCGATACTAAGCCTAATAGCCTTCAGTTCATCTTGTCAATTTCCCCTTTTCACATTTAAAAAGCCCTCACTGCTGCTAACTGTTTAAAGGGTCCAGCGCTGCTTTGAAGAGCTGCCTCTTTGTCTAGTGATCCAGGACTGGCGTGGGGGGGGGGCTTAGCTGAGCTGCTTGGTATCCCCCCCCCCGAGGCTTTGTGCCTTTGGCCGCCATATGGGAGAGAGAAAACAGCCATATAAGTACTTAAGCAAAGTTTATATTTACCCAGGAATTTTCTCAGCTTTGCTTTACTTTAGTGGAAAAACAATAACCAGGCTGAATCAACGCTACCATTATAAGCACTTATGCAAAGTTCATATTAGCAATGGAAATTTCAACCTTGGCAAGGAATGAAGCAGTACATAATGCTTCTGCTGCTGCACAAATCTGCTTTTCTCTCAACTCTGAGCATGCAGCGTTGTAAAGTCTAGTGAAAGACGTCGTTGCTCCACCATCATCTTGGGTTTTTTTTCGCGGATAATGTTTGAAAAAACTGAAAGGCTGTGTGAGCAAAAGTGGTTACACAAATGTAATATAAGGTAACAATACTAGATTTTCCAAACTTCATACAGAATGTCCTGCTCTTCCATCTTCTTATTTTACTCATCTGATTAACATCTCTTTCCTTAGGTTACTTTTAAAGAATTTAATAGAAATACAAAACATCTGTTGCTGCTTCTAGACAATTTTTATAAAAGCTGAAGACTGAAAGGGTGTGAGCAAAAGAGTTTTCACAAATATAACTTTAGGTAATTATACTTGATTTTTCAAATTCACAATAACACATTTAAATGCTCAAAATGTCTGTTGATCCTGTTTTACAAAAGGTCCATGATTGACATATGGTAATATATTTTTTTCTTCTTTCCAGTTTACACCTTTTTGACCTGTATTCTTTGTAACTCAGAGTTTTAGGGACGTGTATTCGGATCGGACACATTCTTACTGCAGTCCCACTTTCTCACTTACCCCATGCAGGTAGCTTTGCTTTATCATTTCAATAAATTTAACAACAGTATCTCTTTTCCTTGTGGGTAATACACATTTTTGTTGATAGAAAGTATTACAAACACAAACTGTAAAAGCACAGAAGTCTGAGGAGTATTCAGAGTAACAAGGACAGTTGATCTTGGAAAGACATTTTAGAGTATTTTATTGTTATTATTATTACAGGACATTTCTTCAAAGGTCATATTTAAATGCTGTGAGCACAATGGCAGAAATTTCAGAGAAATATGACTCACAACCATGAAATGAGTAGAAGTAGAAAGTGGCAACAAGTCAAGTAAAGTACCTCAGATTTGTACTTTAGTACAGTACTTGAGTAAATGTACTTAGTTACATTCCACCACTGATTTTCTTTGATTGCTTAAGCACTATTTTGAAAGCAGGGACTGTTTTTTCAGAACACAGCAAAACACCTCAGACCTTTGCAAAATGAACCAGTATAAAAACTATACACTCATTTATAAAGCCATATTTTGTTAACAGTTACACACTGCTGTTGCTAACCTAAAACACTTTTAGCAATTCTACTTCTCAGTGATTAGAGTACTGTAAATGAAGTACACAGAGAAGGTGCAAATACACAATAAGTTCACCAAACACTACACCAGACCAGTGCTGCAGACTGAGGAAAATATCATTTATTTCTCTCCACATACTCAAATCAGCCAACAGTGAGCATCACAACAAAACATGTCCCAGTTTTCATTCTACAGTACTACAGTAGTGTGCATAACACTGTTAGCTCGGCAAACAACAGACACACAAAATACTGTATCCTGTACAGGTTACAATTACAGTTGAAACAACAACCAAAATAAAATACCTGAAAAAAAATAAAAATACAGTACAGACAATACTAGACTTACCTGCTGCTTTTTTATAGTGCTTAAACCTGAATGGTGTGTCTACAATTCAACAATCTTGTGTTCACGCACCTGATGGCTGTGTTCAACCGATTAGCTCACAGGCGTGGTAATTTGACAGTCATATTTTTAAGTTTTACAAAGTTTAGTTTTTGGGGGGTTTCCCTTTATTTGATAGTGGACAGACAGGAAAGGGGGAGAGAAAGAGAGTGGATGCACACAGCAGGCTGGCTTTGAACCTGCCAAAGGACTCAGCCTGCTCTCACTGGGTGAGCTAGAGGCCGCCCCAGTAATTTGACAGTCAGTGCTGTGGAGTGGCAAGGAAGTGACATCATGGTATACTTCTGTGTCTAATTAATACAAATGTGTTTAGTGTTTTGCAAATCACTGTGTGTATTGTTTTGCAAAAAGTGTGAAGCTGACATTGTGCTTATAGTGGTGCACATCTGGGCCAATGTTTTGCTCCTTGTAAGGTTTTGATAATTGTGTAGTATTTTGGTTAGAGTGTGTAAGGAATCAGCAAAAACTGTATTACAAACGAACTGAACCAAGATCATTTTCACAAGACTTAAGATAAAGGAAGCTGTTGGCTCCATTTGTTGGCTGAGTTATTCATGTATTTGTCTGGATTGCAACATAACGGAACATATGAGAGCTGCTTATCAAATAACTCCCAGCAAAGCTGTCCATCTGGATAACTGAGCATCAGCCCAGTGCATGCTGGGAGATTAGACTGAGCCTTCTCGGCTAAATATTTGCAGAGGAGGCTGCTGTCAACACTTCTCTGTTACTGTTAGTCTCCACGTGTGCGTGTGTGCATTACATGGGACAAAATCGAAGATCTGAGGAGGTTTTTGGCTTGAAATTCTGTATGTACATTTTTTAAAGGCTGATTTCGTTTGTATTGTGTTTGTGAAATGTAGTTTTGTTTTCATCTTGAATGCACAATTGATTTTATGCATTTAAGACTTTTAATCTTTACAAATACTGTATTCTGTAGCTACAAAGTAGCTATAAAGACAACACATGTTGACACCACAAGTATTCAAATTTTTGTGTGTGTGTGTGTGTGTGTGTGTGTGTGTGTGTGTGTGTGTGTCAGGGGTGGGGGTGTAATTGATTACATATGAAGAGCGGTTACTGGCCTTTAATACGTAAGACTGTGTTGCTGTGCCCCATAAGAGTGCAACATTATTTGTCAGTACACCCCATTAGTTTCAAGGAGTTTTGGAACAGATCACCCACACATCTGAAAGTCATCATTTTTCTACGTGGATTACACAGAGAGGGAGGAGGGTTCTTCCAGGGTACCTTGGATAGTAGAGTGGCATGTGAACATACAACAAAACACAGGGAAATCACAAAAAATGAGCCATTGGGGTTCTCTAAATACACAAGACTTCTGTTTTTGCCCCCATCCGAAAACCAGTCAGTAAAACATTTTTTTAAAAATAAATAAAAATTGCTGGATATTGGCAGGCCACTCCAAAACACAGTACAATGCCACAGATGTCACAAGTTTTGAGGGAGCGTGCAACTGGCATGCTGACAGCAGGAACGTCCGCTAGAGCTGTTTCCCGTGAATTAAATCAGAATCAGAATCAGAATCAGAAATACTTTATTGATCCCCGAAGGGAAACTCTTTGTTGCAGTTGCACAAATATTATAACTAGAGTAGAAATACAAATAAAGAAATAAAGAAAAATAAGAATTTACATAAAGGAATGTTATTATACAGTATTTACATAATTAACATAATTAAGGAATTGCAATGGTGAAAAGTAAAATAATAATAATAATAATAATAATGATAATAATTGTAGTAGTTCATCATAAGCCATCTCCAAAGGCATTTTAGAGCATTTGGCAGTTTGTCCAACCGGCATCACAACCACACCAGCCCAGGAACTCCACATCCAGCATCTTCTCACCTCCAAGATCGTCTGAGACCAGCCACCTGGACAGCTGCTACAACAATCGGTTTGCATAACCATAGAAGTTCTGCACAAACTGTCAGAAACCGGGCCCATCTACATGCTCGTTGTTCTTTTTTTCTTCTTTTTTTTAACTGACTGGTTTTTGGACCACCCTGAGATCTATCTTGAAACTGAGTTGGGTATCGGTTGGGTTTTATCCGATACCAGTACCTACTCAGTATTTTTGTGAACGGTTCCAGTGCTTAAACGGTTCTTGAACTGGTTCTTGAACCGGTGCTTTAAAAAAAATGAAACCACACACACTTTGTTAACATTGTGTCTTCACATATTATGACTTTTACTTTAAGCAGAGAAATATCAGACACTGAGCAGACATATTTAACACGCACAATAGGCTATAGTCTCGTTTAACAAAGTGTTGGAACTCCTTTAAAACATTTTGCACACATCACACACGCTGTTGAATGTTGTTGAACACGTCACACGCTGTTGAACACCAAGATACTTGAACTCGTTGGCTTGGGGCAGTAACTCCCAACCTGGAGGCAGCAATACACTATTTTCCAGCAAGGAACCATGGCTAAAGGTACACTGCAAAAAAGGGGTGTCTAAAAACAAGATAAAAACATTGAATTAGAGAGAAAAGATACCTTTAAACAAGTGAAATTATCTGTCCATGCAGCAAGACAATTTCACTTGACAAGCTTGCTTGATTTAAGATTGTAGTGTAAACACTTAAAATAAGAAATTCACTCTTAAAACAAGATATTAAATTGTCTAACAGTACTAAATCTAATTTTTTGTTTGTTTTCATCTAGGTAAGAACCAAATAATTTGCAGTGTGCAGACTCTTAACCCAAATGTTTTACATGCGGCTTCAAATAACCTGTGCTGGAGGTCACCGTCTCATGAAACCAACTGAACCACATCATCTGCAAAGAGAGAGACGCAATTCTGAGATCTCCAAGCCGGAACCTCTCCTCCCCCCAGCGGCACCTTGAGATCTTGTCTGTGAAAATCACCAACAAAATTGCTGACAAGGGAAAACATGGATGGATCATTGCAACAACCCCGGTACCCCAATTTCCCCCAGTAACCCCCACGGGGCTCCCCACTGGACATGGTTGATAGCGTTCTCCAAGTTGCTATTGTTCCAACATCCTCAACATGTTCAATAATGCTATGCGAGTGGCCTTTTTGTTAAGAGTGTAAGAGTGTGCCAGTCTAAAAACTGGCAAAGGGCCGGTCTCATTATGTATACATGCAATGAATCAGTGCATCTGTGTTCAAAAAGAACATGTCGTATTTACGAAATCTCTCACTTCCTCCAGTTAATTTATTAAGGTGGTAAGGGATGCTCTCCAAACTTCAGACAAATGTTTGCTTTCTGAACCATCTGTCTGGCACCAGAGCAGAGAAAAGCAGGAGAGAAAGAGAGCAGACAGAGGAGTATGAAAGAGGTGTAGTACCCAAGAAAAGACACAGAGAAGAGACATTAAGACATGAGATGGGGGGGGGGGGGGGGGTTGAGACGTTCACTGCCAGCTCACTCTCTATTCATGGATCTTAACCAGCCGTGAGATTTGTCCAGAATACCAAACACAGATACCTCCCCCTACCTCCCCCCCCTCCTCATGGGATCTCCCCACCTCACGATCCTGGCCCTCCTCATCTCCACGGAACAGGTTTCCAAGGCAACACTACAGCAGGTCAGAGGTCAGGTGTGGTGTAGGGTGGGGCGGGTGTGTGTCTGAACATGGGTCCATCTGGATGAGTGACACAACATAATCAGTTATCAATCCTACACTACAAGTGGGGTGAGAAACAGGGCGAGAGAATGCTAAGCTGATTAGTAAAGCATGGGTTTGCTATTGATGTGTATTTGTGTGTGGTTGTATGTGTGTGTGTGTGTGTGTGTGTTGGGGAGGGGTGGGGGCTGGGGGTACTGAAATCATCTGTCAACCCTCCTTGATATTGACATTTACAGCATTGAACATAATGGAGAAAAGGAATACGGTGGATCCAGGGGGATGTTGGATGATGAAGATTAAGTCTTTCTCTGAAAAGATGCCAGATGGTTCGTTTGGCACGTTGGCACTCTGCCACATCAGAACACTCTTTCCAGAACAGCCTTAAATACTCAGATACAGGTGCTGATCAACTGGGCATTAACCAGTATGGCTTCATCAGTGCCAATCCCAAGAAGATAAATTAGGGATCAAAACTGGTGGTATGTTTTTTAAATTTCAACATTTTCCAATCTGGTGTTTGAATTGGAATGAAATAAAAAGTTTTAAACCATTAGGCTGCATAGGATGCACACGCAGCATTTTTTTGCACAGAAATGATTCCTTTAAGGGTACAAATTAATAATAAGTCTGCACATTTACATTGTCTTGAGGCGCTTCACCACATTTGATCACATTAGTTCCCTGGATAAGCACATCCAGGCTATTGTACCTTGACAACTTTTCTCATCTGTTTTTTCTTCCCTCACCAAATGCACTTCTGATACCTATGTTCCTTTCAACAAATGCTCAAAATAAAGAATTATAAATTATAAAAACTAATTGTTTTATAGTTGTGTTCCAGAATGACACACATTTCAGATTTGACACTGATATCAATAGGAAGACATAATTTGTCGGGGCCTTCCAAAATCATTACAAACATCTGCTGCAAACATCTGATTAGATGCCTCTAATGTTAATATTTGGTTATGTTTAGGTACAAAAAGGTTTGGTTAAGCACGAGGACCTAACCCAAGAAACCAACATGACTGCAGGTAGGAAACCCAAGAGAAAGAACGGCAGTGTCCTGTGTCCAAGCTGTTGTTGTCACATCCAGCCACCCTGACCTCCTTCCTCTGTAGTCTTTGTTGCTCTATAACATACAGTATTGCTGTTTCCTCCTTTGCTCACAAGAAAGAATTCCTTCCTGTTTGCAGAATCAATCAATATTGACGTTCTTTTCTGGTTTTAGGCTTGTGACACCAAAGGCTGGCTTTGCAAACACACGTAAAACCTACTCCTGGTCTAAATTGACATTTGTCTGAAGGAAATTTATTCCAAAACAGCTTTGTCATGGACCATGGTGAATCGGTATATCCTTCCACACAACCACCAAACTCAGGTTTGACTGTGTAAAGATTTTTTAAACCAACCATATTAGTTTTACTCTTGCTTGGCACACCCTGGCTTCCGTACTTCTGTAGTTAGGCGATAGTGTAACAGCCTGAAAAAAAGGAGATATGAATGATAACTGATCACGATGATGCTTTCTCTCCGGTTGCTCCACCGAGGATTGTTGTATTTCACAAGTATTTACAATGAATGCAAAAGATATGTGGATACACAATTACAACAACAACAGGTAAAAACAAACATTTTGAACAAGTTTGTGATAGATTAGATTCACCTTCATGAATTTTACCTAATAATAAATTAATTCTACATGTATGATCATCAGTCTTTGACTCAACACTTTCATAATTGTTAAACAAACCAACCTGTCACAATGGCCTATTTTCTTTCGATTTAACAACCAACAACCCTGGGCTGTATTGCTATTTGAGCAGCTGTTAGATGTTAAATTAGAAACAGGCTGGTCATGCTATTCTTGCTCGTTAATTTTAGTTTTCCAAAAGGTCTTAAAAATATAGTTTCAGGTGATCTTTATGTTTAGAAAATTCCTTCTCATTCCATCCCACTGAGAAGGCTATGGAACTCTGATGTGATGATGTTTTAACGTTTTGTGTACACACTTTTATCAAGTGATAATAGTCTCAACTCATCCAGCATATGCACTTTCACAAGGACAGGCTGGTCTAATTTGCCTGGCTCTGAAAAGGTGCTTTAAGTCACGTCATCCAATTTGTCGACCTCTGGGGCCATGTTTGTGTTGTGATTATGAGACTCCCAACAGCTTGCTGGAGGAAAAGTCACACAGGGCAGATACATTCACTGGGCAGCTAATGCCCATCCAACAATCTACATTTGCATCTTCTTTGTAAGTGCCCTTTAGTAGTTTTACAAACAATGACTGTTTTCTCTAAGTTAGGGTGGATGTTCTGTCATTATGAAACTTTCCCAAAATTTTTCCTCATTTGTTGTGTTGAAATGCCAGAAAACAAAAACTTTTTTGCGGTTCTTTCATATGAAAAAGTTCTGGGTGGATGGAAGTGATCAGCAAGGGCGGCTGTGGCTCAGGTGGTAGAGTAGTCACCTCCCAATTGGAGGGTTGATGGTTCAATCCCTGACCCTGCAGTACCATGTCAAAGTGTCTTTTGGCAAGACACTGAATCCAGATGCTGCGCCATCAGGGTGTATCTGTGTGTAAAGGTTTATCTAATACGCAGGTGGCAGCATTGGCCATAGTGAATGATTCCTGTACTATGTAAAAACTTCAACTGGTGTTAAGAATCAGTCCAAAAGTATGTGACTTGGACACTGTTGACTTTCCCATTTGTCAACATGGCTTCTTTTACCCATGAATGTGATCATCCCCTAACCTTAACCAAACCCTGAGTACTGTGTTGGCAGAAAAGGAAATCGTCATACAAATCTTATCGGTCATTTAGGAGGATGACAAACAATCTATTTTTAAATTCAGACTTGTTGTATAAAGTTGATAATTGGGCTTTCAAAGTGTGTGATTTTGACACCTGAGACAACGGTTCAGGTCAACAGCAGTCAATGTTTATTTCCTTCAACAGTGACCACTATATTTTCCGAACTTCAGCCAAGTAAATATAAGCCAGGTTTCCGTTCACATACTTATATGTGCATTTTGAAGTATTGCATTAGAAAAGATGAATGGAAACACCAAAATGCAATAAAACTTTGCTTCTTAAGTAGCAAACATTGAACTCATGTCAGTGATCAGTTGTTTCTTCTGTCGGCCACAACCCGTTCCTCCCAAAACATTTGCTTATTAGCAGTGAACATAAAATACAGAGGCTGATGGGAATGTCATTAGTTTTGTTATTTGGTCATAAACCTAAATAATGTGTGAAATGAAAGTTTGACCTGATTCAATTCAATTCAAGTAATTTTTCATTTGCAGTAGGAATTCATAACAAGAGTTATTTTAAGACACTTTACAGATAGAGTGGGTCTAGATCCCACTCTATAATTTAAAAGGACCCAACAGTTCTGGTAGTTCCCTCCAGAGTAAGCAACAGTGGCGAGGAAAAACTCCTTTTTAGGAAGAAACCTCGGACAGACCCAGGCTCTTGGTAGGTGGTGTTGGGGTTGAAATGAAGAATGGCAATAATAGTCACAGTAAAAGATGATGGAACGATGACTAAAAAAAAATAGTAGTTTGTAGTAGTTCATGGCATGGCAGGGCACTTCACGGCATTACAAGGCACAGCAGGATGTAGCAGGGCACCGCAGAGCACAGCAGGACGTAGCAGGTCATTGCAGGACTTGTAGCAGGACCACGGCGACAGCTGCAACCATGATTTTGGAGCCTCCCTGATCCAAGGAAACGTGCTGGGGGAAAAGAACACAAGGACTCCGGCGAACGACTCCCCAGAACTAGGTTAGTAACAGGCATTTCTGGGACATAGATGCACAGAAATGGAAAGATAAAGAAGAGAGAAGCTCAGTGTGTCAAAGGAAGTCCCCCGGCAGTCTAAAACTATTACAGAAAGACAGGGTAAAGAGAGAAGTCTGGTGGGGCTAGAACTCTCCCCTGCCGGGTCGGGCTGTATGATGGTGCTAGATGAAAAGATTTGTATTCATGCATGCATTGAAAATCTTTTTGATATGTTTTTAAGACAATATATTGAAAAAAAAACATCGACATATTGCAGCCTTTGCAGTGATGTTTGTGCCTTACACTTCCCATAGCTTACTTTTCACACTAACAACCCACTTCAATTTATTCCAGACAAACCAGATGTGTAAATTAAATGTGGGCTAGAAGACATTTTCCTTTAAATAGCTACTAGATGTTTACAACTGCAGCTACACACACTTTTTCTTGAAATAGCAATAGCTCAAAAAAACATCACTCTGCAGTTGTGATCAGTATTACCTGACAGACACACAATTCTTTACAAAATATGAACATTTTTATCTATATGTATTTACGGTATCATGGAAATACAATGACATAAAAGCCAAATATTTTCAAGCTAAGGGAGGAAGTGAGTGCCAAGCAGATGGGAATGTATTGCACGTGGGTGTTTTCAAGTGAAATAAGCTCTAATTATGCTGTAAAACACAGCCAGAGGCAGCAGAGAACAATGCAGGACCTACGAAGGGAGACAGTGTGACTTAAACACTATCAGCTGTGCTCACACTGTCAGCTTATTCAACCACTGTTTACACCCCTAATCTGGCCTCTCTCTCTCTTTCTCTCTCTAAGTCATTATCAGTCTCTCTTTGCCCCTCTTTATCTCACCCTGCGATAGTGAAGTGTGGGAGAGTACATATTTACTTTCGAGAGGTGAGAAATTTCACCGTCACTTGTTGGTAAACAAGGGTCTCGCTGTATTCAAAGCCAAATAGAATTTATTACTCTAAAGAAATGGCGGTATGAGGCATCAACGCGTTCACACTCCCAACTCGTCAAATATGGACGCTTGGTCAGTGGCTCTCAGCGTCAGAAAAGAAGCAAAAATCACCCTTTAGTTTCTGTATGGAACGCACTGGGCAGAGCAGCAGCTCTGCGGCGCTTTAAGATGACCTAGTATTAAGAGCGAGAACGGTAGCGAGTAGTATGAAAGCCTGAAAAGCCGCATGTGGAGGATGGCTGGAGTGATGGATGGGTCAAATAACACAGGACTTCGGGGTTCGTGTCCCGTTTTTTGTCCCGCGTGTCACTGGAATGTACATTTTGTAAGCCCACCTTTTCCTAAACCTAACTGTCTTGTTCTTGTGTCAATTAAAAGTACATCTGACCCAGAACGCCAAAAGTGACAGTCCTGACCTACCTCCAAAGGCACATGCCAAAGTGTCTGTATTTTACACGAAGCGAAGTGAGAATGTGTTGGAGGCGTCTCTAACAAGAATGAAAGACATAAACAAGTGTGATACATCTGGAGAAATGCTCAAAATATTCATTGTGTTTCCACTTTATGTTCATTCTGCAACGTGAACCACATTGAACTGCAGCGACTCACTGCAGTGAGGCCATTGACAAGGCAACTGTCTGTGGTTAGCTCATGTCTAGTCTTGGATTACCAGACCTATCGGCACAGTGCCGCAAAGTAAGTTCTTACTACACACATACATTCCTGGATTCCTGGGTTGTCTGCATTTCTTTAAACCAATCACAATCGTCTCAGGTATAACATTAACTGTTCCCACAATACAGTAATGTGACCTATTTAAATTAACTGGATCCATGTTTAAATGTAATTTGCTCTTACCAGTGTAACGCCGTTTCTACTTTGACCACAACAATCCCACCAATAGTTCTCAAAACTTCCCAAAACTTTCAAACCAGCTTTAAATGTGACATCTTTTCTTTTTAAGTGCTGTGCGGTGGATCCAATCCATGCCGTTGTAAAGAATAGTTCCTGTGGATTTAGAAAATTAACTGATACATATTTAAAGAAATATTAAAGTTTCCCCCCTCCAACCCACTTCCAAAGGGAAACACTGTAGTCGGTATTATTTCAGCAGATTAATTCAATCCTCTCACCACATTAACAAGTAAACTACAATTCCTATATGATTACAGTAATTTTCCACAGCAAAATTCCTCTCTCAACCATTCTCGTACTACAACAATCAAACAACAAAAAGCTAATAATGTTGTTATTGTTAAACATATGAGTATCAATAGCAGCTCCCAAGTGTCTTCTTCTTTTACAAATCGGTCAAATGGAGTCCAGATTTTCTCATGCACCCCCAAATTTGCTTCTCAACATATATAAATATGTCAGTCAAACATTCTGCCATAGTTTGGGTCCAAGCACCAATTGAAGGTGCCTTTCTTCCAAATGAGAGCTACAGTCCTTTTTGCCTGTAGTACAGCAAAATCAATACATTTATATTTTTTGAGTTTCCGATTCAGATTTGTTGGATACAGGTACAGCAAATTCATCTTAGGGTCAAGTGGAATGTACAGACAATATGAACATAGTTGTATTAATCACCTCGCTCCAGAATGTTTTAATTTTGTCACACTCCCAGTCACTGTGCAGACATGTTCCTTTAGCCTCATTGCATTTAAAACAACGTATATTAGTGTTGTGTTTATTCAATTCAACAGGAGTTGTGTATGTCTACATCAGCCAGTTTTATCGGACTAGCTTTAAATTAGAGTTTGTGTAATGACAGTGATACTATATGATTTTAACAAACCTGTTGGGTGTATCAGAATTTGATAAAGGTCAACAAGTAAGTTGATCAGTTCTGGGAAAATTATAAAGAAAAAGATCACAAACTCCTCATGAAAACTTTACTTTTTCATGAAACTTTGACCTTAGTTCACCAAAGCAGAGTTGTTCCATGTGAGAGTCGACTCTGAGCAGACCTTTACTTGTCCGACGGTGATTAGTCTATCTGACCTGACCTCCCAGGGCTGGATGTGATATCATTAGCACCCAACTAAGCTGTAATTAATAAACCCTGTTCTACTTTATTAGGACTGTCAGCAACAAGGCACGGAGCAATTAGTACCAGCATGCCACTTCCATTAATTACCACAAGTGCAGAACATTTAGGAAGCCATCAAAGGTCAGACTTATTATGGAGGACAATATTAAGTGTCAGCTCCATTGTCTCATGCGTATTGTTGGTGCTCAAAATGAATGAAACCTGACAGGACAACCACTGATATTAAACTATTTTCACAAAGACTAGAGTAAACAGGGCACCAGTAGTAAAAAAGGTCAGAGGTGGCCAAAGGCGACAATAAATAGGGTCAAAGCATATTGTTTTCGCAAATCTAGATTAAAGAACACGGTGTGTGAAAAAAGTTTACAACAGGGAGAAACAGGAGGATGCAGACACTAATGCTGCTACTTCACTACAAAGTAAGAGGCAAAGGTTGTAGTTAGTAGCAGGTATTAACCAATGGTAGCAGTAAAGCAAGGTTTCTGAGCATATTTCAAGATGTGATGCAAAAATATTGAAGTCTCTAGCCCAATTTTGATCAATTAAAACAATTAAAACAAGAACATTTCCAGGATAATGCCTGACATCCGGCACATGGTTCTATGCCAGATGCTGCCAAACATTTTTCCCTCTGGATATTTTTTACATTGTCAGGCTGCAGTGCACTTCTCACCCTGGGACATTTTTTTGAAACAGAAGCCTGCTTTGACAGGCAGGCTCCGACTCCCACAGGTCTAATGGACTCTCAGTTGTTTTTGTCCTGCTGAGAGGGTCGCTCATTTAGCGTACACACTGACAGGGTCATTCCTGCGTTTCCTCGCCTTCAACCACCGTGGTGAACAGGGGATTGTCACTGCATTGACATCTCTGAGTCTCAGGAGACACATTCTTGGCCTCTAGATGCAGTTTGACTGATGAAGCCAGAGATGCACAACATTCCGTGGCATTAATAACCTACGAGATAAACTGCTGCAACAACTGAAATGATCTGGATTTTACAGCTTCACAATAAGAATCAGATTCAGAAAAGGGTTAATTGCCACAATGCCTTACAGTTATGTGGAATTTGCCTCGGTGAATGGTGCATACATAAATAAACAAACAAAAACTAATTTGATAAATCCCATTCCACAGTGAATGGAATAGGATAATCTGAGTTGTCTGGGTGATTTATGGGTTGCTGACCTGCTTTGAACATGGATCAGAGTTACATACAGCCATTTGGGTTGAGCATGGTCACTTCAAACAATTGGGGTAGAATCGATTGGTTCAATGACGAGTGAGTCCCTGAGCTGGGGTCAGAGGTAAAGGGTCAGCAAGACAGCCAGGGAGAAGCTGGGATCAGTGCTGGTTCAGAGTGCTCAACTCTCCCAAAAATGTATATCAAGAGAATTTAGAACATCACGGGACATGAAAACTATCCATCATAACCAAATCACATCCACAATTGTACTACACACGCACATTTATATACTAGAGTCTCAAGTTTCTAAATAGTATGTGTGCCACAAGGATCTGTTCTGGGTCCAGTTTTTTTTTCAATTTACATGCTTCCAATGAGTCACAACAAAAACAGGTGTCCACTAACTGTTACTTTCTTTGTGTTGGGGTTCTAAACTTCAGTGGATTTATGAGGACTACTGCAGCCGCACCAGGGCTCCTTGCAACGCTTAGTGCCGGCCATGGTGATTGTGATTGGTTTAAGAAATGCCATTATCCCAGAAAACGTTTTTCAATTCAAGACTAGTCTACACTGTGCACCTAAAGCACTCGAACCCCTCGGTTATTTAGCTCCCTATGTCACACATTCTGCTTAAAACGTAGCAGTCACATTTGAAACACTTTGAAAAGTTTTTGAAAAACGTTTATTTGTTCCAGAGTTGATTACTGAAACTCCTTGTATTCCTGCCTCACTCAGAAGCAACTATCACAGCTACAGCTGGTTCAGAATTCTGCTTCCTCTAGATTTAAGAATCAATTTTAAAATTGGATTACTTACTTGTAAAGCACAACTTGGACTGGCTCCAGAGTATATAATGGATCCCTTAACACCCAAATGAGCCTAAACGCAATCTGAGATCATCTAGTCAGGTACTTCTTGCTGTTGCCATGTCCAATTTTGTGACTAGAGGTGATCAGGCTCGTCGAGCTTCCACACTGTGGAATGCACTTCCTGTTGAGATTCGAACATCTACATCTGTATCTGTACGTAATATGCAACTTGTGTGTGCACTTATTTATACACATTCATGTTTACAAATGTGTTTATATTGTCTTGTATAACTATTTTTATTCTATACGTGCTGCTCTGTTTTAATGGTGATTCATTATTGCCTCATTATCTGTTGGTATTGTCTTTGGTTGGTATAGCACTTTGTAACATCTATTTTGAAAAGTGCTATGTGAATAAATGTATTCACTCGTTTTACATACTGTTGAGTGAAGTCCTCTGTCATTACCCTGGAATAAATTCTCTGAGATATTTCAAGCTGCTCTGAATATTAAATATTGAATATACTGACTAATGTATATTTTATATAAATAATGGATTTGTAGAATAAATGGTGCAGCCACTACGAATGACAGAGATTGACATGCATTTGAGAATATGTCATTGAAATGGATATGTATCGGAATATGTACCATGGTATGGACATGAATCAGAGTATGAATTATTGGAAGTGACACAAATTTAACACTCTGTGTTTACTGGTTGTGTAAATAGGCCGTATTAATATTATGAAGAGATAAGATGTTCAGTGTTGGGTTTTCAGCTTGTTCAGCTGAATTATTGTAGATGTAAAAAGAAAAATACAGTGCATAAGGGTCAAAGGTTGGATATCCAAGTGAGGCCCACAGACATTAAATGTTCCCAGTAGACACACAATCAGGGTTCATCTTTGCAAACAGTACTTTTTTTATATCTATTTATCTAAAGTCCCAAATGAAATGGTAATTCTGTTATATTTGCTTAATAAAAATATCATTGATGCTTTTATAAAGTTGCCTTTTTGTAACTGAAATGACTGAAATGACTGAAATATTTCAAACCCAAACCTTCATGTATACATATGAATATTTAGAACATTTTTCCAAACTATCCCTAGGGTTGTAGGCCAATGTTATCTTCATCCCAATTTGTTTAGAACCTGATACAGTACATTAGACTAGATTACATCGGTTTAAGTGTAATTCGAAACCAAGATGGCACATACATATATAAATATTTACATATATATTTATTTATATATGAAAGCATCTTTGCGTGTGCAGTAATCAAGACTTTGACATGACAGATTCATTTTAAACACCTGAAACAAACCAATGCAACAAAGTATGTGTATCACGATCTGTGGGGGGAGTTTGTGGACTGGTTTGGAGCAGGTGCTTAAACATTGTACAAACACTACAAAGTTTAAAAAGTTGTATAAAACACTTTAATAAAAGGATAGGAAGATAAAGAGAGATGTGAAGGTGGGTGATTATACTGATTGCAATGGGGTGGGTGATTGGGGTACTGTAAAACATCTTTGGTAGGTGTTTAAAATGATGTACTATTTTATATTTTTCTTATCTTGCAATAAATATATTATATAAAACATATGATATGTACAAATACAAAATATACAATATATCTTTTCAAACAAAATTAACATATTATTTGTAACACTTTATTTTTCCTATTGGTGTTTTGCTACACACTTATTGTGTTTTTATATGCTATTTTTTTTTGTTTTAAATGAAAAAAGAAAGAAAGAAAGAAAGAACAGATGTGTTTGGCAAATAATATTGACAGTGTTGGAGTGATGGCGGCGAGTGTGCAGCACATTGAATGAAATGGTTGCCTAAGCCATTTGTTGATCTATCGTCCTCAGCCTCATGCGTTGCCATGGAAACTCTGTGTGCTGTGGTATCACTAGCTGTCTGGTCAACTGACACAGCGAAAGAAAAAGCAGGCCGGTACGCCACACATACATTCAATGGCATTCAATATGGCAGCGTGTGCATTGAAACCCAGTGTGCCACTGTCAACAACAACAACAAACAGTGTTTGTGAGAAGACCCTGGCAGTGACACTTGAACACGGAGAGGAGGAAACAGATGGACATTAAGGTGTAATGGAGGGCTTTTGGTAAGATAATGTACACAAAACAATATACAATGTAACATCCTGGCCCCAGATGGAGAGTCCAGCAGGAAGTCAGAGGAAACCATTGGTAATTTTCAGGGTCTACTATACAAAATATTGGCTAAACAAAGGAAAAAACACAATTTAAGTTTTTTTGCATAAAGCAATGCAGCTTTAATCTACATGTATTTTGTACTGTAACTTCGGGTTTGGGGGCGTTCTCCTTTTTTGAGAAATTAGAATTTTGAACGTGAAACACTTCATTTTCTGCATTCTGGTGATTTTTCTTCAACAATTTGTGCTTTTTATGTATCGATTTATGGTGCAAATGTCTTTATTTAAGTAAAGGTTTTTGGGGGTGGGTTGCGCCAGTCAGTTTTGATTATTGGGGGGGGTCTGTAAATTACTTTTATGACTGTATACTTGCATACAATAATCCAACTGGCTGTATTTTTAAAACATTTGTAGCACCTTAATGAATAAAGTTGTGATAAATGTGAATGCTGAGCCTGGATGAGCTCATTCTTCACATTATCATAGTCGTCATGGAAACATTAATTGGTCATGTGACAAGGGCTGGGAAATTTGGCAAAACAGTCAGCCAAGTGACAGTACTCTGATCCGATGGAAATTATAATTGTCACATTGATGGCACTCTAGTCCAATAGATTGGGAGAGTGTCACCATGGGGGGAGGTAATCATATTTCGGGGGGGGGGGCTACGTAGCTACGTACATAGGTACGTTGAGACACGGACCTTACGCCATAGCCTGATGTGCACATCTCGGAAAATCTAACCACATGTTGCAGAGATGCACGTTGCTCGGCCGTGGCTTGGTAGCGTTGCATTTCCCTTTACGCATTTTCTGGTTCTCCTTCTCTGTAAACAACATGAAATCAAGGAGAGGGTTACTTTTTCCTGCTACAGATTTCCCACCGGGGTCAGAAAGCACAGGGGAGACACTTTGTCTCTCTCACTATGACTCTAGAGTCGCTACTCACTCCAAAGATAATCACCCTCAATCTCTCACTCGCTCTACCACACACTCCCCACGCACACACACATGCCGGCCCTGCTATTCTGGACACACACACCAACGCCCAAGGATAAACTTCCGGCAGTGGGGGTTCTACATTGAATTACACCCACAGGGTAAGACCCTCCTTTATCACACAAATGTAAAACACTAATTATTACACTATTGCACTAAGAGTAGAAACACTAACCAAAACTAAAACCTGACCTTTCTGGCCTTCCTTGATGCAATGTCATCAATGATATTTTGGTATGAAATCTGCTCATCTATTGAGTGATTAATACAGACAAAAAGGCCAGTGCCCTCAGCTATGACTTGATCAACTTTAGTTTTGAAAAGCTTCTCTCTGCCCAAGCCACAGTGACTGTCAGAGTAAGTGCAATCCTGAGAGCAGTCCAAAAGTAGATCTCTGATGGATCCTTATCATGCATAAAAGTGATAAGCTCACGGAGGCTCATGGTCTCCTGTTGCCCCCCTTGTTCGGATCGTTTCATTTGGGGGACCAAACATAGGCTCTCCTTTATGTTTTCCTTGGTGGGTGTTCACGGGTGGAGGCCCTTTAAAAAAAAAGATTGCATTTCAGACGGCTGACACAAACACACACGCCTATCAACAATAATAAAGTTGTAAAGTAGGCTATCTTTCAACTCAGGATAGGACTGGAGATGAAAAGTTTAACTGACACATGATCACCGCAATCAGCTTTGTGGGTGCTCAGTATTAGCGGTGCCCCGCAACAGTTGGTTGGACCAGCTTTAAAGATCTCTTTTTAGATTATTTCCTTCTAAATGTATAAATAGGTACATCAAATTGTTATTTGGATGGATTATAAAACTACCATGAATTACACATGGTTATACTTTAGCACACTTCACACACATTGTTCTTTCTGGGTCGTGCACCTTGACCCATGTTTTTTTTTAAATGATGCTCATTGGCTTATTTCGTTTAATTTGTTTTTAACTAAAATCAAAAATAGATAGGGATAAAGATTTTTTTCTATGTAGCACAAACTGCATTACACTAAACCATATTATACGTCTCTTTAATACTCAACAGGGATAGAGTGGAGAAAAGGGAAAATTGGCAATTTTATGGTGTTCATCTGGTAAATAGTGTAAACTGATGTAGCTTATTTGAAAGGAGGGCTTGCAAGGGGGAAACAGAATGAAAGTGCTTTTATCACTACTGCAGGACTGCTTAAGAACTCTTTAGACGAGCTAATTATGACAATTAGCAGATACAGTTTACAGGTCAGACTGATAAAAGAACCTTGTGTAGATTCACACTTAAAAACCTGTCCTCTAATTTCCACTCTGCTGGGTCTCTGCTGATTCTTGCTTGTCCCAGAGGAATAGACTTTCTCCCACCCCCAACCCCCCCGCGGTCTGGGGGCCCCACGAGGCAGGCCGGTGGTCTTTGGCCAGTGTTTGTCAAAGGGCCCCAAGCCGTCCCGCACCGTGGCAAATATGGCGTGTGACTCATCAGACCCAACACGGGATTAGCTGGTAATGATCTGGCAAATGGTTTTGAAATAATAGTTGTCTGTCCCTGTGCTGCATCTACACAAAGAGAGGAAGAGATGGGTAGAGTGACACAAGATTGGGAGAAAAAGGGGTAAAATACGAGTGTAGGCAAGTGATTTCATGCTGTGTCAACAACAAAACATCTGTATATTTGTATGAACTGATTATTATGATTACAAGTTGGCAGTTGATATGAGTTTTTATTAAAAACTTGGGAATTAGTTATAACTATTATTGTTATGTTGGCAGCACAATCCAGAAAGAGTAGTTAAAACTCAAAATAATGTATGCAACTCATTTTTTAAGTTGGAATGAGCACTGTTGACAATGTAGGAAGCAATAAACATGACACTTTTAAATGCACCAGTGACATCACTGGCAAAGCATTTAGCTCCAATGTGTAAGATTAACTTTAGAAAATAGCCCTCTATGTTGGCAATTCAAACTCAGAGTTGGCTCACATGTGCTCATGTTGCCTTGTAATGGAATACAAGAAAACATCCATGAAGAGCATCAAAACCATAAAAGTGTTGCCGGCTATTGTATCAGTGTTGACCTTTGCTGCCATCTTCAGGAAGCTGCACAGAAGAACATGTTGCACTGCATTGTTGTTGTGGTTGCATGTAAACCCTCTGGATGTTGGGTGATTGTAGCAGCACAAAGACAGATCCAAGGAACAATAGAACCTTTAGAAAGTATGAATAATTAAGAAAGAGGCAAAAACAAAGATGGTTAGGCTCTCCCACAGGAGTGATGTCAAATCAAAGCAGATTTATTTGTCCCATACACAGTATATTCAATTCAATTTCAATTCAGTTTTATTTATATAGCACCAAATCACAACAACAGTTATTTCATTGCGCTTTTCGTAAAGAGCAGGTCTAGACCGTACTCTGTGATGTTATTTACAGAAACCCAACAAGAAACTGACAAATACAAAATGAATAGACCAGATGAGGCTACTATAGAACAGAATATTTTTTCTAAAATAAAACAATAAAACAATATATCAGTACATTTTAGAGAAAAACAAAACATGATATAATGACAGTGATACAGTTCTTGTTGAACTGATGCAGTCCTATACAAGTTGATCTCATGAAACCCTGTAAAACCACCCATCAGTCATGCTGGCCAACATGAGCACAACGCTGTTTTTTCTGAGTTTCTGGTTCAATTCCTGGCCCTGCAGTCCCATGTCGAAGCGTCCTTGGGCAAGACACTGAACCCCGAGTTGCCCCATCGGAGTGTGAATGTGTGTGAGTGTTTATCTGATGAGCAGGTGGCACATTTACATTTACACATTCAGGGTTTTGAAATGAGAATATCTGAAGCTGTTCTGCTGTCTTTAAAATGTCATTATGCCATGGAAAAATGAATGAATATAACTGTATGCATAACTTATTGTTTAGGGTCAGGGTACTGAATATAATACATTTTTGAAAGTCTTTGTCTATGTGACGCACAGAGGCTGCACTCCCTCTAACCGGCAAATAACCTGCTAATTTAGGAGTTCCATGATTGCATGAACCAAAAGGCCTTCCTCTTCAGCATGGCAGTTTCTCCACCTCTGGCATCCTCCACCGGCTCTCTGGTAGCAGCAGGTACTGCCAACCTTCTAAACAGCTGCCTGCCTCAGGAATGGAGTTTTTTTTAAATTCAAGATTCAGTACTTTACTGCCATGTACTCTATTTAATAAATCAGAAAAGGTTCTGGCGGTTCATTGCCCGGACTTTGTCACGTAATTAGAATCTGAAATTGTGAGTGTAGCTACAGTAATACAGAACATTTTCTGTTATTCAAAATTCCCTCACACGAAGCTGCTCAGTTATTAAACTTCTGAAATGAACTCTGATCTTTAATTCATTTAAAACTTTTTTTCAACGCTTTAAACACTTTGTTTGACTCTCGCTGATGCAAGTGCTGGTTAATAATATGCGGTTATGGTGTTGTTGTAGCACAGAGAAATGTCCCATAATGAAATTGGAAATGTAAATAAATGTAAATAAAACTGTGAATCATGTTCTGTGGACACTCTCTGTTAAAATATACGAACAGTCATGTAACTCTTAATAGAGAAATATTTCTTCGAGCAGGGGTGACTAACTCAATTTCACTGAGGACCACACTGGAAAATGAGAATCACATCCGGGGCAAAACACGTTTCATTTATTAACATGCTTTTATTCAAGAGAAAAGTCAAATGACTGTACTATTGCATGTCTTATAAAGTCTTCTTGCGTACAGTTTGGTCCACATAAAGTCCTTAAAAAAGTTAGCAAAAAATGTTTTATTAGCCATCATAGAAAAAAGCCCAAAAAAGGTTGAAAAAAGTGACAAAAACATCAAAAGAAGGGCCAAAAAAAAGCGACATTTATTGGGATCCTAAATTGACATGTAGGCCGGATCAAAGTCTGTGCGGGGCCGTATTTGGCCCGCAGGCCTTTGGTTTAACACGTGTCTTAGAATGTAGGTGCACATGGACCTTTATTTTGAAGTCGGAGAATCCTCTTAGCAGATTAGCCTTTCAAAAGCAAACCCTTCAGATGCCCCGATGAAAGTCTGAGGTAGGCCTACACTGCATTACACTGTAAACAGATACAACATAAAACTCTGTGCCATACCATGTTTTCACAATGTCAGAAGAAAACCAGAGAGATTCAGAAGAGGATGATGAAGATGATGATGATGATGATGATGATGATGATGATAACAGCGAGAGTGGATCAAGCAGAGGCCGAAATGGTTTATCTTTCACCAATGTATTCAACAGTTTGATTTCAGGTGGGTTATTTGCATTTTTTTTTTATGTCAGTTTGAATTGAAAGCATCATGGGGATTAATATTGTTAATAATGACTGTGCTCCAGGTAAGTGTCTCAACCAATGTTAAAAGCCAGCGTGCACTACTGGATCCTGGGGAGTGGCAAACCTGACTGTAATGCAGCCATTGTTAATGTTATTAAACATGTGCTATTCCTGCTCTAGCATTTCAAAATATGTGCGTACTAAGACAAGATAGAGGGGGAATCCATCCATCCTAATATGCACTTCATGGTTTCCTCTGTAAATCAGCATTTCTCGTAAACAATCTTTTTTTGTTTGATTTAAATTCAAACCTGATTTATTTGTAGTTTAAAGGGTACGACTTAAATTTGGTTAATGAGTTATCGTTATCTTCCGAAGATCTTCTTCCTTCCTTTGGTTTATTTCACAAAAAGAAAAGTTGATTGAAATCAAGAAAGAAAAAAATTAAACACCATGGTCATTTTATTTATTATTACCTTTATCATTACAAGTGTTATTTGTAAAAACATGTTATTTTTGAGTTTATAAAGGAACTTACATTACTTTCTTGTCCCGTGATGCCTTGGAAATACTGGCTTAATCTGCATTGCATTATTTGCCCTTTAAATACGTACTGTACATGGATAAACCTACCGTTGACATTCCTGAATACAATGAACGAGCAGTAGAGGGCAACAGAGGACCGTCGCAACTTGATGACGGCATTTGTTGACGTCGTCGTGAAATTGTGCGACAAACAACATTAGTGAGTGTAGTTACAGGGTGGCGGAACCAATTACTTAGCTAGATAGCGAGCAACTTATAAATTTATTAAGGAATTATTTATCACACGGCAAATGTGAACTGTATTGGAAATGTAATGTGACAATATATAATTTGCTGTTATTAGTTAGCATGTCTTCTTAGCCAAGCTTAGCTTAGCCTTTTAAGCTAAGCAGCATTACTCAACACACTTTTTAAGAGAAGTGTGGCACACCCAGTGACTGTTAAGGTCACAACAAGGGAGGGACTTGTACCTTTTACATCTAGCGGCCACTGTCACTAAGTTACAAAACTGTCGTGCATGTGTGTTATGTGGTGAACTACCGTTGGTTAAATAGGTTTTCTGCGAAACTGGGGCTGCCTCCGAAGCGTTCCCAACATGTTGAACGTCCCCAGCCAGTCGTTCCCTGCGCCGGGTTCCCAGCAGCGGGTCGCTCCGTCCGGCCAGTCCGGCAGGAACAAGGTAACACCACACAACAGATAAAGAAATCACTTCCCCATTCTATAGAAAATATACATAAAACCTTTTCTAAACTTTGACAGTGTAACGCTGTTTTGGAGTGACAAAAGTAGCCTACATTCCCTATAATAATAATAATGAACACGTATAGGAGCTAGCTAACGTTAAATCCTACATAACCTACATATAGTATATGATATATATATATAGATATATAGATATATATATATAACAGTAAAGCATGTGTTCCTTTTGTCGAGTTGCAGTTGCTCACAGTCAGATTCAAGGTGAAATAAGAGTAAGAGCTTGTCAGTAAGTGTATACAGTAAGTATACACTTACATAGTTACAAGTGAGATTAGGTTAAAAAGATTATTTTTCTAAAACAATGGATTGTACAAATTTTATTGTAGTGCAATGATATAATACAGTGTCAACAGACATACATTATTGCACCAAGTAAGTATTGTACATAATTGTCCAATATTAAGATGTGATGTGGAAGTGCGTGCTGTGAGTCCAATTTTGACACTCTAAGTGTATATCACTTGGAGGGAGGAGTTGCATACTTTAATGGCCACAGGCAGGAAGGACCTCCTGTGGTGCATCATGGGTGTCTGAGTCTGACGCTGAAGGTGCTCCTCAGACCAGTGTGTTGTGGAGTGGTTTAACCCAGTGTATTGCAAGCATGGTGACTCACTGGGCCCAAATTGTCCCCCCCACCGGGCCTAAGTCACTGGGATTTATGTACATTTTGGGGGTAGCACAGTGGATATGACACATGCCTTTGGTGTGGGGGTTCTGGGTTTGATTCCCACTGCGATACATCAGCCAATGTATCCCTGAGCAAGACACTTAGTTGCTCCAGAGGTGTGCAACCTCTGATATACCGCACATAGCAATTGTATGTCACTTTGGATACAAGCGTCAGCTAAATTACATGTAATGAATTATTTTGCAATGTGTTTTTTAAAACATATTAGCTTATAGCACTATCCTAATGCAAGGCCCTATGTCTTATAGCTTTTTTAACTTCTCAATTTTGCAATACCGACCACTGGGCCTAACAACTTTTCTGGGGAAAACCCTGTAGGAGGAGTTGTCCAGGATGGAATGTGTTTTGGACAGCATCCTCCTCATTTTAAGATGAGACGTCCTTTCCTCTGATGCTTCACATTAATTTGTCAGCTGTATGGGGCGGAGTTAGAGTAGCTTCTGGGAATCCTCGCTGATAGTTCCTCGAAGATCCCTCCACGATGCTCACTCCTCGGGGTAGAAAAAAGATCTTTGAGACAGCCTTAACGGAGGAGGGACAGAACCATTTCCGGGTCAGCCAAGGACCGAGAAGCTATCAAATAAGGGACATGAGATGCAGCCCCTGTCTTTAAGGAGTCCAGCTCCACCCAAACAACATCACTGGCCTTGTGGATCAGTTTGTTGAGTCTGTTGATGTCTGCCAGTTGTATGTTATTAAAATTGTGTCAACGCACAGGCTCAACGTGATGATGCTGTGTCTTAAATTGGGTCTTAACATGCCTTCACATATCTCCAGAAGAGAATAATACAAGGTTATCTTCTTTTACTTGACTCTGCCCTTGCCTATTTAACGCTAGGTGGCCTTGAAGCCTGGCCACAGTCTAATGGACTGGATTCGGTTTTCCAAGAGTGGAAAAGATCTGACAGGGCTCAGAGGGCGCCTGATTGAAGTTACCCAGGAAGAGCTGCAGAAACACAACACAAGGGATGACTGCTGGACCTGCATACGAGGTGAGCCTGCATGGTAGTCTGACATGGGACAGGGGTGGATAAGTTAACCTGCATGGTGGCTGTTTGGGCTGGGACAATATGCTTTTATCAATTGTTGATCAATTTTAGGAAAAACAGGCATTCCTTGAAGTTGAATCATGGCGGAAGATGGAGATTACAGCGCTCAGGACATTTATCTAAGGCTGCCAACTCGTCACGTGGGTCTGGTTTCTCTGGAAATTCAAAGCCAGACTGCCAAGGCGGCTTGTTCAAAATACAATCTCATATTTTACTAAAATAGTTCACCGAAACGTGTTTCTGATAACATTTTAAGCGAGAAGTAGGCCTAGCTGTTGATTAATTTGTCTTCATTTCAGATCAACAAAGGTCAGTTTAAAAGATTTTTGTCGGATTTTGAGACTCTAGTCACGCTCATCCCGCTTGTCATTTCCAGGTTAGCACTCCACCAATCAGATTGGTCATTTGAGTCCGACTGCCGGCAGTGCCCGCCTTCTGATCAAGCATGTCAGGTCGGCCAAAATAAAGGCCAACGGACGACGGCACGGAATACACCAAAGAAACTCGAGTCACCAACCTTTCCAGACTGTCTGACGGCCAATTACCAAATGCCAAAGGACAGTTTATTAAAAATAGTTATTGTGTCTGCAGAACGTGCAGGAAAAAAGTTGCTGCTAAAGGCCTTGAACACACTTTTAAAAATACTGTGATAACACCAAAAAACGTGATAATTTTGGTCACTATAACCGTGAGGCTAAATTTTCATACCGTAAGATCCCCACACACTGTAGGGTTTGCAAAAATAGCCTTTTTTTACAATTGCAATATGCATTATACCTTTTAAATTTGATCTTTGTCAGGGTCATTGTCAGCAGTGGCTATGCTGACAAACTACTGCTGGTATTAAACATAATGGCATCGTTTGACATAAGCGTGTGTGCTGTCATCATTTCTGTCAGCAGAGGACACTGGAATGTGATAGTACATAAAGCTCTTTTCCTCTGGATCCTTCCAGGTATGGTTTACAACGTGACCCCCTACATGGACTACCACCCTGGTGGGGAAGCGGAGCTGATGAAGGCCGCTGGGATAGATGGCACTGAGCTGTTTGACCAGGTAGGGAAGGGGATGGAGAAAGAGCACCATCGTTTTCATGGTACTTTATAAACGTAAAGGTACAAATGATAAAGGTGCAGTACTGAATTTTCCAACTTCAACTTTTAACTTGTATTATCCCAAAGGAAGTTTAAACTGCAACAGGCATCATATCTAGGTCTTAAATTTCAAAATCAAAATTTTAGGCCTCAAAAAGTCTTTAATTTTCTGAAGTTTTGTTTTCTAAGTCTTAAATAATTTGAAACAGGTTTTCCTTTTCCTATGTTAATGCAACGCTACCTCTTATGCTCTTTTTGAATTCCGTAGTGTTGTAGTTCTTTCTTTTGTAGTTCTTTTTCTTATAATGCTGACAATCAGCTTTCAAGTGATTGGTGCGAGTCTCTTTTATATGATACCATGGACATAAAACAGATTTTGTTCTTCAGCTATGGGGAAATGCAAGTTTAGTGATACTTGGCTTAAAAAATAGGATAAAGGGCTTACATTTCATTCATATGGGTATTAAAAAGTCTTAAATTTGACTCAGTGAAACCTGCAGAAACCCTGATATCACATCAAGGACTATGACAAACATAAAAATAGAGAGAGAAACATTACACAACACAAATGAAAACCAGGTAGCCCGCCACACTGAGCCTGCAGCTAAGAAACAAGATACTAAACATTAGAAAACAGCTCAGGAAATAAATACATGTTAACGGTTAACTACCGTTTCTTTCAACCTGGGCCCTATTTTCCTATTTGTATGTGTCTAACTGACTGATGGGAACAACAAATGTAAGTTAATGGGGCAATTGTCCAGCTTATATTTACCTTCACTAAAGTGCTTGTTTTGCCGCTAACCAGCTCAGATTAATATTCTGTCTGACAACATTATGGAAAGGATTTCTACAGAGATAGACCTTTAAAACATCTTAAAGACCTTTCTGTTTAACCAGATATAGCTCTCAAGTTGCTAGCGCTAAACCCACCAGTCTCCATTTAAAAAAGCAATACATTTAGCGGGTATAGAGACTATTTAAACATATTTCCACATGTAAATCTATAAACTACAGTATGTTTTTATTTTATTAATTATTTCATTCATATGTGATGGTTGAAAAAGCAGAAAGACACTACGGAATCCAACGGCTTTTCATAGTTTTATTTTTCTCTCAACTTTGAATGAAGTGTATTTTACAATGCCGAAATGACTGTTTAATGACATGGAGTCTGGTGGGTTTAGCAAATGCAATTTTGCAGATGTTTTTATGTTTAAAAAATGATCTTGCTCTTCAATAGAAAGGTCAACCTTCTTAGATATCCTTTCCACAATGTTGTCAGAGACTTAGAATATCAATGTGAGCCTGTCAGTGGCAAAACAAGTACTTTTGTGAAGGAAAATACAAGTTTGACAATAGCCCTTTTAACTTACATTGTAGCTTGTTTTGCTGCTGCTGACTGCAGCAATCTTGCTTAATACTTTTTTACATTTTACATTTCAAATTGCTTTGCAGCGGAAAGTAAAAATTTAATGGAATAAATACATAAATGTTCAATCCAAGCTCTGGCTCTAGCTATCTAACACAGATACGCATAAAAGTAGCATTTAATGAAGTAAATTAAGTTTCTCAATGACTAGAGAAATAAAAGAAGCCCTGGCACAATATTACATTCACAATAAAGATATTTACTGTTTTTTTGCTTATTTTTAAAATTCTAGTCTGCTTTTCTTTGTCTTTTCATGTTTACCTTTTTTAAAAATACATATTGGCCATTTTAGTTTCAAGCTATAATTTTAATAAATAAGATACTATTCTTAGCTGTTAATAACTGGTCCCCCTCTTGCTCTTTGTAACTCATTGGGGCCAAACTAAAGAATACCACCCAAGCAGTGAGTAAAACAACAAAATATGAGCAGGAGTGAAAACAAGCCCCATGGCCCTGGGAGGACTGGGACATGTTTAGTTTGGGCAACCTTGTGAGCGCTGCAAGGTTTAATGCAGTTCTCTTAGCTGTTTAATCTGTTTATGAGTGACTTGATAGGGTTTACATGTGTTGCTGTGGTGACAATCATATGCTTTTTGCCTAGGTCCATCGTTGGGTGAACTATGAGTCCATGTTAAAAGAGTGCCTGGTGGGCAGGATGGCCACCAAGGTCCCCACAGTCAATAAAGGTACACACACACACACACACACACACACACACACACACACACACACACACACACACACACACACACACACTCTGTCACATTAGGGAGGACTCGGGTTGTTACTTAACCTGTTAACTGTAGGTTCTCTTTCTTTAACAAAACAAATGCATGGCCTGTATACATCAATTCAATTTTCAATTTAATTTTATTTATAGTATGAATTCATAACAAGAGTTATCTTGAGACACTTTACAGATAGAGTAGGTCTAGACCATACTCCATAATTTATACGGACCCAACAGTTCTAGTAGTTTCCTCCAGAGCAAGCAACAGTGCGACAGTGGCGAGTCTGCGCTGCGTTCCAGTTTTGTTCCGTGTTCCGTTCATACTACACTGGGAGCGTTTCAGAAGTGGAGTGTCTTGCCTGCCCGACTTGCAACTTATATTGTACTTTACAGAACATTCTCGTGTTTGTCTTTATCTCAATTTCAAACAATTGAGATAGCATATGTTTAGTGAATGTAATCAGTCTCTACTAGCACACAATTCAAAATAGAAATGGGGTTCATTTTTTGTTATAAGGTTATAATTCATGTTAAAAATCCACTATGGGATTATTCTTATCTTGGGAAAAGTGGTCATATCCAGAAAATAATTCTCAATTGAGTCACGAATACATGTTTATCACAGAAAATAAGGAAAGGCCGTTGATTCTCAGGTAGAAAAAATGTAACTTGTACCATTTTTCTTCTTCTAAAAATCTGAAATGGGTCAATTTGACCCGAATACCGTACAAGGGTTAAGCTAGTATCTACGTTCCACTTCAGGCACTCCTACGGTTAAACTCCATGCCTTCACTTTTTTGGCGGTGTTTTTATAAAAAAGATCTGTGATGAAATGGAAAAATTTGAAATGCAGCTGGATAGCAAAATAATAAAAGTAACTAAGGTTTTCTATACATTAAAAAATATTAGAGGCTGATCAATAAAGTGTGTGCCTTGATCACAGGCGTTTAAATAACCAAAGAGATCTAAATCAAAATGTACTTGTGTATGTGTTTGTTATAATATACTCTAATATAAGTATTGGCATCTACACCCAGTATCAATCCAACTGTATATTTACTTCTAAATTACTTACTTAAATTATCTTGGCTTGAAAAATAAATTCAATACATACAAATATTGTTAGTTGTAGACATAAACCATGACTGGTACAAAGCTGCGTTTTCACTATTGTCAAAAAGTGTAATGACCCTGTTAATGAATCCTGCGCAAGGCTAGTCACAAAAATGGTTTAAGCACATTGTTATCCCACATAATGTTTCTGCCTGAACTCTTCAGGTTACCTAAAGCTGTCCTTATTATCAGAAACAACATGAGTAAATTCCTAGGGCATGGCAGTGCTGATAGAATGCTTTTACTCCTAGTTCTAAAAGTAGTACCAGTCTTAACAACTAGATTTTCTGCCCTAAGCTCTCAAAAACGTGACTGGTAAAAGATTAAAAAAGAAAAGCAAAAACACAACTCAAGCAAGTGTCTGCAATAGGGTTTTCATATAGAATTAGAATGAGTGTAAACAGTGGCTGCCTGGACATCTATCTAAAGAATTATGGTATGTGCCTCTGTAGTGGTTGGCGTTCATTTCTGTTCTTCTCATCAGCTATCGCCCCTCCTACGCCACCGACTGGCCTCGCCCCACCTTTGTCAGTGGCTCCTCCCCAAGACAAAGACTCCCGGCCTCGGTATGAAAGGACATAGTACATCTAAAAACAATTATAATACAGACACGTTAAAGTTAAACTCATACTCAATGACATTATTATTATCTGCTGTCTGTTGTTTGTGTAGGTATGACTGGTTCCAGACTGATGTGACTGTTCACCTGGTCCTTTATGCTAAACGGAAGGTAATCCCTCATCTACCACACACACATTCCTGAGTAGAGCTGAACGATAGTGTGTTTTAGCATCGACATCGCAATGTGCGCATGCGCAATAGTGACATCGCCGGACGTTGCGATGTTGTCGCTAATACTTTTTTGCTGCTTGATAGAAAAGTAAACTTTCACCATTCTCCTTTTACATGATTATTACCGTCCAACCCTTCCCCTTTATGACAGGAAGCCGCGTGGGCAACGTATGTATGTGACGTTAGTCCGACGGGGTTTGTTGTTATGGGAAGTGAAAAGTACTGTAGGCAGCAGCTACCGCTGACACAGTGATACGTAGTTTTTGATGGGTAGTCAGTGAAGCTACAGTAGTCAGTGTTTTGTGTTTGCTGCAAAGACGAACTAAATCACCTCATTAACGCAACATAATCACAACGTCTCCCGGCCATTTCCCCCCTCAGCAAGCGGCTACCAGCCAGGCTAAAGCTAATATAGTTAGCCTAAAGAAACAAGGGGTCCGTCCGTCCGTCCCAACTAACGTTACGGTTCGCAGCTGTGACGCGACACCGGAAACGTAACATTAATCTACTACAGAAGTCTGTGTCTGGTCTAATCTGATGTAATTTACACTGTAACAAAATATTTCTTAGATACACAGAATTTGTTGCTAGTTTATTTTAATTTATCAAACAAACAACTGGCCCCGCTAGTCGACCACAACCTGTGATTAAGAGGAAGCAACATACAGTCATTGTCAAACACACTAGCCTGGATTGATAGTGTTATATGAATAAAATGGTGTCATGTCAGTCAACCAGCGTATTTCTACCTAATAGTAGTCACAGCGCTGACTTCCTCTGGTGTTTGCAAAACATTAACGTTTAACAAAGAATGGTTCACATTAGAAAAGCTCCTTTTTCATTTTTATCTTCTATGTAGATTTACTCCCCTACAAAATCACCGTGGTAGTCGAGAAGGATTTATTATTTCCGATTATTTAACGATTAGTTTTAACTAAAAATAAGTTCATTTAAATAACTAAAAGGGAAATTTCCATAAAGACAAACTAATACAACTACAGCAGAAAGGATGGAAGCTAATGGTTTTGAAAGGGACTGGCTGAGCCGGTGAGCTGCGTCTCCCTGATGATGCAACTCCAACCACCAGGCTGATGAAGGGAAGTGCATACGCAATGAGGGTTGAGTCACAACTGTGTGTTTGTCATTTTTTTGTTTCAAGACTGAGACCAAGCTAGGGCTGCACGGTTATGGTCAAAATGATAATCACGATTATTTTGATCAAAATTTTGATCGCGATTATTTTCATGATTATTTGTTGATTTTAGCCAAAACAAATTTTATTGTCACATAGGCTATTTATAACTGCGAGAGGGAGTGTGATGGACGCTACTCACAGGGAGACGGCTGACTCATTATGAACGGGTCCAGCACGGGTCGAACGGCGGATACACACGACGTGTGTATGAAACGTCTGTATCGTCACTGCGCTGCATTTTTATGAACTATGATATTCTGGCCATGGGTCACATCTCTGGCCCAGGTCCAGGCCCTTGTCCTGGTCCAGGTCCAGCAGGCTCCGTCTTACACGCTGTTACTTTACCAACTGAAGTGAGTTGCATTCAATAACTTCTTCTGTGTTCTTCGCCGTGGCGGCCGTGATAGCAGAGTTACCCGCGGAAACACTGGTACAAATACAGGGTTGCCCCTCATACTTAACAATATACAACTGTGTTAATGACAAATTAAAACTGTAGACAAATGTCAGAAGTGTGGACCGGCGTTGTGTGGCCGGGCGCGGAGTAAGAGGAGAGAGAGGAGAGATCCCACACAAGCACGGCTTTACAGACGAAATGGGTCACGTAACGCAAAATTAAACCATATCCATATAAACAGCTTTGCACCGGATGCGAGGACATTAGCACCGGTGCATCCTAGAGGAGCTAACAGCTAACAGACGCTATAGCACCGACTAGCACTGCTCACTGCTGTTGTCTGAAAAACAACAGACGGGACAAATGTTGGGTTTACTGGCAAACTGGTAAACCTTGATACCGACGTATAAGCGACTGCTATCTGTTGAGTTTTCCTCCCGTTACTCTGTCCTCTGGGACTGTCTACATCTTGAAGCTAAGATGCACGGGGTGCAGTGAACTACTCTGACTGGCTCATGAGCAGACAGTAGTAGCGGCAGATGGGCTTTGCAAAAAACCCGGAGCGTTCTATTAAATGACGCTTTAAAAAAAAAAATCGCTCGATCACGGAAATTTGATCGTGGGAAGTCAAAATCGTGATCGCGATTAAAATTCGATTAATTGTGCAGCCCTAGACCAAGCACAACAAAAGAACCTAGAAATCACTGTTCATGTGTGTGTGTGTCCTGCTGCACCCTCCATCTGCAGGCTAGACACCAGGATCCCTCTTGATCTTCACCTTTGTCCAACCATGTTGGGACAGCGTAAAGCTAGGTTTATGGTATCCGCGGTGTTCCTATCGGGAGGTGTGCACGCCATAAAATGACGTCACCACGGCTGTCGTTTCCAGCGCGAAGGCTCCGCGAGCTGTCGCGCTGTCAGTTCAACATGGTCGGCGGGGAAGAGCAGGTTTGCCTCTACAAACGTGTGATTCTCTATGAATAGGGAGTCAAACAGCCTTATATATGTGGTCAGAGAGATACACCACACTGGGAGAAGAAAAAAACATTTTGAGTGTGGAAAAACATGAGAGATTGTGTTGTCAAAGCTAAAAAAAAAACGGCTTCATGATAAGAGCTAATAGTTTTAGAGGCAGACAGTCTTTGGAGGAAAGACAAGAGTTGTGTTAATGATCAGAGTAGATAAATATAAGGTGTTTCGCGGTACATGTTTAACATGGATGTGTTTACTACTGTTGCCAGGCAGCTTGCTTTCCTTAACTTCCAGTCTCTTCTTCTGTACTACATCTTGCTTATTTACAGATGATCTTGTTTGTACGCCCTCTGGTGTTTTGGAGAGTACTGCAATGAACCATGTGCTGAGCATAAACGTCTTTGTGCATGCTTGTAGCGTGTGCGCTTTCTACGGCGGTCCGTGCACGATGTCACCCTTGGTACACTCAGTATACCAGATGCTTTAGTTGATGATGATAAGGTAGCCTTTCTCTTTCTATTCATCAACCATCATTTTTAGATGAAAGCTTTAAAGGCTCTAACTAATCTATCTTAATAGTTTAAATAGTTTGGATGAAGGTACCAATTGCCCAAAGTGGTGCCTGGATCAATGGTTGAAGATGAAGAAGTTTGCTAGGACTCGTTAATAATGAGTTAAAACGCGTTAATAACGAGTTAAAACTGTAGTAGATAAAATTAAGCTAATTAAGACTACAGTATCAGCTCAACACAAGTCTCTCTGTATTTCTCAGTATGGCTATGTTTACTAACTGGTGTAGCCCGGCGACTCTCTAGCGTAGATGCTCGAGTGATGCGTTGGACGTCACGCTGAGAAAAGACAACAGCAGCGTTCAGCTTTGGAGACAAAAAGGATATAAAAACTACAGGAAAATGTATTTTAAACCTCCTTTTCCTCCCCTGAGTTACTAGCAACTGGTGGGGGAGGGTGGTGTGCGACCACCAAAGGCGTCATGTCGACAGTGTTGTTGTCGTTACTTAGAATTCCTCAATAGGTGGGACAGAAACTACGCACCATAACTTTAATGCAAATTTCTTTTAACGCCACAATTGTTTTTGATGCGCGATTAACACACACTCGTTCTGTGACTACGCAAAGCTCTCTGTGCAGGAATGGATGAAGAAAAGGGTCTTTTGAATGGCAAGTTCATTTTCACAGCCCTTCCAGATCTTATTATTTCCCTGTACTGTCCGTGTGAATGGAGTTACCACCAGAGTAGTCGATTCTTAAATACCATTAAGCCTTAAACACTTTGCTTTTCAAAGTACATTTAGAACAGAAAAGATATGTGCAAATTTAGTTAAGAAATCATTGTAATTGATTGTAAGTAGTGCCATCAAACGATTCAAATATTTAATCGTGGTTAATTGCATTGTCATAGTTAACTTGTAATTAATCGCAATTAATTGCACATTTTTATCTATTCTAAATGTCCCTTGATTTCCTTTAGTTTCATAATTTTTTTCATTTTACTGCTCTTATCAACATGGAAAAGTGGATCAGCTTGCTTTGTGAAAATGTTTTTTTTTATTGAAAACAACATTGGCACATAGCCTACTTTAGTGTTCAATTTCACAATAACATTCTCACTTGTAATCTCTCACACAATGTAACACTGTCCATCACTTAAAAGGGTAGGAGAATGGGCATCAGCTGTATGCTTGGCCATCAAGTGGTATTTCAGACTGGGAGTGCTGCGATGATAGCTCCGTTCACAACGACAAAACACACAGATCACTTTGGTCTTGTCAATGGAACCATTTGGCGACTTTTAAAAAGTAAACTTTCCATCCAGAATCTTACTGGCGTCCATTTTGGCGTCTTGCGCTCGCCATCCACTCAAACGTAACATTACTACTCTTTGGCCGACTCGCAAGCCCAAACAAGTGGGTGCGGCGTGCCTGCTGTTTTGTTTCCGGTCTAACTAGATCCCGTGAGGTGTTGTAGTTTCTCTGACATTACTAGTTACTAGTTGCAACAGCATGTGAAAAAAACGACAAAGTTTGATAGGCCAAAAAGAACGTTAATCTTGTGATAAAAAAAATTGACGACGTTAAAATAGTTTAGTTGCGTTATGCCTTAATTGTTTAACTGACAGCACTAATTTTTGTATATTGAGGGTTTCTCCTTGGTCAGAAGGGACTTCATGGGAGGTACTCCCCCAGGAATTTTTGAGTGTCAAAGACGTCATTTCCTGCACTCTGATACATTTTCAGGCCCCAATTTATGATAAAAATGTATTCAAGGAAAACACTAAATTCTGGTGGCAGGTAACAATAATAAAAAAAAAAGAATAATGTAATGTAATTCAGTTAGAGATGGGGCTTTTGCATCCTACTACACTTGACCACAAAGTCCAGTTCATTTGATTAGTATGAACAGGGCATAACGGTAACTTTCCCAAGGAGCCCATTTTGCTCCTAAGGAGTGACTTATTTAATACAATAGTGTTATGAATACAAAACATTATAAACTGTAATGTATTTTTATTTTGAAATACATTCTATTGATGAATAATTTGTCAGAGATGTTAAACAAATAGTGGCACTTGTGATTTTCCTTTGGCGCTGGCTAAAAACCTCTTTGGGGGGCGCTAAAACGTTCTCTATGCAGGAGAAAACCCTGATATTGTTTTTTTCTGTCAGATCCCCAGCTCGGGCTGCACCACGGTGGATCTTGAGGCCGGGGTTCTACGGCTGGAAGTGCTGCTGGGGCAAATGTCCTACATGATACATTTACGTGAGGAGAGCTTTCTACATTTAAAGTGCTTTCTTCTGCAAAAAAAAAAAAAAAAACGCAAGTGAGACACGCTTAGGCACATATTGTTTTATTCTTTCACCTTTCTTTCTCCTGTAAAGCCCTTTTGTAAATTCTGTTTTTGAAAAGTGCTACATCCAGGCATGGGCCGGTTTGGGATTCTGACAACATGATAACCTTCAGCAAAAATATCTTTATTATTAGTAGTATTGCGGTATTGCAATTGCAGCTTTACAATGTTTTATTTTTTAAATGTCTGGGTAAAAAAAAGCAAATGATGATTTATGCAAGCGTTTGATTAATTAGGGACACTAATGTAATCTCTCACACAATGTAACACTGTCCATCACTTAAAAGGGTAGTAATCTTACATATGATTTTGGATGTAAACTTTGTCTCATTTTCTTGCTTTCCAGGTCTTGCTGATGAAGTTGAGGGAACTTTTTCTGGTAAGAAAACATCTTGATTTGATTTTAAAAAAAGATAGATATAGATAATATCTGCAAAGTCTGTGTTACTGTCACGCGTTCTTATTCTTAACTGTCATTTCTTCAACAGTCCACACGGCCTTTTCAGTGGGAAAGATCCAGATCAGCATACGCAAACAGGCTAAAGGAAAATGGACAAAACTTGGTCAACCCCTGGAATTTCACAATACATTTCTACGCAAAAAAGACAGAGGTAAGATCCAAGATAAACGAAACGAAACGAAACGAAGATCAAATAAATCCTTCCACTTTGGATCTTTTACTCATTTACACTAATTTTTACCTTATAATTTGAATGTTACTGACACACCTTGTGACACACCAATTAGACACCTAGAGGTACAGGAAATGAAACTGCAATATTGGGGTTTTAACAATGTCTGCATTTAAAGCGAATACAAGCAAATTCTTTTGTTGGAATATTTGCAAGAAAAACTTTGTAAGCTTGTCCGTTCTGTTACAACTGGCTCGTAGGACGCAACAAAGGAGGGGGATGTAAGCCAAGCCTAGCAAGATTTCACCAGAGCTGGATCCCAGACAGTCACTGCTACTCATAAAAGACTACGCCTCTTAAGCACTTACTTTAACTACACACATTGGAACATACGCATACCACATGGGCACAAAGGCCGTGAGCAGTGATTCCCCGTTTCAGTTCCTGTTTGGTCGGAATGTTTGCTGCATGTCATTCCCTACTCTCTTTCCCTGCATTTTGTGTCCTTCTCCACTCCACTCGGCTGTCAAATAACGGCATAAAATGCCCAAAAAATAGGCCAGCCTCAAACATTGCAAATAAAGTTTCTCGATGTCTCTTGTTATATCTGGGAAATAACCTCAAATCACTTATTATAGGGCTGTCAAACTCCCCTTCACTAAAGGCCACACTGTAAAATGAGAATCACATCAAGGGCCAGACATGTAAACTTTATTCACATGCTTTTATTTCTTTGGAAAGGTAAAATATCTTTGACTGTATTACTGCATGTCACCTTTTTAACATTTCTTTTTTTTTAAAATTTGTTGCTTTTCTGACTTTTTTTAACGTTTTTTTTTAACGTTTTTGTCACTTTTTTCATTTTTTTTTAATTGTGGCTTTTTTGATACTTTTTCAGATTTGCCTTATTTTTGTCAGCATAAAGCCCTAAAAAAGTCAGCCAAAAAGTTCCTCAGCCATCATAAAATTTAGCAAATCAAGTAAAACAATGATTACATTTTTTGCAACAATGTGTTTCACAGCCTAAATAAGGAAAGTGTCTGTATTGTGGGTGAATGTTTGAGTCTCAAAGTTGGCAAATCTGCCAAATTCTGCTTTTAGTGTTGCGTAATTGCAATTTGAAAAACAGTTTCCATTCTTTTGGTTTGGCGCACAACTAGGATTTCCAAAATGTGAAACTAAATTGAAATAAGGCCTGCAAGGGGTCAGGTTCTTCCCAAGAGCCTTGAGTTTGACACATTTATATCATCATCAGACCTTCCAGGGGTCCTGCTTCGAATAGAGGGAGGGCGTTGAGTTTAGCGTAGAAAGAGTCTGTTTTTAGGCACCAAAACGACAAGATAAATTTAGAAAAAAGATTGTGGTTTTGATTCAAACACTCCTGAGGAACGCTTTTCTTACTTGGTCCAAGTAATGTTGCCGTAGCTAGCTGTCAAAGATGGTGACCGATTTGCACATGCACAACTCACATTGTGTAGGGGACTCACATTGTGTACATGCAATGTAATAAGAACCCACCAGTGCATCAACCAGAGCCAATTCTTCCTCCACATCTTATTTAAAAATCTTTCATCAGATAACATTGGATATTTTCATCAGATAACATTGGATATTTTCATCAGATAACATTGGAACCCACAAACACGTCAACGGGGTCTATGTTAATAATGAGTTTACATTAATTGATTTCCCTTTTTGCAGCTCTCTATTATCGGGATTGTGTGTTGGTGTCTAAGACTCAGGTGAACCATAACACCTACGTGTTCAGATTGCAATTTCCACGTGGGACTGTCATGCATGTACCTGTTGGAAAACACGTCTACCTCAAAGCCCTCACTCAAGGTAGGGAGCCAAGCAGATGGACTACACTGTGCTGAATACAGTGAATGTCCAAACATTGTCCATTGAAATAAACGTATGCATACACACAAGTAAGTAAAACAGGTATGCTGCTGCCTTCCATTGCTTGGCAACAGCCTGGCCCCTTGTTAACTTCCTGTCTGCGTACTGTTAGAGGAATCAGATAATGTCGGACACAAATGCAGAGACAGCAGGCAGTGGTGAGCTTGAGGATTTAATATCATAAAATCCATACAAACAAAAGGAGTCCAGCAGGCAAAGTATTCCAAAATGAAGTGGAAGTCAAAAACAGGAATCACAGGTAACAGGAATACCAAGACAAAAAGGGTAGACTACACACACACACACACACACACACAGACACATAATACAAAACAATGATCTGACACTAGACAAAGACAACACAGACTAAATACAAGTAGTGACAAGGTGAAACAAGGAACAGGTGACATGCGGACTCAGGAGCAGGTGAAACACATCCGGGTGGGGCAGGCAAGAAAAGGGAGAAAAACCGACTACAAAATTAAACAGGAAACTGACACACATACAACCCTAACACATACAATGCAACAGGAAATCAACTTGGGGTCCATTTAGAATGTTTATGTTCACAACTGTGGAAAGGTCTACACATTTAATACATATTTAATACCATATCAGTACAGATGCATAGGGGATCTCTTTACTGAGGCACCCTCAAAGCCTTATTTTTGCGTTGACAGCTGCTCTGAAGATACAGAGTGGACTTCACTAGGTACTTCAAACAATTGGAAGAAGTCTTAGTAAATTGTTATTTTTGTCCATGTCCAGACACAGAGGTAGTGAGGCCGTACACCCCAGTAGATCAGAACCTGGGAGCAGCCTCCGTCTGCTCCTCGCAGGAATCTGACCTCTACCTCATGATCAAAGTTTACCCTGATGGAGTGTTCACCCCACATCTCAACAGCCTGTGCATCGGTAAGCCACAGCCCATGTATCACAGTGTGTGAGTCACGTGAGGGGATGAAACAGTGCAACGATGAGCAATTTCAAGAGACTTTTTAAAAATGAATATATTGAATGGGTACGAGGAGGACTGGTGATTGGATTGTGTTCTGACTGTATTGTTTTTGGGGCTATATATTATGTCTAGTTTGGATCAAGGTTATTATAGTTTAACAATTTTCACTAGTTTTTTATTTTGTTTTTCAAATTCAGTTTAGTTGTTCGTAGTTTTTAAAGCAGGTTTGCTAGTTTAGTTCTATTTTTTGAAATGCTTAGTTTTAGTTTAGTTTTTAGTAGTTTTGGTTTTAGTCTTTTTTGTAATATGGGTTGTTTGTCATTGGAAATATTCAAAAAGGTCAGAAAATGTAGAAGTAGCTCTTAAAAATTTTGAAATATGTATTTACAATGTATTCAACAATAACACGGTACATAAAATGCACATATGATATGTAACCAGTCTAAACAAGCAAAATGTGTAAGTGACGTCGTTCCAGGAAAAAAACCTAAATGGCCAATAGACTAAAGTAGACATACATGAACAGGTGTTTTGAACTTTGGTTTGAGTAAAGTGGCGAACTTTTTAAAGTCAATCATCTCACTCAGTTGTGTAGACATCCCAGTATCAGTACACATATTAAAGAAGAATTCCGGTCAATTCCAACACGTAGCTCTGTTGATTGTAAATGGGTTGTGCTGTCAGAGAGAAAAACGAAACCAATCGATGCTGCCTACACCTACATCCTCCTGCCAGAGTAAAACAGGGCAAGGCAGTGTGCAGTGATTCCTTCAGAGGGAACACAGGGAATCTGGCTGTTGGAGATGGGACAGAAAGGCATAAAAGTTGTGTTAATCCATACGTCTGTTCATTTCATTTTTTTCCGGTGAAGTCCACACTAGTCGAATGCCGAACTCATACAATCCAAATATTCCAAAATGCATTTTTTCCACAAAAAAAACATTTGCCGTTGTTAGTCCTCAGTAATGAGTATGTAGAAACAGACTGTAACCTGACACCATAGTTTGTTTTGTGGAAAAAAAATAATTTTTGAATATTGGATTGTATGTTAACGATTATAACCTTGGTTTGAATGGGTTATTATTCGGTTTGACAGATGAAACATGAACACCGCTAGGTGATAGATGGAAAAGAAGAACAGATGTGTATATGTTAGGGCTGCACAATATGAGGAAAATATGCATTTTTAAACATCACAAAAAAACTATTATTTGAGATAAATATGCAGATATGAAAATGTATTCTGTTCTGCATTTCTGCTCGATCAAGTGCAGAGTGTATTGGACGTACATACACAAATTACAATCCACCAATTTTAATAATACAATGACTTTTTTACATTTTCTTTATGTTCCTGCCATTCATCCAGCTGGTTTAACTGTCCCTGGGTCCACCCTCCTCTTTATTTTTCTTTACTTCTTCCTTCATGCAGAAGGGCAGCTAAAGGAAACAGCACTCTTAGATAAATCACTGACCAATTGCTCTCAAACATGCCTTAGTTTCTATGAATGAGTCATAAACATACCTCTAATAATTACATGTATTTTCCATTACAGCTCTCCTGGAGATGTTACATAATACTAATCTCCTGCTGTACCTTCATACACTCTCCATCAGAAGCTGTTGGGCTAGTTTTTATGGTGAAGTGGAAACACACTTTTCATGGGTTAATTTCTAAACTGGATCCTCTGTAATAACAATGAATGACCCTGTAGGGCCTATACAAGTGTTCACGCTCTTTTGGATGTCCAGTGCTTGCGTTTTTTTATCCGTATTAACATCATTGAATCACAATTTGTTGCAATGTTTCACATTGATCAATAAAAAAAAGTATAAACTGAATATCATCCAAATGTTGCCTGTCCAAAACTATATTGTCCGTTGAACGTTATTTGACGTTTGCACTGTTACTTAGGAATTTTTACTGTGGCAGCACTCTTGGAACCATTGTATGAATTATTTGTTTTTTGTTCACTTAATTGTTGTTACTCGTTAGGTGACTGTATATCCGTTAGTGGTCCAGAGGGTACCTTCAGTCTCCGCCCCCTTCGTGATGTCACATACCTCTACTTAATAGCAGCAGGCACAGGGTTCACCCCCATGGCTCGCCTCATCCAACTGGCCCTACAGGACATTGACATCATCAGGTGGGACTTTTTAAAACGTTCATTGTTTATTATCCTCTTTCATTATGTCTACTCTATCCGTACACTCCTAACACTTGTGTTGTCTTCCTGTCGACTCTTTTTTTCTGGGTTAAGATTTAAAATTAAAACTTTGTTAGTTTTTTTGACACTTTTTCCAGTGTTTTAAACAATTTTTTCTACGCTTTTTTGTCGTTTGTTGATTTTGAAGCTTTTATCACTTCTTTTTAACGTTCTTTAATCTTTATAAAAGGCTTTAAAATTGAATAAAAAACCCAAATTAAATGAAAATCGTGAAGTGTTCATTTATTTTACTTGTGAAGAGCGTTGCATGGAATCATCCTGGTTATTTTTTTAGAAAATTCAGTTGAAAGAAACCCAAATTTCTGATATAAACAGTTTTTGAAAATGGGTCAATACAGGACAGGACAGCAGGAGGGTTAAAGGGAGACTTTTGCTGATTTCAAACCAGCTCTCGGTCATCTTGCACCGGGTTTCCAGTGGTATCTTTTTTCAACTGCATCTCCGCTGTATCTGTGGTGTTCAGTGGTTTGTCGGTAACACAATGCCGACAATGTTCACCTTTTGCAGTTTCTATCTGGCCAATCAGAAACTCTCTGGGAAGTTTAGTTCCAATAACATTAATTATTGCCAGTAACCAGCTAGTTGTCATTGCTACAATGCTAACGTTACAAGAATGCAACTACTCCTTAAACAAATCTATATAAAAAATCTCCAGGTATACCAACTGCCTGAGCAACCCACTGCCAAGCTAGCTGTTACAATCCATAAAGTAGACTATTAGAAAATCACTCTGCCCTCTCATTGGCTACCGCTCAGCAGAAGTTGACTCAGAGTCAACTTTTGGAGAGCAGTGAACATCCGGGCACTTAAGCCCCTATCAGCGGACTTCGCTCACACCAATGTTCTCAAAATGTGCTAAATGTTGCCCTTTTTCAAGTTACTGGGGGCCGGAACCAGCTAGAGACATGAAAATTGTCAGCATAATTGATGGTGATGTGCTTATACTTCCCATAAAATATAATGCCATTTGGCCTGTTGGTGGCGCTATAACTTAGGCCAAAATGTCGAAAGGCCTCACCCCTCACATGGTGAGTCCAATTAATATTTTTCATACTAGTCTAGCTCACTGTTCTCAAAAAATGCTTCTTGGAACCAGAACTTCAGCCATGTTAATCTTTCCATTTGCATATTGTGAAAAACAGTATAATGAATAGAACATTCTGGATTTTGATTCTAGCAACACCAAAATTGGTATAAAGAAACCGCAGCAGTGCGTACTGGAGAGAAACCAATACTAAAGTATCAATCTCATTACACTGGTATTGATCAATATCGATACCAACGTTGGTCGTTTATCAAGCAACCGATGCTGACCCTGGTAGTCGACCACAACCTGAAATTCAGAGGACGCAACATGTATGCATTATTAATATCTTTCACTTTAGCCTGGATTGATAGTGTTGTATGAATAAAATGGTGTCATGTCAGGCAACCAGCGTATTTCTACCTAATTTCCCTCTCCAAAATCACTTCAGAAGAGTAGTCACAGCGCTGACTTCCTCTGGTGTTTGCAAAGCATTGAAGTTCAACAAAGAATGGTTCACATTAGAAAAAATATCCTTTTTCATTTGTATCTTCTATGTAGATGCACTCTCCTACAAAATCACTGCAGTAGTCAAGAATGATTTATTATTTCCAAATAGAGCTATTGATGTCATCTTGTAAAAATTTGTCTTTTTTTCATTTCGCAGTATAAATCCCAGGGGAAAGAAATATTGCAATTTTTCCAATATTGTGCAGGTCTAGAAGCAACACTCTTTATTGCTGCATCCCTAATTTTAATTGTGTATAATTATTTAAAATGTAGAAGTTTTAGCATTAAAAGTGTTGTGATCATCTGAGACTGCGGAAGCCTTGGGTCGGACAAGTCGTCTTTCACTCCAATTTTAATAGTAAATCTAGAGGTACCGCAATTTAAATTCATAAACGAGTCAAGTTCACCCCAGATCACATACATTGTGATTCAGGTGGTCGTTATGTTGTAATTTCAGGTATGCTTTTTCAAACTGTTGTTTTAGCAAACATGTACACCCCCAACTATGACAGCCCACACTTCATGTCCACACTTTTTCCACATATACCAAATTTGGTTACCCACAACTTAATATTAAGGGGGGACTTCAATTGGGTTACTAACCCTGCCATTTATCACTCTAACTCCAAAACAGCCACGTCTACTGCAATGTCTAAGACTCTATCGGCCTTTATGGATCAAATTGGATGTGTCAACCCCTGGCGTTTCTTTCACCCCAATGATAAGGAGTTTTCTTATTTCTCCACTGTCCATCAGGTCTACTTCCGTATTGACTACTTCTTTATTGACAAAGCCCTTCTATCTTCTGTTAGTTCCACACAATACACTGCCATTGTCATCTCTGACCATGCACCCCACATTTTAGATCTCTGTTTCCCGTCAAGCTTGCATAGGCATCAAGGAGGATGGAGGCTTAATTCAGGCTTACTTACTAACGCAGATATCTGTGATTTTGTTTCCACAAACTTAGAAACAAACCGGTCCGATCAGGGATCCCCATCGCTCTTATGGGAAACGCTAAAAGCGTTTATTCGTGGGGACATTAAATCTTTCAGTGCACATTTAACCAAAAATAGAAAATCAAAACAGCGAGAACTAATGGACGCAATATTGGATATAGACAGACAGCAGGCCGCAGCAATCAATCCAGATTTAGCAACCAAGCATCTGCAGCTGCAAAATGAATTCAATTTACTATCAACAGGGAAGGCAGAATATCTACTTACACCGTACAAGAGCGACTTATTATGAGTATGGAGATAAGGCTGGCCGCATTTTAGCCTCACAATTGCGACGTCAATGCGTTGCCCGCTTTATATCACAAATCTCTGACTCATCTCAAAACCTAACTACTGACCCATCAAGTATAAATTCTGAATTTTCTTCCTTTTATTCCACGCTCTACAAATCACAGCCCCCTCCTGACACCTCTGTTATGGACTCTTTTCTTAATAACTTAGACATTCCAACTATAAATGAAGAACTGGCAAAACGTTTAGATGAATCTCTAAGTCTAGGAGAAATCACTTCCTGCATTTCTCAAATGCAGAGTAATAAAACTCCTGGCCCAGATGGTTACCCAATGGAGTTCTTTAAGAAACTCTCTGCACAGCTTGCTCCTATACTTTTAGAAGACTTCAATGATTCTCTGGAACGCTGTGTCTTGCCTCCAACAGGCAAACAGGCTTTGATTTCTCTGATAGTAAAGAAAGATAAGGAACCTAATCTTTGTGGTGGCTACAGACCCATGAGCTTGCATAACAATGACGTAAAGCCGCTGGCAAAAGTGCTTCATGAAAATAATTTCATCAAACTGAATGAAAATATCAAACTAGACCTTCAAAGACGGCGCACACTACCCTTCTCGCTTGTTGGCCAAATTGAAGCAATCAAAATGATTGTTCTGCCTTGAACACTTTTTCTTTTTCAGACCCTCCTTCTTTTTCTTCCCAAATCGTTTTTCAAAGCATTGGATACCGTTATATTGTCCTTCCTCTGGGCTGGAAAGAGTCCCGGGATTCAGAAAAGAATTTGGGGGAGTCTATAATTGACAGGAGGTTTTGCCTTACCCAATATGTTGTTGTATTATTGGGTCGCTAACATCCAGATGCTAAAGAAATGGTGCCATAGCCCAGACATTGTGTGGTGTGTCATGGTAGCTAACTCTTGTACTTCAACCTCACTCCCTACATTACTGTTTGTACCCCTTCCTACGGCCCTCCCAATACACCAATAATCCTGTTGTTCTCACGTCACTGAAAATCTGGAAACAGTTCAGGAATAACTATGGATTAAAATCCCCTTCTGTCCTCATCCCCATATGCAACAACCATCTGTTTTTACCCTCCAGCATAGACAAAACATTTACACGTTGGAAGACAATGGGCCTGGTCTCTTTTAGTAACCTTTACTTAGATGAGACCTTTGGAAATATGGCCAACCTTCCTGCAAAATTTGGGACTCCAAAAGTGGACTTATTCAGATATTTCCAGTTGCGCAATTTTACCAAAACACAATTCACCTCATTTCCTGCATTACCTGAAAAAAACTCTGTTTGAAAGTATCATGTCCTCCTCAGCATCACAAAATAACATCTCTTCAATCTATGGTCTCCTTTCATTGCAACTCTCCCCTCCTTCAGGGCTTAGGGATGTTTGGGGAAGGGAGCTTTGGTCTCGCACTAGATGGACCGGTGGAGAGAAGTTTTACTCAGAATTCATAGTACTTGTATCTGTGCACGTATGAGACTCATTCAATTCAAAGTGGTCTTCTGACTTCCTTACAAAAGGCCAGACTGAAAAAACTATTCCCTGATACAGATGATCTCTGCATCAGGTGCTCTCAGTCTCCAGCAGACCACACACACACTTTTTTCTCCTGCCCTGAGCTGTACTCTTTTTGGACATCTTTTTTTGACACCCTCTCTGTAGTCCTTAACATCCCTATGTTGAGGACCATGCCCCTTGATTTGTATATTTGGTGTGTCTCCTATTGGAGGAAGATTTAATAGCTACCCAGCCGATGTTATTGCATTTGCCGCTCTGATAGCCATGCGCCAAATACTGCTACAGTGGAAGAGCCCAAAGCCGCCTAGCACAAATTCCTCAATCAAACATACTGTCAGAAGATCCCTGAAGAAATTTCATAAAACCTGTAACCCGATCCTTTTCTTATCCGAACCATTTATCCTGAGCCAATTTTCCCTTTTTTTTTCTTCTTTTTTCCCTCTTGAGGGAGGGAGATGGGTGGGTAAGTTAGACGAATGGAAGACACATGTTCAGTATCTGGTTAAAGGGTGGTGGAGGGAGGGAATGAGTGGGAATGTGTGTGTTTTAATAAGAAAGAAAAATGTCAAACTTGCTACCCTTTGTTATTCTCAAGACAGCCTGTAATAGTTTGAGATTTGAGCAATAAACATATTTTTGAATGAAAAAAAAGTGTTGTAAGACTGAGAGGTGAAACATTTCTGTGTTAAAATAGTGAAATTTAACACAGAAAAAGAAAGACTCCCTGTCCTCGTCGTCATCATCATCAACCTTTCCCATCCACCGTACTGTGCTGAGAAAACAGACACAGTGTCTTCTATTTTACTGTTTGTATCAATTTATTATAAACCCAAGGCCTTGCCTGATAATCAACAACATGTTTGTGCGTCCTCAGAAAAACCAAGCTGCTCTTTTTCAACCGACGAGAGGAGGACATCCTGTGGCGCTGTGAACTGGATGAACTGGCTGCTAATACTGACAGGTACTGCTGCTGGGTGTTTCAAGCCTCATGCTGTGTCCCTGTCACAACCCGGCATGCATATATTATTTATTATAAATTAAATAAACTAGGGAGTGGAGTGTGTAAGGGAGTGCTATGAGGATAGTGCACTGTGGGTCGGTTTTGAACTGTAGAAAAATAAATCCAGAAATAGTTGTATTTACATCCACTAAAGGATACACTTTATTGTCCCTGAGGGGAAATTTGTCTTGGGCATAGGGCTGCAGTCTGTTAATTTTAATCTGTTTATTGATCCCCAATGGGGAAATTACAATTTACACTCTGTGTCCACACTTTGTTAGTAGTCACACACATTCCTGAACTACACACACACACACATGCTCAGGATCTATACATGCACTAATGGAGAGATGTCATAGTGAGTGGGCTGCCAGCTGAACCAGCGCCCCACGCGGTTGGGGGGGTACGGTGCCTTGCTCAACTGCACCTGGCAGTGCCCAGGAGGTGAAGTGGCATCTCTCCAGCCACCAACTCCCAACCCAACTCCCTATGGACTGAGCTGCTGCTAACCCCCTTAACATTTAAAGTGCAAAAAGTGCTGGTGCACCTTTGCTCTGTTGTGCTAAGATTTACTGTTGGAGTTCAGCTGCTTGATAGACATCGGAAAAGATGATAACTTGAGTCTGTTTGTTTTACATCTCGCAAAGCTCTTTGTGTTAATGTGCCACAATTGCGGCATATAAAGAAGGTCAGATTTTGCAGCTGCGGTCTTTGGCAAATTTGGGTGGCACTTTACAAATCAAAACAATGTGCTTCCTGGTTCAGAAACACATGCTGAATCTTTTCAATACGGAGAGATACATTGCAAGTGTAAAATAGATATGGAGGTGAACAGCAGAGAAAGACTCACCCATCTCAGTGTCAATTTTATTTGTATAGCACCTTTAATTACACGCTGACCCGAAGTGCTTTACTTTATGAATAGTAAAACACACACACACACACACACAGAAATAAAGATGTTGTGTTCCATGTGAAGCATCATCAGTGAGCATAAGCCCATATGGAAATCCATTACCTAGATGCTGGTAGTAGAGGCGTATAGCCTTAGTCTAGTCTTCCTGAATACTGAGCACAGTATTAAAACCAGAGCAACACAATTGCAAATAATTAAAGAACAGCATGCAGTGACTGTTGAGCTCAATGCAAGCAGGCAGTAGGATCATTTGTCAGATTTGATGACTTCAGAATTATGAATGTGGAGACTGGCAGCGTGGAAAAACAGACTTTTAAAGTATGAGATAACAAGTGGAAGAAATAGCAGACATTCACTCGTTGACTGTGGAACTTCTGCAAAGCTTCATTACACAACTTCTGTTTAGTATGCAGTCTACCAGAATACATCAGAATAGGTAATATTGAAGGATATTAAGCTATAAAAAGCAAGCCCATTGATTCCCTTTTGGAGCAACTGAGGCACACATTTAGTTGAAGTGTGAATACACACTGGGCTTTAAGGCTTGACATGTCCACATGTATTGAGGCAGAACTGTGAAATAAAGATTTTCAGCTATACAAATTCTTCTGCTACATCCGGACGTCTGCGTCTTTGTACACCTTCCAAATGTGTGTTTGTGTGTGTCAGGTTTCAGGTGGAGTACGTCGTCTCCGATCCCTGTGAAAGCTGGACTGGCAGGACGGGTCGGGTGGATGAGTCCATGCTCAAGGATTTCCTCAACAGGCCCGACGGGTCCAAATGCTATGTGTGTGTGTGCGGCCCCGATGCCTTTACAGAGTTAACGATAGGGTGTGTAAAATAACATTTGTTATATAAACTTTAACTTACTGTCAGAGGGCTCTGAGAAAATAGTGCATCAAATGCCTACTAGAAGACTTTGAAAAGACTAAAGTCTGACCATTTCCCATCCAAAGACAATCATCTCACATCTAACGCCAAAGACTGTCATAATAGGTAAAGACTGCAAGACTACAAGACTTTTGTCCCGATTGTTTATTTTTAATTTTTACGATGCGTAGCTGCTGATTCAATTTGTATCGCGATTTTCATTCATTGCGATTCTAGAAGTATTGCAATTCGATAGTACAGAGGATTGTGATTTTCTTTTCCTTCTTTAATAAAAACCGACGTTGGATAATGGCGTTTTTCCATTACATGGTACCTGCTCGACTCTTTTTGGGTTTTCCATTATGAGAAAAAGTCCCTGGTACCTGCTAACGGGTACTATTTTCAGTACCACCTCCATCGAGGTTCCAATCGAATTGAGGCGATGCCAAAAGGCTGCGTGAAAAACTGCAGACTACTGATTGGAGAGAATCGTCACTGCGTCAACAGCAGCACCACAATACTTAATTCAGAATGGTTTGACACATATTTTGCCTTTAACAATTGATGCGATTTTGATAAAACTGTGATTAATTGTGCAGACCTCAGAGTTCACTGACACTCAGATCTTGCCTAGAATGTATCAACTTTGTCTTGTACTCGCTCACTTTTCCTTTGAATGCAGCACTTACAACACATACACCACTCTTTCCTTGTCCTCCTATTCTTGTTTGTCTGTCTTACAGGCTGTTAAAGCAGCAGGGCTTCAGTGAAGAGGAGCTCCACGCCTTCCAGGGCTGATGAGCTCTGCCTCGACCCCACCTCCACCCTGCAAAGACTGTGTGACTGTGAGTGAGAGAGCGACACAGACAGTCCACTTTAATTTATAAACCTGCGTGGTGGGAGATGAATGGAACATTGTATTTCTATGCACCAAGGACGCTGAAGATGCCGACAGCGGGTAACACGCCCCAGGCTTTGATGGACTGCAAAGACAATCATAAAAATCACAGTTCAGTAAGATTCGAACGATTCTAGCTCGTTCTGGTCCGTGTCTGGAATAAATAATGTTTATAAAACTATAAGTTCAGACACTGAAAAGGTGCATAAAATAAAAGCAGTAAAATATACTGAGACATAGAGAAATTTGTGAGATGATGTAAACTGATGGATTAAATGCAATATAAAAACAGAATGAACATGAGCTTCGGAGTGTGAAGCAGAGGATCTTCTGGAGATATTTATGGATCTTGATGTTCCAGTTACATGGATGGATGATTTTGCAGGAGAATTATAACCATTGCAGTGAAATAAAATGCATCATGGTAACATTTGTAAAGGTTAGTCTCCTAATTATTAAGACTGGGGCAGCTTTCACTATTACTTCTGATTGGAGTCACCCACATTTCATCTGGAGTCGCCAAAACAGGAAGAAAAAAATCCTTTGAAAAAGATAACATCGGAATGCAAAAAATATCAAACTAAAATGCAATAAATTTGAATGCCTACAAGACGTACCTCAGGTGCATCCATGATGTACCTGTAGAGTTATTCACAAATCAGAGACTTGGTGCGCAAAAGGGTCACTAATTTTCTACCATGCCCCAATGGTCTTGCCCTGGATTCTTAAAGGGTCAATATGCTGAATAAGGGTAGAGTCTCAATGAGTTAGGGTCAGATCATGATAGGGTGACCATATGAAAATGGGTAAACTTGGGTGGGGGGGATTTGTCAACTGAATGGGCGAAGTTAGCAACCCGTTTAGCTGCACGGCTTCCGGGAAGGCTGCTCGTGTATCCTCGCTCATAGCTCCTCGTTGATCCTTCCTCAATGCTCACTCGTGGCTCCTCAGAACAGAAACAAGTTTTTTGACAGAACAACTTCTGGTTCAGCTGAGGACAGAGGAGCGAGGAGCTTTCAAATAGGGGAACTGAGATGTACCTTAGGATCCAGCCAAGTATTGGCAAGAGGACACCGCAGCTCCCAACATAGAGCTGGAATCTGACACAGTCTCGGAGACACTGAGGCCACCCAGCTCACCCTCCGACGCCTGCAAAATGGCTGCCAGAATGGCCAGCAGAGAAGTCACAGTGTGTTGCATTTATCTCGGAACTCGGAAGCCGGAGCTGGGAATGACTTGCGTTAAATGCGTTCCATTTACAAGTCGCAGTTTTCATTGTAGGTTAGCTCTAGCCAGGTTAGCCATTGTTAGCGGTACCAGCCCATTATGCAGTTTTTTGTGCATACAAACAGCGTAACAACATGTCCACAGATAGATGGTGGAGGGGACTGTGTGTACGACTGATTTAGCGAGACACTAATAACACAGAAGTGCTAAGAACTATGTTACTACAGCTTTCAACACTGTTGATGCGAGGGGTAGCCGTGTTGGATTTTGAGCTTGGGGTACTCTGAGGTTGTCTCTGAAATCCGAGTTTGGCGTTTTTCTGACTTTGGTATATCCAACGTCCAAATACAAATGGAACCTGCTATGTTAATTAGTACAGTCTGTGTTCAAGTCCTACATGCCCGCCTTGATGCCCCCTTTAATGTACAGATGGAGATGGACACAGAGAATAGCTGTGTTCAGAACCGTTCCTTCATTTACTCCCTATGTTGTGTTACTTAAATAGTGATCCATATAGGGAACAACCGAATGAGCTTTGGGACAATACAATGAACGTATCGTTAGTTCAGTAGATACGCCAGTTATTTTTTGTGACGACCGCGCCCAGCAGTGTTGTATTAAAATGTAGGCTAAGCGTCACTGATTTAACTGACTGCCAGAGGGGGGAGATAAAAGTCCAACACTCATTTATAAAACTTAACTGAGCACCAAAACTGAAAATGTACTCTTCAAGTTATTAATGGCATTTATTGGATTTAGCCTTACACAAACCCCAATTCCAATGAAGTTGGGACAATGTAAACAATGTAAACAAAAACATAATACAATGATTTGTAATTTCCCCATTGGGGATTAATAAACGGATTAAAATTTTAAAAAAAAATTTAATTGCTGTTCAAACTATATTCAATTGAATACACTACAAGGACAAGATCTTTAATGTTCAACCTGATCAACTTTATTGATTTTTTATTTTATTTTTTTTACAAATATTTACTCATTTTGAATTTGATGCCTGCAACACGTTCCAAAAAAGCCGGGACAAGGGCATGTTTTTGCACTATGTTACATCACCTTTTCTTTTAACAACACCCAACACCCTTCTTATTTAATCTTATCAATAAGCATTTGGGAACTGAGGACTCTTATTCTTGACGCTTTGGACAGTAGGTGGAATTCTTTACACCTACTGCTCAACAGTCCGGGGTCTCGTATTTTACATTTCATAATGCACCACACATCTTCTATGGGAGACAGGTCTGGACTGCAGGCAGGCCAGTCTAGTACGTGCACTCTTTTACTACGAAGCCACGCTGTTGTCACACGTGCAGAATGTGGCTGGGCAATGTCTCGCTGAAATTAGCAGAGACGTCCCTGAAAAAGACACTGCTTGGATGGCAGCAGATGTCGCTCCAAAACCTGTATGGACCTTTTAGCATTAATGGTGCCTTCACAGATGTGCAAGTTACCCATGACATGGGCACTAACACACACCCATTGTAAACTGTTAACAATTAAATAAGGTGTCTAATTAACATTTACTAACTATGTTCATGTTAACTAAGGTATTAATTTATACATTATTTTACCATTAGTAGATGCCTTGACAAACCGTAAGTAATAGTTAACTAAAGTGTTTATTTTACCATTAGTTAATGTAGTAATAAGCCCTGACTAACTTTAAATAACAGTCAACTAAAGGGTCTATTTTACCATTAGTTAATTAAGTGATAAGCCTTGACCAACAGGTAATAACAGTTAACTAAGGAGTCTATTTTACCATTAGTTAGTGTAATGGTTTGTAAGATGCTATTAATATTAGTTATTACAGTAATAAGCATCAAGTAACAGTTAATTATCCAATATTTAACATTAGGTAACTGTTAAATGTATCTTGTTAACATCACTTAAGGGTTTACTTGTTAATTGAGGCGTTTCCTTATATTACTAAGTGGTCGATAAAGATGTTAGATAGCATGTATGTCTTGAAGTTCACAGCAAAGCCATCTCATTATGAGAAAACTGTTTGTTGACGGGTTATAGGTGTCCACTTATGTCCACTTTACTTGTCTATCCTCCAACGTATGACTTACTTTTGGTAAAGGGTGATTCCGTGAAAAGACTCCACAGTATCTACGCAGAGGTTTGCTTGTTCCTTTGTCTTCATGTAGACTTAAAGCCCAACCTATATGAAGTATTGTGCATGCTTTATATGCATTACTAAACCATAATTAACCATTAATAAATGCTCTTTGTCAGCCTTATTGTAAAGTTGAAAGCACTTATACTTAAACTTACACTTCATAAATGCACAAGAATGCTGAATTAGCATTACTCAACCATACTTTACCAGTTATTAATGCTGTGTTAGCGTTGTTGTAAAATAAAAACATGAACACCTCAACTAACACTTGATAAATGCATAATTATGCTGAATAAGCATTACTTACCATAATTAAGCAATTAGTACTTATGCTAATTAATGTACCCTTATTGTAAAGTGATACTGAAAAATGCATTTAGAGATGACAGTTTACAAGAAAGCAGCAGCAGCATACTGTATATCTCTTCCCAGAAGGCAGCAGGGTGAACAGGCTGTGGCTGGGGGGGGTACTGTCCTTTAGTATCCTTTGGCCTCACCGATATCACTGATGCTCGGGAGATGGGTACCAGTGATCTTCTGAGCAGTTTTAATCTCCCGCTGCAGAGCCCTCAGGTCCTGGGCCGTGCACATCCCATGCCAGTATGGGATGTTTCCAGTCAGGATGCTTTCTATTGCTCCTCTGTAAAAGCTGACAAGAACTTGGCGTGGGAATTTGGCCTTCTTATACTTTCTCAAGAAATACAGTCATTCTTGAGCTTTCTTCACCAGCGTAGAGATGTGAGACGACCATGTCGGGTTCCCTGTGATGCGGATTCCCAGGAACTTGAAACTATTCACCTGTTCCACCTCAGCACCACTGATGTAGTCAGGAGTGAGTGTCGTTTTTATTTTAGGAGGGTTGTTGGGGGGGGGGGGGCCTGTTAAATTGAGTTATGTTCATCTGTTGCTGACCATTGTGGTGATGTTATTTTAGGCAATTAATAAATTACTACATTGTTAAATTTGTTTTTATTATATTCACTTGCAGAGTAGTTAATTTTAGTTGCAAGCTCCCTTTTTTGTTAATCTGTAGCTATTTTATGCAAATAATATATGAATCCATTTATTTTAATGAAAATGTTTAGACTATGTTCACTTGCTTGTTGTCTATTACACACACTAGAGCCACACCCCCCACTGGACTGTAGGCCTATTTATGTGAGACATGTTTTTAAATTTGTGAATGTTACAGTTAACTCCTAAAACAGTTCACGCAGTATAATAGCACACATGGAAATCAGGCAAACATCATGAGGAGAAAGAGCTCATTTTGGTGAGTAGGCTAATCCCGAGCAGCAGGGCTAAGAAACGGGATTTGTGACAGGACAGTTATAATGAAAATAATGGCAAATGTTTAGCTTTCCAAAATTACAGAACACTAAAACTGTATTATAGGTAAATTATAATACATGATACACAAGGACTTTGTTGTTTAAAGCTATTGTAAACGACTGACAGACACAAATGAACAAATGTATATTTTTATCATTTGTACCCGAAGCTAAAACGTTATTTCCGGCTGTGGTTCCCTTCGTATATGACCGTTAACGTAACGTTACTTGTAGCTGACGTGGCTAAAGCATAGATAACTCAACAAAAAGCAAATAAGGGATGCACGCAAGAAACAGACCAACAAAACAGGCATACAGGTGAAACACGTCAAAATACATCCAATATTGCAGAAAACATGCAAATATCACATCACATTTAGTTTTCACAGAATGAACGGAGTGCCATTATAATAAGAAATCATTTTATAAAATCGTGCTTAAATAAAGTGTCGATCAGATCATCACCGGCTGTTGATGGACGACTGAAGACTCTGCTGATTAACTAGCAGCTGTGTTTTCACACAAAAACAAGCCCTCATTCTGCTGTTTATGTCCGTCTAAATACAACTAAGACACTGTTCTATAGCTAAGTTAAGTGATAGTTGGCTTGGTAGCATTACTAGACAAGACACGTGTAGTTAAATGAAACTTTAACTACATGGACCAACTCACTGACAGTTAGCTAACGCTAGCTGTTAGCCGTTGCCCAGCTAACAATTTTTGGTTCCCAGAACGTTCTGGGAACGTTCGTTTTTGGTTGTGGGAACGTTCCCTGAAGGTTTGTTTTGGTTGTAGTTTGGTTGTCTGCTGGTTAATTGGAAGGTTTTCTTAACGTTCCGGGAACGTTCGTTTTTGGTTATCGCGAACGTTCTCGGAACGTTCTCCTAACGTTCTCTAAAAGTTACAACCTTTAGAGAACGTTAGGCGAACGTTCCGAAAACGTTGCAACCTTTAGCGAACGTTAGGGGAACGTTCCCTTAACGTTGCAACCTTTAGCGAACGTTAGGGGAACGTTCCCTTAGCGTTGCAACCCTCAGCGAACGTTACGGAACGGTCTCTTAACGTTAGGGGAACGTTCGCTGTAACCAAAAACAAACGTTCCCAGAACGTTAAGAAAACCTTCCAATAAACCAGCAGACAACCAAACTACAACCAAAACAAACCTTCAGGGAACGTTCCCAGAACGTTAAGAAAAGCTTATTCCCCTAACCTTTAAACAACACCCATACTCTATGTGTGTATGTATGTACTGTAAATACACACGTACATACATACAAAAGTTATATTAGTAGGAAGGAATGAACAGGCAAACTTGATGGCATTTCAAAACTTTAATATTCAAACAACTGAAAAAGAAACAACAAAGATAAGGATGTAGTGTAAATGTAGTGCAAGATGCATAAAGATGGGTTTGTAAAGTGTGTGCAAAATAAGTCACTAAAACAATATTAATAAAAAAGTTAAAAAGGGGCTCCATGGCTCAGTCCTTCTCAGCTGGCCTATAAAGAAATAAACAAAAGTTAGACATGTAATACTAAGAATGAACACATTAACACATTTTTTTGATGAACTTTCTTATGAACATAATGCAGAAGAACTTAAATTTACCGTGTGTGTGGGGCAAACTTCAGAACTTGCCCAATCAAATCCTCCGCTTCTGCAGCAGTCAGCGCAGGGAAGTTTTTCTGGCAGGCCGCTAGAGTAGAAGTCAAAATGAAGCAAAGTTATAGGTCAAATTAAAACCTCTTGTCAGCCAAGCTAAGCATAATACTAATGTGAAGAATAAAATAAAACCTGCCTGTTATAACCCTGCATACAGCCAGGTCCTGGAAGGCTTTCTTTGTCTTTCTTCCCCGCAGGCTGTACTGTATCAGCAGCATGCGGCGGACGGCATCACCTCCAGTACAACCACCGAAGGTTGACCGGAAAAATTGCTGTAAAACATATAGTAACAGATTATGCATACAGTGTAGAGCTTGTACAATCTCATTTTGTAAGAGAAGTCAGTTCAGTTAAGATATTAGATTTTATGCAATTATATAGTGTTTGTCTTAGGGCAGAACTATGGCCACTTAATTTCCATATTGTTCCTCCTCTCCATACACACATACATACATCCATACATACATACAAACACGTGAGCAACCTGAGTCTTACCTCTCATTTTGATCTCCATGTCTGAGCCACCTCCCTCTGTGTGAGTTCTTCTGTTTAAAACAACAAAAATGTTGTGTTACTCTAGTGATCCTTGCCATTAAATTGTACTTCTTTGCAAATACAAAAATCAAAGCAACTGTACCTTCAACTGTGTCCCAAGATGAAGTGGCAGTCCGTGGTAGGGTCACTAAAGACTCATCCTGCTCTGGGCAACCAGCTGGTTTCCTGCATGGCGTTGATACATATAAAAATAAATTATATGATTTTTTTATAAGATGAAGTTGATAGGTTGCCTGCACATGCCATTACAAAATATGAACCTATTCTTTTATATCAGACAAAATATATATTAAAACAACTTACATGCAGGTGGTGGAGGAAGTGTTATCTGCTGAGCTGAAAAAAGACAGGAAGAGACAAACATTAGAACAATCCCATGATATGCACCATGTTGACTGTCATTGGTTCCATGTTAAGAAATATGACTGTTTTATATAAATGCATACATAAATTTTAACTTCCAGACAGGGCTTCCAGACGCACGCTCCGTCCTGGACAGTTTATCTGGTCGTGCAACAGATTCATCTGTAATACAGAGACCATATAGCGTGTACCCATTGCAAAATCTGTGATTTGAAATATGTGAAAAAATGTAGTCTATAATAAAGGTCTTACCATCGCTTGAAGAATCTGTCATGAACCTCCTTGGGCGTCGGCGCTGCCTTTTTGGACACTTGCTTCATCTTCTGTCTGGATGCTGGTGTCCCTCAGCCGCCGACACCGGTCCACAGCTTTGGCGTAGGAATCTATGTTAAGAGAACATTTGTGATCCAGTAGTGCAAAAAAAGAAGAAAGAAAAGCAGTTCCATACAGAGAAAATTATTTATTTACATATAGTATAGCAGCAATAGGTTACCTGTACACAGCCATATTTTTTAACTGGATATTTGGCCCAGCTGCTGTTGGGCAAATGGCACGCTGTGATTTGGAGCAGAGCGAGGTGACATGGAGCTCCTGTAGAGCATGAGCAGATAATCCATCTTCTCCTCAAATGTCTCCATCCGGATTCATCTGAAATAACAGATCATACAACTTGTACTGATTGCAAAAATATTTAAAATGTATACAGTCAGTGTAAACATTGAACGTGACAAGATTTCTGCATTGTACCCCAGATACTTTGTAATGGGGAGACACAGCATCCACAGAAATGCATAGTGTAAAGCCAGTACTGCAGCTGTGTAGCAACACATTACGTCCCTTGCTGTAGCCTTCACTCAGCTTGACGATAACTGGCTAAAGTGCGTTGCAAGATGGCTGCCTATCTACCTGGACTAAGGATTTTGATTATTTTGGCTTTATTTATGTACTGTACTACACTAATTAAAAAAAGACCGAAAACGGATATCTTATTTGTAACATAAACAAAAGCATTTTAACATGATTACACAAAACTTACAATGCAACAAAGCAGAAACGTCGTGCACAGCAGCAAACAAAGGGAAAGATTTAAGCAATCCATTTAAAGCCCAACTCTGGCCTCGCCCTTTTGAATGGGAGTGCTACTACGGGCCCTTCTATGATAGCATCAAAATCAACATTTTTAAAACACTAAGAAGGCTCGACACAACATGAAACTTTACTCCAAGTCTCACCTGGGGGCTCAACACATAAACTCAGCATTGAGAACATGGTTTGTGCACAAATAGTTTACTAAACAGAAAAGACTTGGAGCAGCTCACTGCATGACTAGCATAGCACAATGGCGGACGACGTTGAAAAACTAACTAAAGTTAGTTGTTTACTTCAGCCAAACTTTTATTTTTGGTCAACCTAACAAGAACCGGAATATAACAAACCCATACGAGGGAAAGAGTTTAATGTTAAACCACAAACCCTCCCATTACAACAACAACAACATCATTAAACTGCAAAGTATTTCGCTTACCTCTCCGTGAGCTGAGCCGCGTGGTCCGTCCTGTGGCTTTCTCTTCTTCTAACGGGAGAATCGGTCTGCTCAGAGCAGCGGCCCCCTACTGGTGTGGGGTTGTAACGGTTAGGTTTTCAAACTGAATAAAGAAGTGAATTATCTTAGTTGTGAAAATCGTCCCATTGATAGATTCCTCTTTTAAGTTGTTTCACGAAGACAGTTAAAAAACCGAAGTCAAGCACAAAAGTACTATTTTAAGCTAAATTGATATCAGCCTTAAAATAAATGTTATGCTTTCTTAAATTTTATAAGTCAAATCATTTTTGAGTGAATAAATCAAGTGACAAACCATGCTACTTCTAACTCCGAACAACCAAAAACAACCAAACGGGAACGTTGTGTGAAGGTACGGCGCAACCGCAGGGGAACGTTACCGTTGGTTGGTTCTCTTAACGTTTAGAGAACGTTATAACCAGGAGGGAACGTTCCCTAAACGTTAGCTTTTGGTTTGGTTCGAACGAACCTTTAGAGAACCAAAAACTAACGTTCCCTAACGTTCCCTAAACGTTCTGTGTTACTGCACAGGGCTGCCAACTCTCACGCATTGGCCGTGAGACACACGCATTTGACTGGTTTCACACGCCACACCCCCGATTTCTCACGCTGAAGTGTCAGCCCGGTCGGTCAGATTTCTGAAAGATGAGTTTATCTGTAGATCTACCTGTTGAGCCACTCGTGATTGATTAGTTGTGCTTTCAGAGACTGTGAGGGGTTCAAGAGCGCTCCCTGTCTGTGGACGTTTCGAATTGTCGCAAACTGAGAACATTTTTTTCCCGAGCCATCCCAGGTGCATTTCCCCGGCTTCAGGTATGAGCTCTGAGTATCACAGACCCGTCCGGCGCTTCGTGTCCACTCTCTCTGTAAAGATAGAGGTGAGCAGCGCGGCTGGTAGTGCAGCAACTTCAGTTCATGTTATTGGACTCGCTCTGGGGGGGGGGGGGGGCAGTGACGCGTTGCATCCGTGTAGTCCTCCGATGAAGAGCAGCGTACGGACACCTCTAAACTCTGTCAGAGACCAGAGACCCAAATGGGCCTCTGAGTCTGTGTGACGGTCTGAATGAGATCCACCATATCAGCGGAGCAATGACATGCACAGCAGACTATATTACACCATATACTATATTATACTATATATACTATATTACAACTCTCCAAATCTCGGACAACAGAGATGGGAGGAGTTATATTCTAAATGTGCACAAAGTTGTAAACATGAGCAGAAATCTGATGAAACACATCTATACTATATATACGTTGGGCCACTGTTGTGCTTCTCTAACCTCGGTGCATCTCTAAATGTAACTGTAAATAATTAATTTGATGTTTTATAAAATGAACAAATAGTCTTTATTTTCCCAAAAAGTAAAAACAGTAAGTGGGGCACAGAGGACGAGGGCCAGACATTACTGAACCTCGGCACAAAGGTTAAAGGATTAGAACTTATGTAACTCAGTGGTTCTTATTCTTTAGAATTTCAGTGGTCTTAGTTGATCCCTCAACATTAATTTAACTTTGGGTCCCTGGTCCCTACACCAGGGACCCCTGGACCTGGTCCCTACACCAGGGACCCCTGGACCTGTTCCCCACAGACACAAATCTTCTCAGCTGTTGCTGACATATGCCACTGTCTCTTCATGTGGCTCATTGTCTGGGTCAGTTGTTATATCAGAAGAAGTTAATAATGTAAATGCTGAATGCCCTAATACCTATTGATACTACAACAACACAAAGGCTCTTTGCTCTTTTTTGAAAAAAAACTCTCCAGAAAGTGCCATTTAATGGTTTATTTTTCAATTTTTTTCCTGGGGGAGCATACCCCCCAGACCCCCCTAGGGAGATCCCCATCCCCCCACATATAACAAATCCCAATTTAAACCCCGAAAGATAAAGACGCAAAGAAATTGCTTTGTACACGGCAAAATATGGGTTTGCCCCCCCAAATCTCACTCCAAGGTTGGGGGAAAAGTTGGCAGCCCTGCAAACATAACAAATAAGAATTCACGGTTGTAATAAATAACTAACCCGCTTTTTTATGTTTGTGTTTTCTTTCACAGCAATGCCCCTCTGTCTTTCTATATTTGTGACAAGGGTTCAACCTGAGGGACCGGCATCCATGATTCTTCAGCCTGGAGATGAAATCATTCAGGTATTCTGCTAATATAACGAAGCTCTCGTCAAAGTTTTCCGTTATTATTTCAAGGTTTAGTGGGATTTTACTCCACGTTAACCAAACAAATCTGTCTCTTCTCACAGGCAAATGGCTACAGCTTTGTGAATATAGATCATGGGTATGCAGTGTCCCTCCTGAAGACGTTTCTGAACACTGTGGATTTGACTATCATCAGAGAAGCGCAAGCATAGACTCAACTAAGACCTCTAAAGAAGAGGGACATGAGAAAAGAGACGAACAGAGACATTTTTGTTGACTCTCATATTTTTTATACACTGAGGAGACTGACCTGTTATCTGTCGGGACTATTTATAGAAGAGATCTCCGTAGCCTTGATTAAACAGGGAAAACCACTGAATGAAGTGGATCAAAGTGAGACGGCGGCAAACCTCTGCAAGTACGAGTCCTCAGAAGGCCATCACTGTGGTATATATATTTTTATACAAAAGAAGCTGAAGATGTGACCTGCTCTGACGCAAATGATTACTGTGGTCTCTGTACAGATCATCTTTTTTTTTTTTTTTTTTTTTTGTCCCAAACTCATAAATTCTTTAAAATACATAGATTTAGGTTGTAATCCTGCAGATTGACATGAATTGACCACTTGGGGACAGAGCTCCCTCTCTTCTGTCATTCAATTGGTCTATTTTTTATTCTTTTTTAAACATATTGTTTTAGATGTTGAAACCATTTTCTGGTCTGCCGTGCGTTCATATTTGGAGGACAATGTTACGTGCTTTTCATGTGGAGACGAATGTAGGTCAAGGAGGGGTTTGATTTTGTTTATTTGGAAAGTTTTTTTTTTTTTTTTCTCTCTCTCTTCTTGCAAGATGGAGGAGTTGAGAAGTCATCCGCCCTGCTTCCATAAACCTGTGAGCACCCTCCAGCATACAAACACTTCTGTTCCCAGTTCCTTCCTCACAGCGACTGCTCAGCATATCACCGGACCGGACCACTACCTGTGCTGTGTGGAAACAACCCCTCGCAGTATGAAGCTTCTGAGATGTTGGGGAGGAGTCTGCGTGTGTTTTAATAGGACTGTTAAATGGAAAGGAGATTTAAATATTGGCAAAATGGGAGAGGAGAGGTATAGCATGTTTGCTCACCCTTAATCTGATTTTGCCAATCAAATGCTTTTGTTTAAAGCAAAGTTAGACATTTTGGGAAACGCTTATTTGCTCTCAGGCGACGTGTGAGAGGAGAATATTAACACAAGAGCAACAAGAGCGGTAGCTATCGATCCTCTCCGCTACTCTGATCTTTTTTTCCACCAGAAAGTGAATACACGCACTGTATTTCCAAAAATGTAAAAACTATTCTTTTAAGCGGAGAAAGATACGGCGGTTATGCTAGTTAACCAAAGCAAGTTTGGAAATTGTGGACTGAAGGTAAAAGCAGCAGACAACTGACAGAAAGATATTTGAAAAAGAGCAGGTCAACGTTGGACTCATAATGTTTTTTTTGTTTGTTTTTTTAAGGGCTTCATCTTTCAGGCAGAAATGAGTGGGATAAGTGTTTGTTTTGCAGGGGTTTCAACATCTGTCTGTTTTATTTTTTACATGGGAGAAGACCACAGTTTGCCTTTTGTGTCTAAAAATGTATCATGCTTTTTACTTTGATCACTTTGGAGCAGTTTTTCTTTGCTGTACGGAGTAGAGTCGGGAGAAACAAGTTGTCAAGTGCCATAGACCTTGAACTGTTTGACAAGGGGAGGACCTTTGACCCCAGAACCCAAGCAATATTCACATGTTCACATCCTTCTGAGTACCTTTGCAGCATAATGGCTTAAAAGTAAGCCTTCATTTTCATTCAGAAACATCGAATAGCATTTTTTTTTTTAAACAGTCTTTTAGTGATCACCGAGGATTTTACATGAATTGTATATTGTGAAGAAGAATCGTTTTTTGTAATGAAATAGCACAGAAAATATATCAACATTGCTTAAACAAAAGATTTCTCTGCATTGTGTGTAAGTGAATGTTTGTGTCACTTTGCCTAAGAAGAGCTTTTTACCGTTTGTCACTTAGATTACCATAACTCCTGATGTTTATTTGTGCAAAATCAACTTACACCGTTGAAAATCCAGTCAAAGCTGCATCTCCGAACATTCCTAATGTTTGTCAAAGAAGTGTCAGGAGGAAAGGAGTTTTTTAAAGGCAACATGTCACCTCTCTGTTAAGATTCATTCACTGGTTAAAGAAAACTCTTTGAGACGTGTTTCCAAAAGAAATGGAAATGATCAACAAAGTGAGTAAAGGCCTGAACAATACATGTGTGACCACTGAATAGTTTGTAATAGAATATCATCACACAGTGTTTCCTCGTCTTGTTTACAGCGGAGTGTGTCATCTACTGTTCCCACATGTAGTTAAGATTGACCCATAAACACTGTGGTAATTAACCAAATTAAATACCCCTTTTAATAATAGCAGTCACACTCTTTTAAGGTAGCTGTTCTAAGTGAAGCTGTTTTTTTGTTTGTTTTTTATAAAAGCTAAATCTAAAATTGGTCATTTATTTACAAGTAAATTACATTAATAATGTGTATTTCCCAAATTTTCCACAGAATGTAGTAATTTACACATGAACTGTTTGTTATTTCTATTAATTTGATGGTGGTTGCTGTTGACTTTTTAAGGGGGGGGGGGGGGGGGGGGGGGGGGGGATTTCTGTGGTAAGTCACTTTATATTCATGGCAAAAAAAAGTCTGACATCGACTATGTAGGGAGATAAAACACAGTCACATTTTCTTCATGTCCGGTAGGTTTCATATGCTCCCACATTCTTATTTATTTGGTCTTCTGTGGTTTTTAGACCTTACTAATCAAATTGTAAATACTCTTAAAAAATTGAGAAAAGAATTAATAATGGCAATAGTGACTTGCGATTGTAAAACCAGCAATAAATTGCAATGCAGAGGCACTCATTTTAATGTATAGCTAGTATTTCTAAGGTTTCTCTGGAAACAGCCACAGCGAGATGATGATTGATATGCATTTATCCAACATTCCAGATTTTTGTACATAATTACCTGTTTCTGAAGTAACCTGTGGAAAATAAACTAATGCTCTTTAGCAACGGATTCTTCTGTCTTCATTTCATCCTCTGGGTTCATCTTTAAATGAGTAACGGTACAGATGCAAAGTCCAGTGTGCATGGACAGTGGACTGTGTTCAGGCTGCATTGGTTACAGTATAAGATGTGTACAGCGCTTAAATTAGCGGTCTAGCACCAGGAATCCCAATAAGGAATTTAATTCCTACTTACTGGTAAATTGTGTGTGTGTGTGTGTGTGTTACAGACTCCTGCTTGCTTCTTCTGTCAGTTCAACAGTGCTGAAGGCCTTTTACTCACTCAAACCATGCTGATGTTCTTAATTGTAATTTGCATTGAGCTCCCTCTGTTTTCCTCTGAAATCATTTATTATTATTATTATTTTCTTCAGCGGTCAGTTTCCATTGAAGTGTAGCAGAAATGTTTACATTTTTGAATAGATCAGACTGGTGAGTGTTGTGTTGAATGATTGTTCTGTCACGTAACAACATGGGCCATACTTCTGGTGCCACTCTCAGGCCAAACCATGTTTTTCATCCCTTTTTTCCTCCTTTCTATATTTATTGTGTAATGATCATTATATCCTCATATCCTTACCTTTAGCATGGCTTATTGCATACTTATTGTATGTGTGGAGGAAGCATACTTTTTGTTTGTCTTACACACCCTAATTGATGCTTAATTACTTAATGAAATAGTTAGATTACACAAAACTTTAACTGTGGTTTGTATAGCAAAAATGATAGCAGCAATTTTAAATGCATAACAAAATCATATGTAGGTGTATGTACATTTCCAAATGTCCTGTTACCGTTCATTCATAGAACATGTTGATATAAAGGAAGTGTGTCCCATGTGTTTTGACTTTTTGATCTTTTGCAGTGGCTACATGCTTCAGTACGCTCTGTCTCCCATTTCTGAAGTGGACCTGCTTGTTAGGACCCTTTAAGCCACTATACATTTTATGACATCTGAAACCACTTAATTATTTAAAGCCTTTGTCTTAACTAACATCACTGAAGTAAAATAAAAACAACAATCTCATAATACAGTGTAATTTTAAAAGACTGTGTTTTTTATTAAATGCCAAACCAAACTAGTTAAGTTGATAAAATTGACTCCTGACTGACTCCTGATTGACTCCTGACTGACTCCTGATTGACTCCAGATTGACTCCTGACTGACTCCTGATTGACTCCTGACTGACTCCTGATTGACTCCAGATTGACTCCTGATTGACTCCTGATTGACTCCTGACTGACTCCTGATTGACTCCAGATTGACTCCTGATTGACTCCTGATTGACTCCAGATTGACTCCTGACTGACTCCTGATTGACTCCTGATTGACTCCAGATTGACTCCTGACTGACTCCTGATTGACTCCTGATTGACTCCAGATTGACTCCTGACTGACTCCTGATTGACTCCATATTGACTCCTGATTGACTCCTGCCCTAAAACAAGAAACACACAGGTCTGTGCTTTTTGTATTATTTAAAAATGTCCCAAATTCAGTCATACTTATGGACTGTGAAGTGCAGGCTTGTAGACTAAATCACTTCTAATTTATCCAACATTAATCTGACACAAGTATACATAATTTTAATCTAGAAATCATTTATAGACTACATCTTTTATACTGACTATTAGAGCGATGAAATATTAAAGAAGTTAGCTATTTTTGTTGAGCTCTATAGGACCTGTGTGAGGAAAAGAAATTAAGTAAGACATACATAGTAAGACTTATGAATTATAAGGATGAGCAGATGCTTATATTTGAAATAATGACATACATTACCGTTCTTTATCATTATATAAGTCAGAAGCTGATCACCTCGCCGTCCACATGCAGAGAACGGCAGCAGCTCAGGAGGTGGAGGAAGAGAAGAAAATGATAAATAGTGAGTGAGACAAATAATTGTTTGCTTGTTAAATCACTGAGAACCAGGTTTACAAAATAACATGTTATTACCTTCTCAGTCAAGTCAGAGGCTCGTACATAGTGGAGTAGGACAAAAGTATGTTGAAATGGTTAGTCAAACAATATTTGAATTATTGAAGTAGTATGGATAAGCATACTATTTAATAATAATACAAAAAAATTACAATGCAAACACACATTTCTTATTTTGTCTTTACATTAGACTATTCTAAGTCACTTTCTCTTCAGTCAGAAGCTCGTACTCACCTTTTTGGGCCCCAGTGAACAGCAGCGGCGGCTCAGGTGAGAGGGAAAAATAAATAATGGTCAGTAAGATAGACAAATTATTTTTTTAATTACTAAATAAGTGATATTATATGAACGCATAGATGTAACATACAGTTTGTTGGTAGGTTACATTGTATTGATTTATTGTAGAAACTAGTCTGAAGCTCATACTTACTTTTTTCATCCACAGTGAACAGCAGCAACTCAGGTGGAACAATAAAGAATGGTTAGCAAAACGGACAAATAATCTTTGAACTATGAAGTGATAATATATGAATGAGCAGGTGTGGTATAGAGTGTGTTTTTTTGTCTTTATATTATATTTTTAAGTCAGACGCCCGTACTTACATCTTGCGTCCACAGTGAACAACAGGTCAGGTGGTGGAGTTAGATCAGAGTAAAGTCAGACAAAAATTGTTAGTAAGATGAACAATCTCTAAATTACTGAATATTATAAATAATACATATTTTATATTGTTACTGTACCTTTTTTGGCAATGTTAATTTGGGCATTTTTAACCTCTGGGTGAAGATGTTCAAACTGCCCTTGGGAATGTTACTTGGTGCCTTGGTGCCATGAGGTTTGCTCATATCTTTGGATGTGCGGTTTTTGCAGGTGTCCAGTGCATTTCCAGTCAGTTGATGACATCGGAATAAAGTGCTTTGTCTTCTCTTTGATATTGCAGATTTTTTTCCTGTTTCTTATATTAGTGCAGTTGTTTTTAGCGATAGATTTAGTGTTTAATGGAGGGCTGTCTGCAGTCCTCCAACTGCAGGCAGCTTTACATTACACACACGCCTAATGTTGGGCAGACTTTAATTAAACTGCCTCTGGGAGCTTTCTTGGTGACTTGGTTCCATGAGGTTTGCTCATATTTGGATGTTCTGTTTTTGTTGGTGTCCAGTGCATTTCCAGTCAATTGATGCTATGGGAGTAAAGTGCTCTGTCTTCTCTTTGAATTTGAAGCTTTTTTTCCAGCTTCTTACATCAGTGCAGTTGTTTTTAGCCCTCCATTGCACGCAGTGGTGTCAGCTTCACTGTAAAGGGAGGGATTATTGTGTTCATTTGAATGACGACCAAGCTGAAGGTTCCTTGCCCCGCCAGACGCAAAAGCAACTTTGTCTTCATCAGCCCCGCAAGACGCAAAGGCTTCCCTTGTCTTCATCAGCCACGCCAGACGCAAAGGCTGCATGCACGGGGAATCGACAGCCCTGCCAGACGCAAGAGCTACCTGAGGCATCACAGGCCCTGCAAGACGCAAAGGCCGGCCGTCAGGGTGACAGAAATACAGTCGATCGATCCCCTATGCAAAAATGAAGAGATACACAAATATATATATACAAAACATTTCCAAACAAGCCCCAGTGCAAGACGCTACTTGGGGTGTTGACAGCCCCGCCAGACGCAAAGGCTACCCTTGTCTTCATCAGCCCCGCAAGACGCAAAGGCTACCCTTGTCTTCATCAGCCCCGCAAGACGCAAAGGCTACCCTTGTCTTCATCAGCCCCGCCAGACGCAAAGGCTACATGCACGGGGAATCGACAGCCCTGCCAGACGCAAGAGCTACCTGAGGCATCACAGGCCCTGCAAGACGCAAAGGCTGGCCGTCAGGGTGACAGAAATACAGTCGATCGATCCCCTATGCAAAAATGAAGAGATACACAAATATATATATACAAAACATTTCCAAATAAGCCCCAGTGCAAGACGCTACTTGGGGTGTTGACAGCCCCGCCAGACGCAAAGGCTACCCTTGTCTTCATCAGCCCCGCAAGACGCAAAGGCTACCCTTGTCTTCATCAGCCCCGCCAGACGCAAAGGCTACATGCACGGGGAATCGACAGCCCTGCCAGACGCAAGAGCTACCTGAGGCATCACAGGCCCTGCAAGACGCAAAGGCTGGCCGTCAGGGTGACAGAAATACAGTCGATCGATCCCCTATGCAAAAATGAAGAGATACACAAATATATATATACAAAACATTTCCAAACAAGCCCCAGTGCAAGACGCTACTTGGGGTGTTGACAGCCCCGCCAGACGCAAAGGCTACATGCACGGGGAGTTCACAGGGTGACAGAAATACAGTCGATCGATCCCCTATGCAAAAATGAAGAGATACACAAATAGATATGTACAGCCCAAAAGCTACCATGGGAACCATTGGTCCTACTGTGATGTGGAAGTGATGAAGGGCAGGTATGGACTTGCTCCAATGTTTCAAGGAGGGATGTCAGCCCACCCATTGTAGAGTTAATCCAAGTCCCACACATCAGACCACTTCCACCTCTTTGCAGGAGTCTCCTCCTCGTTGTCGCTCTCGTGCCTGCGTCTCCTGGAGCAGCCGAGGCCAGGGGATTCAGGAAGGACTGCCTCGTCAGACCAATCTACTAGGACGACTGACCGGATGAGCTCAGCATCCAGTTCAGAGATATCAAGTCCAACGATATCGTTTTCACCCTCATGCTCGTCCTCGTTCTCGTCCTCTTCAAATTGCTCATACCTGTACCTGGCCAGTAAATTGTCAACATCAGGTATGATAGGATCATGAAAAGGTTCAGCAGGAGGATCAGCAGGAGGATCAGCAGGGGCATGAGGATAAGCGTAATGATCTTGGTGAAAAGCATAAGGATCATAAGGGGGTTGAGGATAAGGGTGAGGAACAGCATTGGGAACAGCATAGGGAACACCATAGGGAACATCATAGGGAACACCATAGGGAACACCATAGGGAACAACATAGGGAACAGCATAGGGATCAGCGTAGGGAACAGCGTAGGGATCAGCGTAGGGAACAGCGTAGGGAACAGGGTAGTAAACAGGGTAGTAAACAGGGTAGTAAACAGGAAAAGGAACTTGCTCTTGTTCTTCCTCCTCCACCCAATTATGCAGTGGTGGAAACTGCTGCTCACCTTCCGCATTACCTCCCTGAGGCTCAGCCTCCTGAAGCCCAGCTTCCTGAAGCCCGTCCACATCACCTTCCCCAACAACGTCAATCTCTTCCTCGTCGTCCTGGTAATCAGGCAGGATTGGGTTATAGGGGGCGATCACAGCGACAGGGCGGTCAGGGCTCGGAGGCCCGAATAAACCACCTGAGGATTCAAAAATAAATTCAAAAAAGTCACATTCTCCACTTCCAAAACACAGACTTAAACAGGAGGATTAAATGCCTAATTAATCATTTTTCACCAGATGCGTTACAAGCACCGTGTAGAAATATAACCAAGGAACACGGTGCCATAGCCACATCTAAGATCAAATATTGGGCTGTTCTGCTGCTGTTATTATTATTATTATTATTATTATTATTATTATTATTATTATTATTATTAAACATTGTGACAGGACGAGAGTAATCTGATGATCTGATGAAGTTAGATATATCTTCACATAACACTGCTCTCACGTAATTATCTAAAGGTTTTGCTTACAAAACATTGATTACAGATAAGTTAGATACATTTTAGATAAATTGTGCCATATTTGACCGCCAAGTGCTAAATAAAGATTTACTGTACATCATTCTCACTGGAAACCGTAATGCAGGACTGTCGGTGATATTTCAAATAAGAGAAAATCATGAAAATGCTATCTCTATGTGAGACAGGGTTCAAAATGATTTAACAGGAACAGGGCAGTGGGCTTCAGCAGCTCACTTTCCCATGCAGCTGTCTACTTGTTTTGGGACCTGGATTCAGAAAACGTTATTATTCTTGCCTAAACTATTTTCCACTCTTTCATAGTTTACATGGGTCTCTCAGACATGTGTTAGTAAAAGCTGTACACACTGCTCAATATTACACAAAACTACTCCATAATGATCTTTTAATATATATTTCTTCATTTAAAGAACAATGTTGACTGGGGTGCTGTGCAGATACTTTGACATTTCAGTCAGTCAATAACAGTCTGCAGCAGCACATATTAAATTGTGATGAATTTATCCAAATCATAATAAATTTGTATTTTCTCTTTGATGAGCACAGTAGCAGTAATGAGGGACTGAAGAGCAAAAGTGATCCAGGTTAAGTATTTAGTCAGATATGACATCCAGTACTATACTGTCTCCGCAAGGGAACAATATTTAAATCTTGATTTTGCAAGACAAAATTCCACATAAAGACCTTGTTCACATTCCTGTTTTTTGCTTCTGAAAACATTACTTGTTACTTAATACAACAAAAAAGTCAGATTAGTATAAAGCAGTCAGAGCAATATGCCTCAATTCTGTCATGTTGCATCACATTCCGGTTGTAGGTGGCTCTGACTCTTCAGTGATATAGAAAGAAGAGATGATGTCTATGACACTGTGGGATTTTTTTTTTTTTTTCAAGATCATAGTATAACGTTTGCAATAATGTGTGAAAAACACAGACGTAGCCGAAACGTGTGATGCGTAAAGATATGCGTGCGTAATTACGCACGCTTAAACGCCTAATTAACAACAGGGCTTCTCCCAAAAAACAACCCCAGCTAAATAAGTGCATCTTCGCAAAAGTATATATATTGTTTTATATTTAGCCACTTCCCAAATTCATTTGATTTCCATGGTTGCCTATCATGCAGCGTGAGGGAGACTGTGGCATCTTGAACGCAGGATGTGCACAGTCCCTGCATGACAGCCCAACCTCATCTCTTCCATTTAACGTTACAAGAGAATACCAGGTGAACAAGCAAAGCATATTTCAATGTTAGGACAATGCAAACATGTCAAGTAGAAGCTCTGGGAGATTACTGAAGAGCTTTAGTTTTAGGTCCTAACTGTCAGACACTTTAGTTGACGTCATCTCCTTCATTCAGACTCATAATAACATTGATCAGAAGTATCTGGGAACTACTTCACAAATGTGATAATGTCTTTTTCAAAGAGCACGACAGTATCTCCGGATACATTTTAAGCAGCGAACGTACAGTAGGTGTCCTCAAAGGAACGTGCACTGATTTGATTACACCTGCACGTTCTGATCCGTTCTTAAGTTCCATCGTTTCCATGGTGCACAGGAAAGTGTAGGAAAGTGTTTTTTTTTGCATTATTCGAAAAATGGGCCAGTCGCCATCTTGTAACCCTAACCCTTATTTAACATTTTCGACAATTTGTGTTTTCAAACCTCTAGCTACACCATTATTAACATAATTCACACACGTCCCGCCATACTCAGTACATTATTACCATATAATTATTATATATACCGAGAAACGTCAAGTGTCACCAAAAACTGTGTTTTCCTAACAGGCCATCTAAAAATATAATAATTCTCTATTTTACATAACAAATTAACACAATTAAATGCCAATTGTGTTCTAAATGTCTCTTTTAAGGATTTAATGAACATAATAATATAATAAATACATTTGGCATAACATTAAAAGATGTCTCACGTGGAAAATGAATTCTCCGTGTGGTCGACAGGTCCACAGCCGCAGGGGCTCCACTAGAAGTCATTTTAGCAGGAAATTCCAGTAGGTTTTACTGTAGTTTTACTGCTGTATGTTTTTTCTTCAGGTATCAGTTTGTTTTTAGAAGTTGTTTTCCAGGTGATCAAGTCTCCAAGAATTTCAACTGTCCGGGTTTTTTTTTTGCAGGTCAACTTGTGTCAAGTCCAAATGCAAAAGAAATTCTAAAGGCCTGCAGCTATTCACATCACCTTGGTCACCACATTAACATTCTGTTGCCATGACTTTCACTGACGCGCGCGAGCGTGTGCGTGAGCGAATGAGAGACATTATATAGGCTACATATTGATAAAATATATATAAATGTTGTAAGTTGTTTGGATTTTTGTTGTGTTTTTTAGGTGTTTCCATAAATAATTGATGTTGAACTCACCTGACCTAGAGTTCACTTACCAGGTTAAACCAAGAATGAATCTGTCAGCATCGGGAATACGATAATTAAAACTCAACTAAAATGTGTGAAAATAACATTTTTATTAACTGAAATAAAAATGACTACATTCTTCTAGCAAGTTTCATGAAAATTGGGTCATGGTGTAAATCAACTGAACTGAAAACATAACCTTCGTCACATAGGTAATAATAATAAACCCCCAATTTATACATCATATCATTTTGCATTTTTTATTTGCCATTGGGGTGATAGAGGGGAGCCTGTCATGGTTGGGGTCCAGCTGGCCGTGAGTATTGTTTTTCTTCCTTTCCCTGCCTTTTTCTTCTGTCTTGTTTTGTTTTGTTTCTCCCTCTTCCTCCCCCTCGCCTGTCCGAAGCCAGCTGATTACCAACACCTGCCGTCAGTCTGCCAGCAGCAATCATCTCCTCCACACCTGCCCGTCATCACCTGCTCCCGCCAAGCACACCTGCCTGCCATCTTCATCAGCCACAGTATTTCAACCCCGGCCCTGCTCTCACTCTTCACCTGATCGTTGCTTCAGCTACAGTGGTGATACTACGTTGCTTAAACCTCCTGAGGTTTCCCAGTGCTTTTCTTTGTGCTAATTCTATGTGCTCACCTCTCCTGTGCTTGTCTTTCAGTCATCCTTCCCTCCGGTCAGCTGGCTTCGGACCCCGGACCCTCTCCCTCGGCGCCCCCTCTTCATCCCGGCTTTTGTACCAGCATCTCCGCCAGCCTTCACTCCTCTCATCCGTGTCTCCTCGTGTCTGCATTTTCCCTCGCCTCTCCAGCCTTGGCTCCTCGGTCCCCCGGTTACCTCTCTCTCTCTCTCGCTCTCTCTCTCTCTCTCTCTCTCTCTCTCTCTCTCTCTCTCTCTCTCTCTCTCTCTCTCTCTCTCTCTCTCTCTCTCTCTCTCTCTCTTGCAATAAACGTGTGCTGTGCTTTTGAGTCCGCCTTTCTGTCCCGTAACAGAGCCCAGGGTTCCCTGGGCTCCAGGACACAACACATTACAGCGTGGTGTTTTTACATATAAGTAAACGGTCTGATTCATGGTCTGAATGCTTTCTCCATCACTGTAAATTTGAGCATCTTTCCATTGCTTGGGGCCATAATGTACCATCCAATACAATAGGGAGCGGTATTGCATATTAAAGTATATTGACAACCCCGTTAAAAATAATAAGTGAAACTGACAAAAACCTCTCGCTTCCTGAAAAGTATTGTAGAAGTAGGTCCAAACGCATAGACAGTTAAGGTCAAGCGTTTTTTTTCCTCATTTTTAATAGACAATGGGCAGTTTAACCGGATATAGTGCATTCATTTGCTATCCATAGACTCGCAGCAATGCTACTTTTTGGTTGCCGGCTGCCGTAAAATCCCAGCAGGCTATACTCAGGGCTGCCAACTCTCACGCATTGGCCGTGAGACACACGCATTTGACTGGTT